>NC_054546.1:17910187-18277687 GCF_017654505.1 Polyodon spathula | reverse complement strand
TGGCTTGCTCACACCGCCATCGAAGAAGATTTCAGGAAAATGCATATACATATACCCTGACTTCTCAGCAGAGCTGCAGGCTAAAAGAAAAGAATACACACCAGTCAGGAAGTTTGAAAGAGAAAAATGTGCGATGTGGGTTGATCTATAAAGCAACACTGAAAGTAACCTATGAGAATCACACTTTAGAAGAACAAATAAATATTGTGCAAAAGCAAATAAGGAAAAACTCAAATCCCAAAACATATACTGATCTTATTAAACTCAAATACCAACTAAATAAACTTCTATCTGACAAAGAAGTATTCAAGATTAATAACATGGAGAAAAGTATGGCAAGGCGTTATCATATACACTTAAGAAAATGAATTCCCACAATTAGAACAGAAACAGGCAAAATTACAACCAACCTTGAAATTATTAGCATTTGCCTCTTATTACAAAAATCCAATCCATATATATCCAATAAAATTATTGATGATGAAAAAATTAATTTAAAACAGTTAGAACCAGAAGAGAGACATACTAGATTCTCAAATTACATCCACAGAGATAAAAGAAGCCATTAACTCTTTACCCAGTAATAAAGTGCCTGGGGAAGATGGTTTTAGTTTTATAAGTCACATAAGGAAATATTAATGTAGAAGCTATTGTCCAGTTTTGCTCATCCAAACAGATAAAAAAAATTCTATCAAAAATTATAGCTACTAGAGTTCAAAAAGTTAGTGGTAAAATTATCCACCACGCCCAAAAGGCTTTATCAAAGGTAGATTTTCATCAGATAATGTTAGACAACTAATAACCATACACATGTTGAACTGGGGCAACTCTGATCCTGCAATTGCTGTATCTATTGATGCAGAGAAAGCATTTAACCGAATAGAATGGAAATTTCTGTACAATACTTTAGTAAGGATGGGTTTTGGAGATCATTTTGTGAATTGGATAAAGACGCTATATTCATCTCCATCTGCAACCTTTAATACAGGCAATGTTCTCTCCAGCTCATTTAATCTACACGGAGGAACTAGACAGGGTTGTCCCATTTCACCTCTTTTTTAATATAGCAATCGAACCTTTGGCAGAATTAATTCATCAGAAAAAAGGTATCCAGGGAATTAATTGTAAAGATGTGAAGAGTAAAGTAATGCTATATGCAGATGACATTTTATTTACTTGCAAGAACCCCAGTTCCTCTCTTCCATGCCTTATGGATATAATAAGTCAATACAGTGATGTCTGAGGATATAAAGTAAATTGGTTAAAATCAGAAGCTATTCCCCTGTCTAAAAATTGTTTTAGTACTAAATCTCAGTACTCTTCAGATGGCCTGCACAAGGTATTAAATATATGGGGATTCAAATTTAAAAAAATATCAACAATACTGTTCAATTTAATATAACTCTACTAATTGATAAGATTTTGGTTAAATCACAGTGCTGGAGGAAATTAGAATTGTCCTTATGGGGCAGAATAGAAACCATCAAAATGTCAGTTATGCCGATGGTGACAAACACACTTGCCATGCTTCGACTTCATATTCCATTCTCTTATTTTAAACAGATTAATGTGCTTTTCAATAAATTTATATGGGACTATAAGAAAGCATGGATTAAAATCAATCAGCTGTATAATGGTCATAATAAAGGGGGTATGAATATTCCTAATCCATAGTGGTATTATTAGCTTATCAAATGAGACCTCTTAGAGAGTGATATGTAAAATCAAATAATCCCCCAATCTAGGTGAAAATTGTTTAAAATATTGCCTCCCCTACAGTTTAAAAGACTTGTTGTTACATGGCCCTGCAGTTGCTTTACAGGATAACCGTATTTTTAGATTTGCACATAACATTTTCAAAAGATCAGTTTTTACAAAATAATTATAGACAATTTGTCATATAATAATATTAGTTTAAAGTCCAAATGGGAGATTGAATTAACAATTCCAATAATGCCATCATCCTGGAATAGGATCAATAAGAAAATAACATTTTCTTCACCCAATGCCAAATTGAGATCCATTCAATACAAAATTATAAATAGAATTCACTATACTCCTGTCAGATTATTAAATTGTGGTTTGAAACAGGATGACAAGTGCTGGAGATGAGACTCTGGGCAAGGAGCTCTTCACATATGTTATGGAGTTGCAGCAAGCTTAATTATTATTGGACTGCAGTTTTTAGACATGTTACTAACAGTTTACAATTGCATACCCCATACAAAACACCTGTTGCAATCTTAGGAGAAATATCAACTCTTCAAGATAGTAAACCACAGTCTAAATTACCACTCTACTCCTCATAGCTAATATATATATATATATATATATATATATATATATATATATATATATATATATATATATATACACACACTTCTTGGGAAGAATAGTGAAACCCCCACCCCCCATTGTGGCACCGTGGAACCTTAAGGACATGATGTACAATATTAACCTTTCTTAGAAATAACCTATGTCTTTTTAGATAATTCACTAGAATGTGGGATAGAGCTGCTTCCTATTTTATAGAGGTGGATTTTAACTAAATTTGAATTATACTATACCTGTAAGAACTGCCCATTGGTATTGTGCCTTTTTTATTTTGACCACTTTTGCTCTCTTTAAATTTAATGTATATGTGGCGTATATCAGAGTTAAATATGTACCTGTCGACTGACATCATTACTGTTTTGATTACATATATACAAATGAATTGAACATGTATTGTTAAGAGATTGTATTTTAAAAAGGAAAAGTAATGAAATATAAATTGGACAAAAAAAAAAGTAACACCAGCTGTGTTTAATTATTCCAGACTTGATCTAAAATATATTTCCTTCTTAACAGTAAAAACCACTTCTCAGTGTATATTTAATTAAACTTGTTTCTTCTCATTTACAAGTCTGTGTTCAACAGACTTGGTTCCTCTCTTCCTAAAAATCATCTGCTTTAAACCTTAAAACAAGTAAAAGACTTATGTTAGTTCAAATATTCTATTTCAATTTATTCTCTTTATTTATTTCCATTCTCTCCATAGGGTGTTATTCTGTTTCTATTAGATTGGAATGCATATTGAGGCTCTGTGTTTATTTTTAAAAGATGTTTTCTCCTGATAAGGGACACTAGTACATTCCACAGGCTTCACCATTCAGCCAACTGTCTTCAGCTCAGTAAGTTCCTTCCACAGAGACTTACACAGATCCAATAATAATGATTTCTTAATGTTTAAAAAGAAATATAACCTCCTAAGCTAATACAGAGTATATTATAACATTATCCTGAACAGTGTGTTTCAACAATGTGTTTATAACATCCAGTTCATGTCTAACAGGTCAGCTCAGTTCCAGCAAGACTGAAATTCTGTTTCTGGTCCAGCTCCAAGTGGTTCTGTAAAGACCACAACCGGTTTAGACAACCATCTTTTTGCGTCACACATATGGATCACAATAGCTTTCACTTGATGCCCGCAAGACACCTGAACACGGTTGGCAGGGGCACCTTCCTTACACTCCAGTTTCCCCAAATGTACCTAAGTAACTGAGTGACCTGTTTCACAACCAACACACTTGATTCGTCTCACGATGTCTCGATCAATTTTTCAAAGTGAGAATGATATCCCTTCAGGACTACAACATTCAAATAGGATCCGGCAATGCCTGACCATGTGGCTTCAGGCCGGGCAGGGTTTTGACCCCATCATAAGGGACTGATGGTTAGCCCCTCTGTTCAGAATCAGTCACTCACCAGAAGCAAGAAGTGATAACTGTTTCTTACATACAATTCAATTTGATCACAATGGGCAACTTTAAGAGGTATCCCCTACATCCAAACACAGGACTAGGCCAGTACTCACTGTTTTTCATGTCACTGGATTTGCAACCTATCACCTATATATCATCGGTAGGGTAAACACAACACAGCTGAATCTGGTCCCATCGAAGAGCCATGCATCAATGCAACAGATGCCTTCCACTCAAAAGGAACTACAGTCTAACTTCACTATAATGAACCCCCTTTTTTAATGATCCAAGCAGCAATAATCTTTTTTTTCAATGGAAAAGCCTTATTAGAACAATCACTTTTACAAACTCAACCCACAGCTGCTGAGAGAGAACCACAGGGGGCAATGGGTTGTCTCTGTCATGGCAAAGGAGATCGACCTGGGCTTCCCCGAAGCATAGCCAAATGCATTGCGCTACCTGAGGGTCGATCGCCCAGTTCACCACTCCCGGGAGATGTACAGCCCGGATGGACAGGAGGTACCTCTGTGCCCAGGTCAGCAGCTGAAAGACTATGCGGTGTAATCCTGGGGATCGAAGCCCTCTCTGGTGGTTCACGTACGCAACCACTGACATGTTGTCCATGTGGCAAGGGCATGTTTGGTGTAGAGCTGTGGCAATGTGGCCTGCCCCTGTGTGTATTTGTGTGTTGTGTGTTGTGTGTTTGCATGTGGTCTGTTAATGTTGGTGTATGAGCACAAGTATTTCAAATGTATATTTGTGTTTAGACACAAGGATTGCACCATCACTTCACCTGCATAGTTCAGTGGGTATTTAGGATGGAAGCACGGGGAGCACAAATGGATACACGAGCAGATTTACCGAGATTCCAATTGAATGATTGATTAGCAATTGAGTCTCGGTACAGCTGCATAAAAGAGGCACCTTTTCACTCACCCGGGGTTGAGTGTTCCGTGTATAGACAGCAGATGAGAGAGAGGAGAAGATTTATATTTACAGTAGCAATTGCTACAGAGTTCATTCATTTGTCTCTGTTCATTGTGTGTTCCTTTTGACTACTGGGCTGTTTTATTTTACAAAATGTTTTTTGTGTTTGTTCAAACCTTTTATTTTTCCTTACTTAACAAAAAATGCTCTCAACTCTAGCGCGTTTATGTGCAAGTATGTCCAGTGGCCTGACCAGGATCTGCAAACTCCTCTGCCTACCAAACCGCCCCCCCAGCTGGAGTTGGATGTGTCTGTCGTCACCAATTGACAGTTGTAAATGAGTGCCTGAGACAGCACGTAGCTCTGAAGCTAGCGGATCATGGGCTTCCATAATCCTGCTTTGGCCATACACCGATGCATAGAGCTCACCAGCCTTGAAGGGGTTGAAACGCCAAGGCGTTAAGATCTTGAGGTACCGAGGCTATGGAGCGCAGGGTCATCGCTGCCATCGAGAGCACAATGCACAGAGCTCAAAGCCTTGAGGGCGTCGAAGTGCCAAGGCATGGAGCCCTCGAGGCGCCGAGGGCATCAAAGCACTGGGGTACTAAGGCTCTGGGACAGTGTGGCACTTAAGTCGGTGGTGCACAGGCAGCGCTGAACAGACAGCACTGAACAGGTGGCGCTGCACAGGCTAAAAAAGCCTTGAGGTATCGAAGCACCGAGGCGTGTAGCTCTTGAAGCACAGAGGGCATCGAAGCGCCAGGGTACCGAGGCTCTGGGGCAGTGTGGCACTGAAGGCACCGCTGCACAGGCACAAAAAGCCTCGAGATGTCGAAGCGGTGAGGCATGTAGCTCTCGAGGCACTGAGGATGCCGAAGCATCGAGGCACCGAGGCTATGGAGCACCAAGACATGTTGTACACCAATGTCATGAAGCACTTGAATACAGAGGGTGCCGAGGCATTAAGGCATCAAGGCTTTTGTGCACTGAGGCACTGAGGCTCTGAGGCACCGAAGACCCAAGGGTACGGGGGGGGGGGTTGAGGCCTAGATATAAACTGTGTGCAACTTGTATACTGTGTGAAATTTGTACACTGTGTGCAACATATATACTGGGTGCAACTTGTACACTGTGTGAAACTTGTAGACTAAGTGCAATATGTAGCTTGTGTGTAACATGTAGTGTGTGCAACTTGTAGACTGTGTACAACATACATACTGTGTGCAATTTGTAGACTGTGCAACTTGTAGACTATGCCCAACATTTAGACTGTGTGCAACTTGTATACTGTATGCAACTTGTAGACTGTGTGCAACTTGTAGACTGTGCAGCATGTAGACTGTGTGCAACGTGTAGACTGTGTGTAACTTGTACACTGTGTGCAACATATATACTGTGTGCAACACGTAGATTATGTGCAACTTGAAGACTGTGTGGAACACTTAGATTATGTGCAACTTGTAGACTGTGCAATTTATAGACTGTGAGCAGCTTGTAGACTCTGTAGCAAGTGTTTTTTGGTCACCGGTAAACAGCTTAGCCATCCAGTTCATTAACTGTGTGCAACTTGTATACCCTGTGCAACTTGTAGACTGTGTGCAACATATATACTGTGTGCAACACTGTGTGCAACATGTAAATTGTGTACAACATGTAGACTGTGTGCACAGTCTACAAGTTGCACACAGTATACTTGTATACTATGTGCAACTTGTAGACCTTGTGCAACATGTAGATTGTGTGCAACTTGTAGACTGTGAGCAACTTGTACACTGTGTGCAACATATATACTGTGGGCAACTTGTAGAATGTGTGCAACTTGTAGACTGTGCAACATGTAGACTGTGTTCAACTTGTAGACTGTGTGCAACTTGTAGACTGTGCAACATGTAGACTGTGTTCAACTTGTAGACTGTGTGCAACATGTAGATTGTGTGCAACTTGTAGACTCTGTGTAACAAGTGTTTTTTGGTCACCGGTAAACAGCTTAGCTGTCCTGGTCATTAGCTAAGAAATTGTAAAAGCTTAGATATCACTCCTTAGTGGAGTTAGGCTTTTGTTTTGTTTATATTGCTTGTTTTGTTCTGTGTTAATAAAAGTGTGCAGAAAAGTCCTAAAACTGCCGTTCTTGTGACTGGATATAGTATTTCAAAGACAGAGACCATCCTTGCAGGGCTGCTATATATGTGTGTGTGTGTGCGTGTATGCTGTCACAAGGGCTGTTGACTGCAGCTTGGTTGACTGCATTTTTCATGTTTCCCCTCCTTCATCACACCTCTGCTCCTCCCCGACAGGACTGGCTTAAAATCCATTAGACAGGACGACCAAGCGAGTCTGAAACGAGCTGCCCAGTAAAGCCGTGCCGCTGCAGTGGGCGGCTGTGCTGTGCTCTGTGTATGCAACGCCGTGCTCTGCGCCCTTCAGTGCAAAGCTGTGAGAACTACTTGCATGGTAAAAGTTGGTTCAGTTGCTATGAGAACTAAAAACCGCAGTACTTCTCACTGGTAATGGATGTCACTCTCCTTGAACTTGTGGGCTTATGTTGTCTTTGACGTTTGGCAAACTGGATATTATCATTATTATTTTTTTTTTTTAATTCAGGTAGCACTGGCTTGATAGAGTCGATTCTGCAAAAGACTTACAACAACTTTGATTTGGTGATTTCTCTTAAAACGGAGATGGATCTAACTGTATCCACCTTACTGCAGTTAGAACCGAATTCCTCTCTTTTCGAAGAGGAGGCGAGAAACGAGACCATTCCCAATCAGTTCGTTCAGCCGACATGGCAGGTGACGCTTTGGGCTATCGCTTATGCCCTGATCGTGATGATCTCAGTGATCGGCAATGTCACGGTAATTTGGATCATCCTTGCTCATAAGAGGATGCGGACGGTCACCAATTATTTAATTGTCAACCTGGCTTTCTCTGATGCTTCGATGGCAGTCTTCAACACTGTGTTCAATTTCGTCTATGCCATCCACAACGACTGGTACTTCGGGCTTGGGTTTTGCAGATTCATCAATTCCTTTCCCATCACAGCTATCTTTTCAAGCATATGCTCCATGACGGCTATTGCTATTGACAGGTAAGCGGCAATCTCAATGCGTGTCTCCCTGTCAGACACTAGACTGAACCAACCTCTATACATTCCATGTTACAAGCAGGTTGTTACCTTACTGCCAAATAAGTTTACTTTTCTTAAATATTTTAACAGTGAAGTGATTCCAAAAGTCTTTTTTATTAAGCACGTTATCTTAAACTTTCGGAGGCATCAGTGGATTTAATACTGCAAAAAGGCAAATGTTGACGTCTATAATGTCAGTGGTAGCGGGGCTTTTTTAGAGTCCCGTCAGCATTGAGATCGGTTTGATTTACTGTAGCTATTGTGCCGGGAACTGCCTACAGGCACTTACAGAACATTCTTAGACAAACAGCAAAGTATGGGCTTGGCTACGCAAAGAAGTGATACATTTGTTGGGTTAATTGGGTAACTTAAGAATCTTTCATTAAATAAATAAATAAATAAATAAATAAATAAAACACCTGTTACTATAGTATACAAAAATAAAACCAAAGAACTGTGCTAAGTAATTAACATTGTAAAATATATTGTATACAGGCTATGTAACATTACAAAAGTACCAACCTTAACAAACAATTTTTTGCAGTAAATGTTTGTAAATTTACAGAAAGAAAATATTGCAAACAGACAATAAAATAATAATAATAATAATAATAATAATAATAATAATAATAATAATAATAATAATAATAATAATAATAATTTTTTTTTTTTTTTTTCAAATTGTTTAACGTTGAAAGTTCTTTAAAAAAAATTAATAAATAATAATAATAATAAAAAACAAGTGCAAGATGTCCCTATATATTGTTGAATATCATATGGGTGATCAAAACGCCTGATGTATTGGGGGAGATGCAACTGTACAGAGATCAAAGTGAAGATAAGGAACATGCATAATAAGTTTTGTTTTAAACAATGACGGAAAGGCACAAAAGTGTAATATTCTGTAAAATAGCCATTCACGAATCTTTATAGCTCAGTATTTATGTAGCCGCAAAATTAACAACGTTAATTTACTGCGAGGTTTTAGCATTCTGCTGCATGATGATTAAACGTAATGTGGAGAACACAATAACGAATAGAAAAGAAAAGGTCCGCCTTGTACATGTTCGCGTTTGTATTGCCGTGGTACAGTCTTTAAAAACAGGGTCCTTTTGTATGTGACCACGTTTTGTTCATATGATGCAGGGTTCTATACAACGAGCATAACCCGATCAATCGGTTTCTAAATACTGTAGAACCATTACAGAACCATTACGGTGCCACCAATATTGAACACTACTGTTTGGGACTAACTTGTAGTGTCGACTTTGTCAGCGGGCCAATTACGACTTTTATGAGCTACTAGACGGCTACTACTGCGATTAATTTAAATTAATTATTGGTATGACCGTGGCATAAACTTCTGACTTATCCTATTAATATTCAACAGCTATCCTACCTCTGGGAATCAGACTGTTCTTATAGATTTTTAATCAGTCTCTTAATTAATTAATTAGTATCCCAAATGCTGTGTTTTCACGCATTCTCTGCAGTGGATTTATTGCAATGAATATTTTTTTTACAGCAAACAAGATTCGTCGTTCTTTGTCTAATTTATGCATTGTCAAAATGCAGGGTCATTATACTGATAGGCCTTTTAAATCGCCGTCCAATATAATATACAATATAATAATGTCGAACTCACGTCAAACTCTGTCTCCTGTTGGAAATATAAGGCACGGCAGATACAATGTTCAATAAAAAACGATAATGTTTCTGAGATTTAGAATCTGTAGTGTAACTAAACCATCTTCTTTGAAAACCTTTGATAAAAATGCTTATATATATATATATATATTAAAATATATTATATATATACTATATATATAGATATATATATATCATATATATATTTCCTATATATTATAATCAAACATTGACTTCAAAACGCAACACGGTTCCTTAATATTACCCAAGATAATACAACCAAAAGGTGTCTGAAGCACACCTGAAAGAAATGCTGGTCAATATCAGTTCGACATCTTTTATGGGCAAAATAGATCCAATATCTGCAGCGCTTCTGCATTCATACACAGTAAGAAATGTATATTTTACAAGGTTTTGGAAGAGGCATCTAATTAGACAAAAGTGCAACGTACAGTAATTTACTCTAATAGTTTTCTATGTAACGTCAGATATTGAATGTTTAAATGTGACCTCATCTTTCTTACGCTAAGTATTCAATAGTATTTTTGAACAGCTCATGTCATGTGTTTATTAAAGTTACGACACCAGAATTAGGTAGGGTACAGCGTGTATCTTCGTGCATACATACTTTCATTTACCCGGAGATATTTCTTCAGAAGGGACACATATTAAGTTACTTTAAATTAAGTTTGAGTGTCACTGTGTAATCGAGTACAACGCGTATTCAAAAGATAGTGCCCTCTACGATTTCAAAAAATGTCTTTCATTTCTCTTTCACTTACTCAGCTTTAAATGAGCTTAAATGATCCAACTGTAAACTGCAATAATTTTACTGGCGACATTTGCACAGGCCTATGAAAGGAGCAACGGTATTAACAAAACTGTCGAATGGAATTAATAGCCAGTTTAACAAAGATGACTGATGGAAAAAAATTAACTAGGGTATGTAATAAGGATACATTTATTGCCTTCAATAAAGCAACATTACTATTCATAATGAAATAAGATTTTAGCAAATATTAATTTTAAAACTTGATATCATTAATAGTGAAAGGATGTCGAAGAAGAATCAATGAGATTAGGAATTGTCAGTTCAGTACATTAAAATAGAGCCCCAGCATCTCTTCCATACCCTTTTAAAAGTTGACCACAATAATTTTGCACCCTAAGTTAGCCCATGCTTTAGTGTGGTTGTACTACGCCTTTGCCATAGTTTACTGTGGTTTGCCATGTTGTATTTGTATTGTTATATTCCTTACCATATCTCTCTGTGCTGTACAGTGCCTACCTTTGCTTTAACATGCCTTCACTGCATTATTACACTTTGCTATCTTTTCCTATGTGACATTTTTATAAGGGCTACTTCAAAGACCGAATCATGAATTCTGACATACAAACTGATTAAATGTACTGTTTATGTTTGAAATAAATACGATATATATATATATATATTATATATATATAATATATATATATAATATATATTATATCTATATATGATACTGTGTACTGTGCAAACGTTTGAGCACTGCAGGTGTGAAAAAATGATGTAAAGTAAGAATGCTTTCAAAAATAGACATGTTAATAGATTATATTTTTCAATTAACTAAATCCAAAGTGAGTGAACAGAAGAAAAATCTACATCAAATCCATATTTGGTGTGACCATCCTTAACAATAACAAGTAGTTGTCATGCCATCAAACACCTATAAATACCTCCAATGTTTTGATTCAAACACAGGCTCCCTTGAGAAAGATATGTACAACATGTAAAACAATGCCAAAGAATCAATAATAATGTTCTGCTCAGTTTGGAATAGCTTTTATTAAAATGTTGTTGTTTTTTTAATAGGCGATCAAGTAAACAGTTGTTTGATATTGGTGTATATGTTATAGTTTATTGATTTACACAGAATCATTACAGGATTCATGGGTAAAGCACATGTTGTGAAAATATTCTCTGGTCAGCTTTACAATAAAGTTGGTTTGAAAAGAGTAGGTAATATGGTTCCAAATATCAAATGAATGTCGAACTTCAAACCAACTTTACCACTGTCCCCAAGTTGGAGAGATCAAGTTCTGTCAGGGACTAACTGGGACTAACAGAGTCTCAATTGAAATTGATTTGATCTTTGTCTGCTTCTGATGGAAATGGACAAGTCTGATTTCAAATTGCTTTCAATTCAATCCCAGTAGAAGATGGAGACATACTATATGTAGGTCATGGTGATTTACTTTTTCATGACTCTGATGACTTTTCATTGCTGACTGCTGTTGTTTTTTAACAAGTTGGCTTTCAGGACATTGTTAAACAACAGTTTATAGAAACAGGTGAAATACGGAGCTCATGGATGAAAACAAAAGGAGAGCTATCAGGGTTGATAAACGTTACCTTTTATCAGGGGCTTATCAGCTATTATACTGGGTGATAGACTTAAGTAGCTTTGAAGTACTGTCGGTTAAAAGTACATTTGATACTGTGCCCTCACATTAAGTATGTTAAGTGTGCTGGGCTACAGAGCTGGCAAATGACCGATCCGATTGTGTGTTTGTAAGACCAAGTACAGGCTGGTGCTGTACTCACAGTGCACTGTACATGACCATCGTGTACCCAGCATAGCAAACACAGGCTCTGAAAAATGAAAACTACTTGCCATAACACTGTCAATAGGGTGAGGGCCTCCCTGACACAATGTCACAGGCCTGCACCGTTTTGAAATTGTTCTGATAGGGTACATGACCATTCCTCAAGGATTACTGACTGAAGATCCTGCACGGAATCTGCAGCTCTTGAAATAGTTCCTTATAAATGTGTGCAGTATTGGATATGGAACCACCTGCCAACCGAGCGTATACTAGCAGCCATATATCAAAGATGATCAGATGGTGGCTGAAAAACATTTCCAATAAGGACAAGCATCTTTTCTTTAATGCTGCATATCTGGGGAGTGTCATTCAAGAAAACGTTGGAGAGCATTTAGAGAAGAATCATTAGACTAATCCCAGGGCTAAAGACTATGTTATGAGGCTAGGTTGAGGTAACTGAAAACAAAACCCTAGAATCTATTAATAAACTTTACACAGATTCCAGGATCACAGAACACATTTGGAAGTTGAGTGGATTGAGGACAGAGGGTAGGAGTCTCTTTATTTTTCACAGAGCGGTGGATGTATGGAATGGGTTGCCATTGTTTTGGTTGATTCATAAAAGGTCTTATAATAAAAGCATGTTAAAGTACAATGAAGTACAGTGAAATATTGTAATGCCAATAAAGGCATGGGAAACTATGTTAAATACATAGCATAACCAATGGAAACCACAGGAAAAAACCGCAAAAGTGCTGTGCATATTTACTGTGGTAAACGTTTATAAGGGAGGATACAGTCAGACATGGTTATAACGACCACTTAAGAGCTGCCTAAAAATGTCCTTTGATTGTACTGTAGGCAGCCCTACTATGACATGTTTGACTGGTTTCATTCTAAAGAACCTTATTATAAATCAGGCATGTTAGAAATGAAGCCGTCAGTGCAATTCATCTTCAGTGATGGGTTTTCATGTTCAAATGTTCTTTCAAAATTGAAATGAATATCCAAATATTCTTACAGTTTTAAACAGAAGTATAATTCACGCCATATCACAGTAATAAAATAAACCTTGTAGCTCATCGAATGACCTATTAAAGAAAGGAGAGAAACACTCCTCCGTACAATACAATGTTATTTATTTCAGACCTCATTTATGGGTTGGTTACCTTTGCAAGCTATCTATTTCATGCAGTCTACTTATATGGATGAATACTAACATGGTTATTTTTCTAAATGAATTCCAAGCAGTGTTTGAATATTTGAATATTAGTCCCTGCTGTATTCTGAATCGTACCCTAGATTTTCCACGTTCTTCCTGCGTTGTATTGAAAATGGGTGTAGGAAACTAAAAGACTAAAGTAGTGTAATTACAGAAAGTGTGATTATTGAATCTTTTTTTCTGTTTTAGAAAACATATCAAGTACTTTCACTTTAAATTACAACATAAGTAGTAAGAGTTCAGAAAGAATCTTGTTTTGATTTTTCCCAATAAGTCTATTGTTCTAATGCAACATCCTTGCCAATATACTGCAAACAAAATTCCATCCATTTTTATAATGTCCCAACCCCTCTCACAAATAAAATAAAAGTCGATAACACGTGACAAACTTAAAACTGGGGTCTCATTATTTCCAACCTTGCTTCAAACTAATAACTACTCTTGAACAGGTATGAATAAATAACTGACTTGATGTAAACAATATGAATTTACTCTACGGAAATACAGTAGCTGATGTATACATTGAAACTAAATCATGTTGTTGCATTAACTTAATTACTTTTGGTGATATGCTGTTATGAATTGTATGTATAGCATTACATGTTACATCAATATTATTTTTTTTATGATTGATGCTAATGTTTTCTTTGCTGTAGTTTGGAACTTGTTCTCAACTGTTTTCTAACCTGGTTAAATAAAGGAATTGATTGATTGGTTGATTGATTGATTAATTGATTGAATTGATTGATTGATTGATTGAGGGGCTGTGATGCCTTAGTCCAGGATGCTTTAGTACAGGGTGAATTAAATAATTAAGGGTCTGGTTGGAACAAAGCCTGCAGTGGAATGGATTGGAAGAGCCAAGGTTATCTACCCTTGTCTTAGTCTATGACAGGGCTTCTCAAACTCAGTCCTGGGGACCCCCTATGGCTGCTGGTTTTCATTCCAACCTAGCTCTCAGTTACTTAACTAGATCCTTAATTGAACTGATAATTTGCTTAATTAGACCATTTTACTTGTTTTCAGCTCTTAAACAGTTGCAGTTCAAGTTACTTATCAAATGTTACGGCTAACTTGAAATATGCAGCTGTTCAAGAGCTGAAAACAAATAAAAAGGTCTAATTAAGCAAATTATCAGTTAAATTAAGGGTATAGTTAAGTAATTGAGAGCTCGGTTGGAATGAAAACCAGCAGCCATAGGGGGTCCCCAAGACCGAGTTTGAGAAGCCCTGGTCTATGGCCTAAAGCAGAGGTCTCCAACCCTGGTCCTGGAAGGCTCCAATCCTGCAAGTTTTATAGGTGTCTATGTCATCAATGGCTAAAGATCTGGGACACCTGTTAATCTCGACTAATTCAGCCAATAATTAATGCAATTAAGTAACAGAGCTCGGTTGAAACGAAAACCAGGAGACTCTGTAGCTCTCCAGGACCAGGGTTGGAGACCTCTGGCCTAAAGCCTTAGAGTTGGTTGGTGTGATGCATATTAAAATGATTGATGATGACTGTTTATACAATAACCAAACTGTGACAATAATCTACTTTAAGCAATATTATAGCATTCCCATTCTGTCCGGTGCATTTCAAAGTGGTAATAATCTGTTGATAATAAGCGGAGGGTAGCATTAGTAGAAGTAAATTAAGTGAGTTTTACTGTGTTTGTAAAAGAATGATTCAATTACATCAGCCAATAGGGGCAGAACGGCTACTAATTTGATTGTATAAATCATGGCTTTGATAATGTCTGATGCTCTCTCTGTGAACATACTGTTTCATTACACTTTGCTATTTATGCACTAGATTTTAAAACTGCTTGGATTTTTTTTTTTGATGGATTGCAACTGCAACTGCTCTTCCATCCATCTGAAACTGTACGCTTCACAATCACTTCACAGTCACTTCACAACCTGTTTCTGAGGGCTACTGTCACTTTTCTATTTGATTAGTGGACTAGATTACTCGTCAGTGCTACTACTAGCAGCCAGTGCCATGTTAGGTGACAGTTCAATTATACAGTACATCAACTTTCATGAGAACTACATAAAAGAAGAACAAAATTAATAGATACAAATACCATTACAAACTGAAGATGCTGCTTAAATCCACTTCATTTTTTAAAGTGAAAGATAATCAATAAGTGCAGTATGATTGTGTTTATTTGGCAATTCAAAGTCTTTTATTGAAGGAACTCTCTGAACTTATCACAATGGCCCACATTCACAAAAGAACAGACTTTAAAAGAGTCAGCTGCTGATAAAGTGTGCAATCATAAAGCTGATGTGTGCATTGCAAGTATTTACAGCAGGCTGCATTTGATAAGCTAGTTTTGTTCTTGAACTTCATACAAAATGTATAACTGTGTTTGTGTTGTCACTGTTACCTGTGATTCAAATGAATAAATACACGCACAGGAAAACAACATTAAGAGCCATAGCAATACAAATTAATTATTGAATTCAAGCTTGTTTCAGTGTTTTAACATATTAAGAATTGGTTCTCATGCACCATTAGTTATAAGAAAGGCTTATAGTCAAGCTTTACTGATGCTCCCAAAACCACACATGGGTCCACTCAGCTCTCTTCCAGCTCTAGTGTGTGTAGCTCCCACAGTTGCTCGCTTCAAATCAATTCTCAAGACTCACTTGTTCTCTTTTGCTTTCAATACTCTTTAAGGCTGATATCTGTTACTAGCTGTTGTCTAAATTGTTAATTCAGATTTTTTACTCCATCTTATTTGTATGATTCTGTATGACACAAACATCTACAATGTTTAGAATTTACATCTTAGCCGTATTATGTTATATATATATATATATATATATATATATATATATATATATATATATATATATATATATATATATATTTTTTTTTTTTGCAGAGTATGATGCCTTTGCGACTTCCATATTGTATGTCCCCATATAAAAAATTTTTTTTATCCATCCCAAAATAAGGCTACGCTGCATGAAAGGGCTACTTGACCAGGGCCTCTAAAAGGTTGACTCCCTTCCTGGGCTTCATCTAAACTCCAGCAACATTATAATGCTCTCTTTTGTCCATTTATAGCTTGGTATATTTGTTTGCATGTATACATACAAAAGTAAAAAGAAATTATTAATCTCAAAAAAATATTGCCTAAATGTTGGGCAGGTTTTAAGTAGTTCTTGGTTATCTGTTTCAGGTACATGGCTATTATCCACCCTCTAAAGCCCAGGCTGTCGTCCACCATCACAAAGGTAATGATTGTGGTGATTTGGCTTGTAGCGTTCTCGCTCACCTTCCCACAGTGCTACTATGCCAAAACGATTGTCTATGACACGCGGACGATCTGCCTGGTGGACTGGCCTGGCGACTTTGGCGGTAAACATCAGCTGACGTGAGTACTTCCACCTGTGCCTCCAGACTTTGTGTTTTCTCTTGTTGTAGATGAGATGTAATCTTGTGCAGTTTGGGTATTTAATCATTTAGTACCACATATATTCAACAGCTAAATAACTGAAAACACAATGAGTCAGTATTAATGAACACTGCTCTATACTGCAGTTTGCTTGATGACTACCCTGGAACAGGAATTAACAGAGCATTTCTATTACTGAATCTGTTCAGAAATGTTCATTTGTAATGCCATAGCAGGAAAAATGATACCCTACTATACAATATCTTATGAAAACATGTTACATGTGTCTCTGATAAAGTCATGGCAGCCTTGTGGGGTGAATCATGCAGTCAGGGGAGTGCAGGTTTACATCATAGCTGTTCCAAGTTACCAATGTTCACTTGGATTTCTAAGGGAGTATTGGCTCTGGTGCTTCCATGTGTTAGGGAGACAAATCGTAACAAAAGTGGCCACTGTTCCACTGAGATATTCTGGGGAATTCCTGTGGTGAAGGAACATAACTGGGTAGTCCAGCAAATTTGAAAGAAAAACTGGGGTTAAACATTAGAGCACTGAAGAAAGAACAAAACACGAAACATTGGAAAAGTGAAATAGCGCTCTGTGGCGGAGTGTCCCGCCACTTTGTTTATTATTGTTTTGTAGTATGATTTGTTTTTAATGCGACGGCGAAAGCCGTTCGATATTATTATTAGTTTACTGTATTAGTATTATGTTATGTCAGGTTATTGTTTTTATTTTTAAATACCTCTTGAGGATGCGTGACTAATCATCTACTGTTTATTTAACTAGTTGACAGTCACGCATCCTTATTTAATCTCGTGCAGACTGTGGCCAAAAGGATTTATAAGGTAATTAATTAATAGCTCGTTAACCCCTGGGCCAGAATATAAAAGCCTGCAGCTGTCTGCGCTCAGGGTGGTGTGTAAGAGGAGAGACGTAACTCTGTGGAGTAAAGGAATCAACTGCTATACGTGCTGGTTATAAACCAGCACGATACTTGTTTTGGTGCTGTTTATTTGTTTGGCCAACGAGCTTTTGGTTTGTTTACATCTTTTATTTTCTGTTTATCACTTAATAATTATACTGAGCGCCGCAGCTCAGTTTTCATCCCCCATTACGTGTTTTGGTTTCTGTGTCCTTCCGGGTCTGACGCCACCAACACAGTCATCCTGGTCACATGCTCCCATAAAAACGTTTAAGAGCTTCCAAGGTTATGAATGAAATGGACTAACAAGTTAGCCTGAATTGTGTCTTGTTCATTGTTTTCTCCAAACTGTGCCAGCATAGTTATCAATTACTATTTATTTGGAAATAGCGAGTGCTGTAAAAATGGGCCAGATGTCCAGAATCTACATTTGCGTTTGTGCAATACAACCCGAAGTGGAAGTCCTAATAAAGGGGCCTGATTATACAGGTCAACATTAAAGAACTACAATATTATTTTTTTATTCCTGGCATGAGTGACTGAAGTTCTCAGGGCATCATATGCAACACTGGTTGAATGACTTTTTGTTATCATTACCCCATTGTTTGGTGGTCATTCACATCCCTACTTGTGTTGATCTGTAAAATAACATATTAATCTACAAACACAATATGTAGGTTGTTGATATGTCCACTGAAGAAGGATGTGGGAACATCGATGACTCTGAGACTAACTATACATAAACGGAACAATCCCTAAGGGGTTGGAGTCATGCCTTTAAGCTTTACATTGCTGTAGTACCCTCTTATATGTGTTCTTTATTGTTACTGGAATCATTATTTACCAGCTGTAATTTCTGTCCCCTTTTAGAAGCAGTCCTGTGATTTAAAAATGACATCAGTTTGTTAACATGCTATAAGTACAACATGTAGTAGATTTTTGAAGTCAGTTATCAATGGAACAAAAATGTGTGCTAGTTGCAAAACAGAGTTTGAAGTTTGAATGTAATTTATTAGCATCAAATGCTGCAATGTGCCTGTTTAAAGTTTTGGGTAGTGTGTGGTGAACACATTCTGAAACTGTTCGACACAGTTGATTGCAGCTCTGGACTGTTTTCATTTTTATGTGCACACAGCTTTTGGAACTAAAATTTAACTCTGAGTTGGTACAAGTTTTGAAATATAAACAGTGTTCTTTTTCTCAAATAAAGAGTTTATAAAGCTTCATATATATGGCCCAATGTGCTTGAAAAGTGTTTTAGTTATACTGTACTATAGTTTATTGAATGTGATGTAATGATCCTTTATGAACTGGTTACTGTACCTTTTACATCATGTATACAGTTATTTTGTGCCACGTATTGGGTTGTGGAATATCTCTCAGTTGAGAGGAGGGCAGAGGACTGTGCAGATGTGCCTCAGATGCATGTGGAGTAACACAGGTCAATCAATGGGATAAATAAGAGAAGCACGGATGTTACAGATTGGAACTTGTGGAACTAGGTTACATATGGTCTGAAGCATTGGACTATGGAAATAAATGTGCTCTGTACTTGCAGCTACAATCCATGTCTGGAATTTCTGTACTGCCTTCTGACCTGGATTAACATAGAACCAGCCTGCCCGTCATTACAATGGGAATATCCCCTTCAGCCACTGTTGAAGAATTGTACCATATTAAATTTTCTGTCTACTTCAGACTTCTTTATAACTTATTGGACTCCATAAAGTTCCCACAAACTGTTTTAAGATGTCTAAAAGTTTCAATTAAAAGTCGTGGCCAAAGGGGGTGTATAATCACACCTGAAATGTGAACATCACACCTCTGTTGGTTTCACTGTATTTGTTCTGTTTTGTTCCAGGTATCAGATTGCTGTAATAATTCTGATCTATCTACTGCCCCTGCTGGTGATGTTGGTTACATACAGCATCGTGGGAGTGACGCTCTGGGGAGGTGAAATCCCGGGCGCTTCATCCGATCACTATCAGAATCAGATCCAAGCAAAACGCAAGGTTGGGGCTCTGGAAACCAAATATCCAAATCTGAACAAGTTCAGACTGTTAATTACAACCGTGAAAAACAGTTTTGAATTTCTTTGAGAGAGAAAAAAATACCGAATTTAAGTAGATTTGAAAACGCAGTACATGCAAAGGACAAGGGTCATCCCATATGGAAAGAAAATCTATTTTTAATATTCAGTGTATAAGATTCATTTAAAATATCTAGCTTTACAATACCTCAACTTTACATATCTGAAATGTTTATTTTATCTATCTTGAATATATATATATATAATGTATTTTTCTATCCATATGGATAAGATTGGAATTTTGTTTACAAGTAGAAGAGTCTCCATACACTTCAAGACAGGCCAGGTTTTCAACCCCCCTCTTAACTGCTAATTAATTGATTGATGGAATGATGAAAATATAACTTATAGTAGTTAAATTAAAGATGAAACTTCATTAGTAAATATTTCATTTCTAGTCGTCACTTGTAGGCAAAATTCTCAACCATAAAGACACTTTACCTTTATGTGTTCAAATAACATGTTGGTATCCACTAAACCGATAAAAACTGTGTATGTGTTGTGTCCAACTATTCAGCAGCAATAATGGGAAAGCAAAATGACCTGTGTGGCCTCTAATACCTCTCTTTTTTTCTGCCATTTCACAGGTTGTCAAAATGATGATTGTTGTCGTGGTGACGTTTGCCTTGTGCTGGCTGCCTTTCCATCTCTACTTTATGCTTGGAAGCTTCAACAGAGACATCTACAAGCAGAAGTATATCCAGCAGGTGTACCTGGCCATTTTTTGGCTGGCCATGAGCTCCACAATGTACAACCCCATCATCTACTACTGCCTCAATCAAAGGTGTGCCAATCAGTGGGTATTATTGTGTGAATCAAGGTACAAGCGTTGTTATGATTGTGTCATTGATATCCAAAAGAACACTGTACTTGAAGAAAACCGTGGCAATGTCATGGTATATCACCATAGCTGCCATGTCACACAGCCCATTGACACTAAAAACTTGTGAAATATTTGTTATTACAAGGCAAGCAAGGTTACACGGAGCTAGCTTGAACATACATTCTGAAAACTGCAAACATGAAGCTGTTTATAATTGCAAAACAGTACTGAAAGTTACTTCTGGTGAGCTGGGAGCCCAGAAGCATGGCCAAGCAAACCTCCACCGCCGCCCCCCCCAGGCAATCTCCAGTGCCCTAGCGTTTCTTTGTACTTTTCTTATCTTTGCTTTATTTGATTTAATAAATATTCAATTCAACATATAGAAGAAAGAGTATTATTTTTTTGTTAGAGTCTGGTTAGTAAAATGTAAGTTGATTAGGGATATGTGCATACAAGTTGAATCCAAGACTCTGCTGTGCGTATAATGTTCTGAAAGTATGTGAGTGTAATTCTTAGAATGGCCTCTTTTGCACACTTGACATCTCTGTAACTTTAACCCCCAACCCCCCCAGGTCCCCGACCATACGCTTTGTTGATTTACGCATCAGCCCCCCAAATGTACAAGTCAAACTACCCATGGTCAGAAGAACAATAGCAAGTTCTAATGCATCTCACAGGTGTTGTTTGTGATAATGTCTCTTTATTCATAAGAATTGTTGTCATGTTTTTACCATGGTTTAGCACAGTATAAGAGAACAAAGGATGCTTGTTGAATCTTACTTTCCATTTGTGTTCTTCCCCTACAGATTCCGGTCGGGATTCAGAAGAGCATTCCGCTGGTGCCCGTTTGTAACGGTGACAGAGGAGGACAAGCAGGAACTCCAGCATACAAAGACTTTCAGGATGACACGCAGTTACCGCACCGAAACGACCAGTGTGGTCAATCAATCAGTCGACCAAGAGGAGACGACATCAAAGCTCATCAAAGCTTAAAACCAACACTGGGTTTAGTTTCCGCGATTAAGGATACGTTATTTATGTAAAGGATTTTGATTTCTCTGTTTTAAGTACCTATACTGGGAAATAAAATACTGAAGAGGTAGGCACAGCTTGTGCTGAAAGGTCAAAATACTTGCATGTGGAACATAGGAGTGCCTCTCTGTTATAAATTCAGCCTTTGTGTTTGCCTGCAAGCTGTCTAGAGCATAAATAGGCAATATATATATTTTTACTATGAGACCGGAAATACGTTTGTAAAAGCTTAATATTCAATGTGCTATAAAAGTGTACATTTTATTGTACTAAGCTGGTTTCCAAGACCCTAAATAGCTAGTTGTGGACTACCACGTCTTTTGTAAAGCACTATACTCAACGGTGCCAGAATCTTTCTGAAAGTGTGGGGGTAGGTCAAGGTAGAAGGTAGGTCGGGGAAGGCTCATTGGTTTCAACCCCCTCACCTTCCTCCTGCCCGAATAGTTTTTCATACATTTAATTAAATTATAGATTTGCAGGACGAATTCAATTTCAAACACACCTATTGTATAAAATAAATAAATAAATAAATAAATACATAAATACAAGAAGACAGTTGTGTTTAAAACGTTTTAAAAAAAAAAAAAAGTGTTGTCTCGTTGCCATTTTTTTTTCCCCCTATACAATAGATGACATTACTATCAGGGAAAAACTAGCAATTTCGTTTTGAAAAAAAAAAAAGAAATATATTTTAAGTATTTCTACGGATAAATGAATACAATATTACACTACGTCAATTATATAGTTATAGTGTACTGGTTATTTAAAGTTTGCAACAACAATACTACTGCTACGAATAATAATAATAATAATAATAATAATAATAATAATAATAATAATAATAATAATAATAATAATAACGAGCTTGCTATCTGAATGTTGGGTAGTGAGTCACAAACTTAATTTACTTCAAAACAAATTAAATGCTTGTTTTTTAAAACAAACAAAAAAGAAAAATAACCACTTACAGAATTTGCATTGATAGGCCTACTGCTTCAGACACAAATCACATGAAATGGTAACAAATGTTTCAACACGTGTAAATACAGTATAATTGTAAATCTCGAAAAACTACTCACTTCTAAATCTTTTATAGTCATGTTTGTATTACTTTATTATAAATACATGTTCATTTGGATTCATGTGTTATTTTTTTCTGACTTTATGTGAATGAAAAGACACACATTTGCCCGTTTTCCCATTGAAAATAGTGATATTTTGAACTATCACTGTCCTGGTCACAAAAGCAAAGTTTGTGGGGAATAATAGCCATTTTCTATACTTTTGAGGCATAAGCAATTAGGAAATAACACTTACTACCCAGGAACAAAAATTGTGTTATATAGTGTTATCACACCCAAAGTCGGCTTCTCTGCGTTCGTTCTTCGATATAAACATGTTCATATTTTTTCCAGCATTCACAGTGTTAGTTCTCTCTTTAGGAATGCTTATCAAAGCCACTGAGTTTAAAGTTGTCAGTGTTTTTGCTTTGCAGAGTGGTTCCTGCAGTAACAACGTAATATGTTGCCTTGTTTTGTTTTGTTTATTTTATGGTGGCGGTGGAGATTTTGTTTTTCTCTGCCTCATCCACAATATTATTTTTGCATTCTTTAATTATCAAAATATTGCAGTTGCATATGCTTTTGAAAAAAAAATGTCTTGTCGGTCTCAAATTCAAAATAGCTCATAAATTGTAATGTTAATGAGTCTGCAGTAAAACGACCAGTAGGAGGCTGGAATTATTTTTTCAGGGTAAGGGTATTATCCATTTAGACTCTTGTCTTTTGCGTAGACTACCTGTTTCTTGTTGATAAGGGTCTAATTTACTTACCCCAGATATTGTGGGGAATGTCCTCAGCCACTGTCGATGTAACAGGCTGTAACTGGGTGTGAACCAGTAACCACTCACTCCCCAAGCAAGAGTCCCAACCTCTGTACTAAAAAGCTAGACTCATTTGCTCAAGCAGTTACACAGCTTTTAATAATCTCATTGCAGAGGTCATCGTCCATATCAGCAGTGTGTCCCTTATAAAAGCTGACCCCAGTAAAACCATAGCAAAGTGTAATAAAGCAAGTGAAAGCATAGTAAGGCATAGGTAAGCATTGTAAAGGACAAAGAGGTATAGTAAACAATAAAAAAGAATATGATAGACTATCGTAAATGTGTAGTATACTGTAACCATGGGAAAACTGCAAAATTACTGTGCAAATGTAAGCGTTTATAAGGGGTCAAACACATCAATGCTCTGGTTACATTAATGCTCCACCATATATATATAATATTGGTTTCATATAAAACTTTCCTTACATAATGTATGATGTGGCAATGTAAAGAAAATTATATAGATTTGATATTTTTTGAATGTATGAAACATACAGTATGTTGTCTTCCCATATGTTCAGTGACTATATTTATTGATAGCATTTTCAAAAATGGAGAATTTATTTTTTAAAATGTTTCTTTTACACTGACAGAATGTAAAGACCAACCGAGAATGTTTAGTATCTATTTGGATTGTAATATGTTCTCGTTCACTGAAAAACATCTCATTGTTAAACAAAAGGTATGGGTGAATTAATACAATACTATTTAATATTTAGCACTTCTATTAGTAATCAAAGAATTCCACTTTTGTATGTGTTTTATTTGACGTGACAATGGCAATCACTGCTGGATGTATGGGGTTAGTGTCCTGCTGTCTGATACATGGATATGTAGGTATGGATATTGGAGGAAGCTAATAGGTATTACTTTAGTTTCCTGGGAAGTTCTGGGACTATGGCATCACTAATGTGAAACTGGTACAATAAAATATGTTTTCTTCCCTGACTTACTGTATGACTCATTCATGTATGGGCAATATATTGCAGTTTTTATTAGGTGCGTTAACCAGGAGAAAAATAATTTCTCACAATGCTTCCAGATTATGCTAGCATTCTGTTCTCACAGTACACAGCTCATTTCAAAGCACCAAGGCTTTCAAATGGGCTGTGCTCTTAAGAGAAATGCTCATAAGAGAAATTCTCATTCTCCTGACGAACGTTCTGGAGTAACATTGAGAAATTAATTCCACACATATTTAATGAACCTTGATGTGCGAATAAAAAATCTCAGAATGGGAAAATGGTATTTGGAAAAACATATTTTAATGGGAAAATATTTGTGGAGAATGCCGGAAAACAAAACCATTACATAGTCATAAACATCTGATGTGTAATCTGTTTCGTTGTAGCTAACATTTTCAATCCCCTACATTTTCATTCCCCTGATAACCATGGTGTTGAACTCATCACGTTGATGTGTTTTTGAAGTTCATCAGTTACCAAGGAGTACTGAAAATGCTATATAATCTAGAAATAATAAAAGTAGCATTATGTTTGCTAAGATGTATAAATACCCCCTTTAAAAGCCCCGAAATTGATTTCTGACTCTTCAGCTCTGCTTATCTTTGTGTTTGGAGGACGCGGGTCCACATATAGGTGCTATTAAAATCATTGATTCATAAAATGATGCGCCATTAAAACTAAAGATATGACTGAATCTATAAGCAGTGCTTAGCATTTATTGAAGAATTCTGCAATAACTAAATACAGTCCTTTCAAACTGTTTGGCTCTATTTTGGGACAAGTGATAAGAAACAATAATAAAATGTACTTTTATATAACACCTTTCATCGTAAATGATCCCGAGGTACGACTCAAAAAATAATAAAACAACATCATGATAGATCCCCTTGAAACGCCTCACAATAAAATCAAATAATAAAAAAAAAAAAAAAGAAAATCGCAACCACCGCTCTCGGTTACAACCACTTCCCCAGACACCAAGACCATCAGGCGTAAACACCAACCAGTAAGTGTGTTATTAACTTTAACACAGAAACACCTATCTCTCTGATTTTAGGTAGTGAATTCCAAAGAGTCAGTGCCTCACAGCTGTACTGTATACCTAGCAAAAAACAATGTCATTCCACTGCAGACTGGTTAACGATTTTTCAGCTTCTTTACAGGTTTAATTTTTTTTTTACTCACCTTCAAAATATGGTCCACTGTGTCTGAATACAAATCACAACATGTTAGTGACCTTTGCGACTTTGAAATTAAGTTAGATTGTTGTAATGTTTGCTTTTAAAACATGTTAGGTTCTGTATAGGTTTTCCTTCTGTGACTCCTCTTATTAAGAACAATAAACCTAGTGCATTACTGGGTCACAGCAAGTCGCTGCTCATTGATTATTGACAGGGATAGGGAAAATGTCACCTTCCAGATTAAATGACCAAGGAAGCACAACACTAAATGAAAGCATGGTTTGCAAACAAAGATTTATTTAACCTTGTACGAGATGTCATGTTTTAAAATAAATATATGAATGAATGTAACATGTTTATATCCACACTGGACATCTGAGGCATATGTAACAAATTGAAGTAATATGTCTGGAATTGTTTTGTTAGCTACAATTTCTTTAACGTAGTGTCTCTCCAGTAGATTATTTTATTTTTGGAAACTGTTTGGTAAAAAAAAAACTGCTGTTGAATAACATAGTCCTAAAATGTGTGCCCAAACTTTTTTGACTTCAAGCATGGGAAAGGTTAACAATGGGGTGAGGTGTTATGGCACTGAGGTGAACAAACACACTTCAAATACACAGCATTGCAGGCCCTGTTTCTACAGATTCTGTGTTGGAGGATAGCGTCAGGTTGGCTGTAAATTCTCAGCCCCTATCTAAGCTTCATCCTTGGGTACTTCCTGCTGGGGTTTCACCAGAAAGATAATGGCTGCAGAGGACTGTGGCACCTGAAAGATACACAGTAACCCCAACACTGAACGCAGTAGCGTAATCGACATCAGTCACCTGAGTGCTCAAAAAACACTTTTCCATTGTTCTATTAGAATCTTTTTTAAGCACTTAAATTACTGATATAACCTTAGAGAATACACTTTGGTGGCATGGCAGAACATAGGCTCCTGACAGGAAATCAGAAACCTGCAGCAGCTTGAGAGTCTATGAATGCGTGTTCTGCGAGCTTAAGAAACAATATTGTCACATCCCCTAGAAATATAGTGGACAAATGATATTGTAAGAAAGGATTTCTAAAATGTATTTTTTAAAGGGTTACAAGTGGGTTCTATCATGAGGCTGTCATGAATGTTTTCTGATGCACATCGATGAAAACACGGGGCTCTGAAGATGAGGTATTGCCATTCAGTATAATTATTTGTAATCATAATCTGCGATAAATCATAATTAAAAACATGTTCCCATGTACAACTTATATTGGATCCCTAAAGCAGAGTGTTACAAAGATTTAAATGCAAGGGCAGCAGTACCCCAAATATTATCAATTTAATACGAATACAGAAGGCCTGGATGGAGTACATTTTCAGGGTTTTATCCATCAAAAAGTGGGTTTCTGGAAAGCCTGGTAGAGGGCTTTGTATGGCTTTAAAAGACCATGGATCATGTTTTTTTTAATCATATTACCGGTAACTTTTCTTAACGTAGAAGTTTTTTTTCATAAGTTCTGTTAATGGCAAGACATTTTTAAAATGAAAATATATTTTTTAAACCACAAAAGTTACTGACGGGAAAAACTATGACTATTAGATTATAAAAATCCACAAATATGAGGAAAAATCTGCAAACAAAGGAAAAAACACAACATAAGGGGATCACCTCAAAATCCAATAAAAGAAGGCTTGTTGCACATCTAAATAAAATTTAATGTATTCATAAATATCATTTTTATAACACTAGTGCATCTATATCAATGTACAAAGTAAATGGAGTCTGTATCTTTGTATCACCAAATAAGGCATGCATATATGTTCTGACATATAAAGCTACAGGTAGACACACATAACTACTCACAACATACAACTGGTTCAACCACCTGGCTTTTTTCCAATAAGCCTGTCTGTCATTTATACAAAACATACAGCAGCATTTAACACAACACCTAATTCACAAAAACAACAAGATAGGCTGGGTTAATTCAGGTATCTGGGGACTGTACGATTCTGACAACAATAATCGAAGTGACTATAAAGGCAAAAGCCTTATGCTGTGGTAGACACCACAACATTTAAATTGTTACCTCCTGTTTGATTTTGAGGGTAGGAGATTGTACAAAAGCAATGTTATACACAGAGATGTACAGAAATGGCTCTGGTATTTGATACTGTGTGCAACACGAAGGAGAGAAAAAAGAAAAGCCCTTGCTGGAGAAATCAAAGTACTGCAGCAGGTGGTAGGCTGTTTTTTTGTTTAAAGGGAATGTCTGTGCATGCACGAGAATGTTAGAGAAAACTAACTCAATACAGTAAAATAAGTGTTGTTTAATCTAAATGCAGGCTTCTTCATAACTTTTAAAATACAGCATGCTGGCGCTGCACACAGTCAGATAACCGAGTCACTTCTGTTGAAGAAGAAAGTGTACAGGAAATATAGGATCATTCATAAGGGCTCATGGGGGGAGCCTGTGCAGGGTTACGCTACGGTAGCTTCTTCCTATTTGCTTTGCTGTTCTTGTTCCCTCAGTCGACATCCGACAGCAGTGATTAGAGCCGCTCCCTTTCCACTGCCGTCTTCAGACAGGAGGAAGTTGACGTTGCACTTGGGGGCCAGCTCCTTCACTGTCTGGTGCATGATCAGTGAGAAGCTACAAGAAGAAAGAGAGAGAGACCATGTTAGAGAGTCACTTGTTGGGTCATTTCACCACCCCAGTGTTTTCAGGGTGAAAGCATCTTACTTGCTGTCATTAGGGGAACCCAGCTGGTTGGTTACTGACAGGAAAGAAGGCCCTGAAATGACCAGGAAAGCATAAAACTATGTGAAAGCAAGGCATGCAAACAAATTTCTTTACCCAAGTGTAGAACCAAATATCATGTTTTAAAATGAAAATACATGTTAACTACTTCGAATTAGCTCTTAACGGGTCCCAGAGACTCAGCTGAAAAAAAATTGCTTAGTTGCTTAGGAAACATTTCCAATGAAAGGCAGTTCAAACTAGAAAAAAGGCAACCGCAATGTAATCATCCACTAAATTTCCAGTTTCTTCCTCTAGTCCATCTCTGTCCTACACTTTGAAAGAGTGACTATGGTTAACTATGTCAACCCCTTTTAATATAACTACCAGTGTCTTGGTATTTGTGAAGTGTAGTGCAGGTGCATCAGTTGTTCCAGGCTGTCTGCTCTGACTCACTGTGGGTGCAGCTTATAGAGTGTCCCGTCCACCCCGACGGTGATGTCCAGCTGCTCCAGTCCTCGGTTCTCCCGGATCTTGTCGGCGACGGCAGCCATGCCGGCCCCGCAGATCTGAGCGGCTCTCCGAGAGACCACGCCGCACACCTCCTTCACGATGATACTGTCGTCACACGTGCTGTCCAGACCCAGCTGCTGCAGGATGCTTCTCACCTGGAGCAGGGCCAGGCGATCGCTAGAGGGCGCAAACAGTAGCAGAAGGAAAAACGTATTTAAAACCATTTACTCTCAGTACATGTTTGTCTTTGAGGTGTAAACAAATGGCTTTAAAACCCAAAATGAAATATTTATTTCTGTTTTTGGTAACTTCTTTGGCCCAAAATCTTAATTTGATCTTTATTTATATGTTGAGAATCTGAATAGGAGATTACAGTCTTAATACTTAGTTGTCACATAACCCCTGTAAGATAATAAGTCTGCTTGTGCCACCTGTAAATATTAAACACAAATGTCTTCACCTGCCTCAGAACAGCTGTGCTAACCTGCTGGCAGTATCAGCAGATCACAATGAAGTCTTCCAGCTGGGTGTACATTAACCCTTATATTCTGCCATGCTAAATTATGTAAAAATCTTACAGTTACATTTTTATGCAATGCTTTTTGCAATCACTCTAAAATAATATAATTTCAATTGAAAAAACATTTTTAATATTAAAGTAATTGAAATGTAAAATATAAAACAAAGTAAATGCTATTTACCGTGGATACTAGCCTTTCTTTTGATTTTGACTATGAAGCACTGGTCCATGAGTTGAACCAGCAACACAGCCTGGGAACATCTGAGTCATAGGCATCAGTTACATGGGGGATGCTGGGGAAATGTCCCCCTCGCTTTTACATGTCCCCCTCGCCCCAGCCCCTCACAGTGCACTAGTAATAAAACTTGTATTTCTCAACAATGTATTTGCATAATCACTAGCCCGTATAGCACTCTCCACGCAGACTCAGGGGAAACGCCAATCAACTGAGGCAGCGTTTGCGTGCATTGCATTGTGGGAGATCTCAAGCCGAGAGGAGAAATGGAGCCTGGTAGTAAAGAACTGTTTCTATGTTTTCTTTTGATTGTGAAATTTCTCAACCATGACACCATTTCCAATGTCATTGGTCTCAATACTATAAAATATTTTCGATTTGAACATTGAGATCTTACTATTGTAGAGTGGCTGTGAAATTACCCCTTGCTGTCTGCTGAAGAGGGAGTTCACAACCGCAAAGGCACATACCTGAATGAAATGAGTGTTTCTTTTTAATTTTATTACTACATGCCCCAGCTACAGTAACTGTCCTCTCCACTTCTGAAACCCCTACAGCACTGAGTTTTACACGTTACTTTATCAGGACACCCTTTAAGGTAATAATGTGGCTGCACTGATAATCCTCCGCTCTGATCCTGTCCTCAGGCTGCTTACCTTTCAATCTGGGACAGAAACTTGGTTTCGAAGATCCCCCTGGTCTTCAGAGCCTCAGAAATCTGACCCCTGAACAGGAAGCCCCGCTTAGTCAAATCAATCAGAATATTCCGGACAATTTCTCCCAGGTACATCCCACTACACATTTTCTCATATCTGCAAAACAGAAATACGTGGACTGTGTGAATTCCAGTGAAAAAACTGTAACAGTACCGGTCTACAGTACATGTGATGAATACATGACTGACAATGGTAGCAAGTACTGCTATGGCCAAAAGTTTTGCATCATCCTATAGAATTAATTCATTTTGCTGAATAATGTTAAACTAACATTGAATTACATATTGCTTTGTAGTTTTCAATATACTTAACAAAAAAACCTGACAAAAATGTAAAAATGTGACATTTCTAAATCTAACATGAAATGCTGTACTACTATTATGGCTTCCAGTAAACATTTGTGGTGTCATTTTGTAAGGTCGAATGTTGAATAAAAGATCTAAATTATTTTCATATAGTTTTTTTTTTTTTTTTTTTTTTTTTAAATTATTTTTAAATTAATGTCGCAATCTTGGTGATGCAACACTTCTGGAAATAACGGTACGGTGGGGCTAGGTGTCACTGACACAAGATCTTTAATACATAATATCCTTTCATATATAATTGTGACTTTAGGTTTCGTAGTAATAAAACAAGACTGTGTGAAAGTCTGCAATACTGTGTGTGAGGTTTGTGAGGTCAATAAATCCTTTCATGCATAAAATATTGAAAACAGCAGGACACTTTTTAAAGTAGTTTTTGGACACATAATAACACAAAAATCCATTGCTTTATATGGGGAACAAATGGTATCCTCATATGATATCATCATGCATCTGCGTCCACATGTCCCCTTATAAACACTATAAAAGATGTTTTTTTATGAGGTCGCTGTACATGAAAGAGTTAAATTCAGTACAACTACAAGTTTGAACCAATTTGTAATATTGAATAAATGATAGTGCTTAGATCCACCGCTGTTTCAATCAATTGTATAGGTTACCATGTGTTTTGTGCAACTGGCCACTGGAAATTGATTCAGTTTTTCACTGGTTGGTTACCTTTGTCTCCCAGGGTTTAGTGACAGATCATCGACAGCCCTGTCGTACTTTGTCCTGATGTCATCCAGACAGCCATTGTCCCCGAAGGCACCCCACTCCATGTTGACACACATCCTACCCTCATCTCCTTCAACTGTCTCAATATTCCTCATCTCTTCCATGTAACATGCATTGCTGCCAGTTCCTGAAACAACATGAACACTTTCAAAAGGAAGTATTTATCTGACAGCACAGTTACAAGAAAAGGCTCTCTCCGAAAATAATGCAAGTGGTTTGCCTTTCAGTACCAGAGCTACAGGGGCTCCTGGGCCTACAAGCAAAGGCCAAACATTAAATATTTACTATGGAAGTTGTTTCACCTTTAACAGAACTACCACAGGGTATATCTGCAGAAATGAACGTACCTATTGCCAGTCTACTTTCCACGTGTATCAAATCTTATAACTCCTAAGTAGGTTTACTTGTACAATTTTCCTCATTTTAAAGTCCTTCTTTGCATCCATTTTTTTTTAACCAACATTACTGTTCGGTATGTTTAGTATGATGAGATGTAATAAATATTCAAAGGTGTTTAAAGGTGGCGCTCGCATTAAAAAAAAAGAGTTAAAGTAAACCTGTGTGCAAGTAACATTCTGAGGTACGCCTCTTTTTTTCCGAACAGTTGTGATGTTTAAGAGCGTGGGTTTTGTTTTTTGACTAATTATTGTAATGTATTAGCTGTGGTTATTTTTCGATGGTTCATCGTGAAATAAACAGGTGTTGGGATTCCTTCAAAGACTACCTATATTTAACTAGATTTCTAAAACAGCACAGCGTGCTGCATATGTATGACAGTGTTGTGTGATGACCTGCCGTTGTGGATTGTGTCCCTTGTCGGAGAGATGAGATGAGGTTAAAGGCTGTATAATCACATTTTTTCCCATTGTGGTTAACTTGCTTGCTTGCTGGGTACGATGTTGTCATTTCACGTCCAGCCCTGTTACACCTACCTGCAATGAGACCGATTTCACAGGTTGGCTCCTCGTACGCACAAGTCATCATTGTCCCCACTGTGTCATTCACCACCGCCACAACATCCAGGTCAAACTCCTTTAGACACGAAAACAGAGAAACACAGTTAACAACAGGGCATATCAGGCCAAGAGTGAGCAGCTTCAAATGTCATTGCAATAGCTTTTCTACATTACTATTTTTATGGTGTTTGCAGTCATGGTGGTTCTGAGTTTTGTTGATTCAATATTGAGCCTTTGCTCTCAAATCCTGGTCCCACCAGATGTCTTTAAAACTGCAATTATAAAGTGTGTCCACTAGGTGTCAGACAAACACAACTAAACTGGCACAAGCTCAAAGAAGTTCAAGCCTGGTAAAAGTAGAGAAAATATTTAATAACTCAATATTGGCAGGAGAGATGTTTACCTCTTGCCTTTTAATGCCTTCCCTAAGCAGACCGACCACGTCTTCCCCCTCACAATCAGTGGTTTTGAAACCCTTAGTCCAGTTGATCAGGATCCCCTAAAAGAAACACACAGAGGGATTGAAATGAATCTGACCAGCATGGAATACCAGTAAATACACCCTAGAAAGGATATAAATAAGATTAGTCAGTTACAGTGATGTGGGGAAATTTGATACCTGTCACGTTCCTTTAAGCTGCAATTACCAGATGTGTCCACCAGGTGGCAGACAAACACAACAAAACAGGCACAAGAACAGCAGGGAAAAGGCTTCCACAAATGTTATTTTGACTAAACCAGTTCCCTTGTTAATTTACCATTAATCTTTGTTTTTTTTTTTATTTTCACTTAGTCACAAGATGTGCGTTATAGATAAAAGTGTATTTATTTCATTTCCTGTGTCAGAGCTAATAGAACCCCACCTGAGCCTTACTCTGCCAGTAGAAAGAAAATATATTGTGTCAGGTGGTGTCCTATTAATTGTAACACAGGCAGTGAAAATAATGAAAAACCAAGTAGAGGAAGTGAAAATAATGTCTAGAAAACAAAAATGGACTTCTGAGAAGGATATTTTACCAAAAAGAGGCAAGGTAGGGTGATATACTTCTTTACAGATGGCTAGGGATACCTCATATGGTTTTAAGAGGGCTGACGCTTGCTGTCTTTTTATTGAAGCCTATATTTTTATTTTACCCTAAATGCCGAACACAAAATGTATGGAACTATTATTTACGCTACTTTAAAGTTTAAAGAAAACAAGGCCTTACTGCATCCAAACTGGTCTGTTTGCACGGGAAGGAGAAGGTGAATCCGAGAGGGAGGCGGGCGTTCTTCATCCCCATGTAATCCAGGAAGTCAGAGATGCAGTGAACGATGTGATCGAAAAGCTGGAAAGAAATAAGAAGTGCTTTTTAAACCAACCTTTTTCTGTATCAGCACAGAAAACACCATCTTTGGTCCCTTTTCGCTGTGATGAAGATGTTTTTGTTCTTTTGTTCGTGATCTGCTTCCTGGTACCTTATCACTTCCAATGGGAGAGAGACTGACACAGGAAGTGATACATTTTCTGAATCTACAGTTGATGCTTCAGCAATCTGAAAATCTCTAATTAAAGAAATAAAACAAGCAAATACAGTTTTTTTTTTTTTTTTCAGCACAGGGAGGCACAATGGGTCTAGTGAAAATACTGATGTATTTTAAAGATTATGTTTTTCCTTGTAATTCGCTGCAGATGGGCAGCAGCGAGTTACAAGGTTATAATTCCACCAAGGGGTTCAGGAAACTACAGGAGCAAAGCACAATTGGTTTATGATGAAATCACCAGGACCCAGAGATGCAGTTACTTTAGAATTAGTATTAACAATTACCTCGTCCCCTGTCCCCTGCATGACCTCTATAGGAATAGCATAGATCTTGTTGTGCATCTCCACTGTGCGTCTCTTCCCACTGCGGATCTTCACAAGCAACACCCTGAAGTTGGTGCCGCCCAGATCAAGAGCTAAGAAGTCTCCATTCTCTGAAACCAAACAGAATAAAGTAATAAACCGCTACTTGTACCAGAATTAGATGATTACAAGGCAGTCTTCTTCATCTTAACTACTGTAATATATATGTGCAGTTGTAACAAACATTTATTTTCATTTTAATACATGAAATCTGGTACTAGACTAGATAAAAAAAAAAAAATTAAAAAAACAGTTCTTGTCATCCAAGAAACCTGTTACTGCTTTACTTGATTTCATTTAATCCAAGCAATGTCTTCTGAATCAAAGCATGTTACTGGATGAAAGCATGTCAGTCAGCAGGGGAAGCAGCTGACTGGTTATTGACAGGAATAAAGCCAGTAAAGGGGTGGGGCAGGTGGAATGACCCAGGAAGTGCAAGACCGTCTAAAAGCATGGCTTGCAAACTTCCTTGACAGAGTAGTCCCAGATATCTTGTTTCAAAATGAAAATATTGGATTCTTTCAAAGCTGCACATTTGAGACCTATATAATGAATGATGTACACGGCACAGAAACTACAATATGATATTTTCATATTCCGAGTCTTCATCTACCTGAGCCATCTGGTGTGCTGCGGACGAACGTGGGCAGCATCTTCACGGTGGCCGACTCGTGGGTTTTCTTCCCCAGGCCATTCTCGATCTCCGTCCGCATCCTCTTCTTGATCTCCAGCAGCTGAGCATGGCTCAGTTTGAACTCAGCCAGGGTCTCATTGATCTGCCGGGTCTGGTCAGCCAGACGGTACGCCACCGCCGTTACCATGGCAGCACCCTTCCCACTGCCACTCTCCGAGAGCAGGAAGCGCACGTCACAATCCGAAACCAGCCGCCTCACCATCTTTTGCAAGCGCCGGGCATACCTGCGGCACACCAGCTTTTATAAATACAATGTAGTGCAATTCCCTGAAGAGTTGGTTAGACATGAAGGGAACTTGCTGGTTGTAAAACTGAACTGAGAGGTCAGAGCGTGACACTACTGGTTTTGTGGTACATACCCCATTGAACCTCAGTACATACCCCATTGAACTGGGAATGGAATTGTTTATTGTTATTTGTTTATTGTAAAAATGTAATAAGAAGTTTTAAAAATAAAATCTAAATGAATGAGGTAAACAGGCAGAAAGATATTGTGAGACACTGTGAGATAAAGTGTTATTGAACATGCTGTAGAGTTTATAATACAACTCATTTGTGCTCACTACTGGGGGGGGGGGTCAACAAAATATTTATTTCCTAAGGGCCGGATTTACCCAACTACAAAGAGATTATATAGATAAAAACAATGTGCATTTTCATTATGTTATTTTATATGAAATATTATTGTGTGGGTTACTGGTTAATATTATTAATCAAGGTCAAACTGTTAATTACATTGCTGATATACTAACAATAGCATAGGTAAGAGATCTGCTTGCTTCGCCACACGACTAAGTTGTCATGCATTTTCATAAACCTGTTCAAGGTTAATACTGTTTCTGATTAAAGTTTGGATGACCCAGCAGATTCAATGTTATTTAGACTGACAGGGTCGTTCATACACCCAATGTCATATGAAAATATGGTCCGCACTGATCTACGGCCAAGGATTTGTATAATATAAAATAAAATTAAAGATATTATAGTGATATGTACAACATAGCAGCTAGCAATGTGTTATCAACTCCACAACCTGGACAGTAACACTTTGAGAATTATTTTGAATTAGTCAGTAGTACAACAAACATTATTTGTTGAGGGAAAAAACAGGGTGAAATTTTAAACTTGTCAAGATAATTCACAGATTAAGGCAACCAGATAGCCAGAGCAGCTTGCCATTTATATGACAGACAGCCTTTGACCAAACACAGAGTTCAGGTTGCAGGAGTAACCTTTCACTAAGATTATGTCGGCTTATGTTGGCTGTTTAAAAATAGAATCTGGGGGCTAGGTGGTACAGCCAGCTGATTCACTAGCCCTTCCCTCTGGAGCTTGGGTACCAGAATTACTCAAGCTGCATTTTCAATGGTCACCATTTAGCATTATTCCAAAATACATGGGAACATTACAGTTCAGCTCGATTGTTAGCTTGATAGCCCAAGATTGAGGATTAAGGTGTGCTTGCATCCTATTAGTAAGGGCTTTGTACTGTACAATGTGTAGCCCCTTGATTTCCTTAAATCCACATGCACCAAACATTCATACTTAAGGACCCTATTTTGAAGAAAGATCAAAAGTGGAAATTCACTAACTGCAATGAGAAAGTATAATTAGATGATCTGGCAACTTTGTTAAAAAGCTGGGCTTTTCAAAAATAATTCAAAACACTGTCCCAGGTCAGCAACTCAAAATTCAAATGGGGTCTAAAAAAGACCAAAAAAAAAACGACAACAAAATAAGAAGAGTGCCTACTGTGGGTGCATCTTGTAGAGAGACCCGTCGATCCCGACGGTGGTGCGTAGTCTGGGCACCCCCTTGTTGTCACGGAGACGCCCGAGGATTCCCCCCAGCGTAGCCGCGATGAGGTTGGCGGAACGGAAGGACACGATTGTGCAGACGTGCTGCACAGCGACGCAGTCGTCGTGCGAAGGCTCCACCCCCAGCCGGGACAGGATATCTTTAGCTTTGGTTAGACCCTCTTTGTTTCTGAGGAGAAAAAAGAAAGGCAATGAATGCATTTGGAATGCACTGGATTATACACCTTTTAGGAGCCGTAGCAACTAGTAACAGTAAAGCTGAGGGAACACGAAGCCACTTTGTGGCTTGGAACTTGGTTTCAGGCCTCTGCACAGCACACCAGAAGAGACGTGGGATTTGATCAAGCAAAGTTGCCTCAAACTAGGTCTCCTGGTCACCTGCAACCAGGTTTCAAAACACTGTTAGTGAACAAGTGGCTTTTTGTTCCCTCAGCTTAACAGACAGCTGAAAGGAATGAGAATTGAAAAGCACATGGTGTGTCAATATCTATGGTATGGGCACCAATGCATAGATAGGCCAGTTTCGTTTTCCAGTGGTGGAATTCATCTGAAAACATTAGGGTCAATTCAATACATCTAAACAGCACCACTATTAACACTATAATTTAATTTAATGGCTCCAAGCATTATTTATGGCATCTAGTCAGAGTGTGAACCTGTAAACTCCTATTACAATCCTATCAAGAAAGTCATTGTATAGGTGGCTACAGCTGTCAATGGGTACATCATACTGTGGTCTAGTTTAATGATCTAAACAACTCTGACTCTGACCTGGTTTCCATTCCCCAGTTTTTGTGATGTAAATGAAGGGGGAAATGCCCCTTGAGGGGGAAACATAAACTGGAATAATATACAGTTAAAGATTCACTGCTAGTGAATCCTTTTTTGTTGCCTTCTGGGGTTATAGAAACTAATTGAATGCACAGAAGAAATAGTTCAGCTTACTTCTCTATAGCTGATATGTGTTTTGTTTCAAATTTCCCTTTGGTGAGAAGCTCAGGTGTGATCCTGCCCTCGAACAGCAGACCCTCTTTGGCCATCTTTACCAAGATGAGTCTCACGAGTTCCCCCATGTACATTCCACTCACCATCTTCTCGAACCTGGGCGGGATAAAGAAGATCTAGTTAATGCTGTGCATTTATTTCAGCCATTACCACAAGGTACTACCAGACAACTGCTCTGTGATGACAGCTGTACAAGCATCGCTGCCATTCAGTCGTACATTGACACCATTCAGCTCCTTCTGTTCCAGTCCTTCTGTTGTGTTACCTATACAGGAATTCTGTTCCGTTTCAAATGTTTCTTCTCTTTGTTCTAGAACTCTCTTATGGGTATGTTTGTAAACTCAACCTCACTCTCTTCAGAGTGCTCCAGAGTGTGGGTTTCTGTTGGAGTACAGTTGCAGTTTCGAGATTAAACATGGCGGGATCAAATGAGGATTGCAAAATGGCGGCTAATAATAATATTATAGTGACAGTAAGGGGGACAGTGCATTTTGCTGAATGAATTGTTTTATTTTTATTTTATTTATTTGGTTATTATTAGTATTAATTTACAAATACCAAATTTGTTTAAAAATACCTGGTCATGCTGTTGATGCTGAATCACTGGGATTCTTTGAGAACCAACTTGACAAAGTTTTGAGATCAATCAGCTTCTAGAATCAGACGAGCACAGATTGACCGAATGTCCTTCTCTCATTTGTATATCTGTTCATAATAATATTTTCTTAATCACTCTTTGCTACATTCTACCATAGAGACAGCGAACAAGGTTAATTGTCTTCTCTTTTATAACAAAAAATACATTCTAAATATACTGCATTAACCTGTTTACCCACTAGGTGGGCGTTGAGTCGAATCTATACAGTAGGGTGCCCAAACTAACCCCCACCACTCCACACAGCACCCACCCCTACCCAGAATGGCAGTTGCCATATTGTAACAACATATTGAAACTCTACCAGTGCTCTGGGAGGTTACAAATGGCTAGAATGCACTATGACCCTCTGACAGCGAGGTTTTGAATGCACCCTGTATGCACTTTACTTTCTCCTGAAGAAACTCATGTACGCCTGGGAACCCTCTCTTTCTTTTCCTTTACTTTGCCACTGTTGGTGTTACAATAACAAACTGTGATGTGTTTACAAATGTAATGAGTCCAATGAAGCTGTGCCGTAGTGGCACCCAGTACAGCAGTATCAGAGGACTATGCACTTCTCACAGACTATCACGAAAACAGGCCTTACAATGATTTATTAAAACCACTTTTCGATGCTTTGTACAAAAACTTGTTGGCAGAAATTGGTAAATGAAAACCTGGCATTCAATATTAATTTTTCTCATAGTTCACATACTTCCTAATATCTGTATATGTGTTTCCCAAACAGTTTTTCATCAAAAACAGCTAGCTGCCCAAAGTTGGATATGCCTAAAACACCTTTCTCAAAGGAGCATGTGTATACAAAAGGTACTTTCGATGGCATGCTAATTATTGCTCTGTATCTAGATTTGAATCTATGTTTATCATGATGTTAATTAGAACAAAGTATCAGTGCTCTGAAACTGTAAAGTACAATTCTTTTCAATCTCATAATAAAACCGGCAGCAGTACAATGCTATGCAGGTTGCCCAACTGTATTGACCCTAATGTTACCGGTTACTCACAGCTGCTTCCCTGGGTTAAGGGATCCACGGTCAATCTCTCTATCGAACTCGGTGCGGATGTCTTCCAGTGAGCCGTCGTCCCCAAACGATCCCCACTCAGTGTTGATTGCCATCCTCCCCTCGTCCCCTTCCACCAGGTCAATGTGTCTCATCTCCTCCATGTAACATGCATTGGTACCCGTACCTAAATGGATTTATAAGCAGTGGGCTAAAACAAATCCTCTTTCATATTGTAACCACAACTTGAGTATGAAATGCCTTATAACTGAAACCCCCACAATGATTGCTGCCTGTCCCTACTCTGTTGATCAGCTAGATTGCTTGTAGCACCAACACTACCCTCTACTATATTGCTAACCTGTTCTGTGGCCTGCTGCAACTCTTCACTTTGCTCCCCCTGGTTGCTATCTGACTCCTGTTCTTGTGACCTAAGAGCTACAAACCTGTTTGCAGGTTCCTCTTCTCTTGCATGCTGCTAAACTGCTCTACCCTATCCCCCTTTTCCATTGCCCTCTAACTACTGTCCATTCCCTGTCTGGTTCACCCACCTCCCTCTGTGTATCAAGTAGGTTCACATGCAACTCCACCTGGGAGTCTACAAACTGCTCAAACTCCTCAATTGCTCACTGCTGTTCTAGCTGCTCTGTCAGACTAGCTATCAGAGCTGTGCACTTGTATTCTGCTATGCAGCTAGTGCACAACCTACCTAGCTGTTCCCTCTGTGCAGACCTGCTAACTCTCCTATCAGCCATAAACCCAGTGCACAGCACCAAATGAACTCCTAATTCTTTAGGCAGAATCACTACCTTTATCAGTGTTGGTTGGTCCTGAAGTCCAAAGAGAGTGCATTGGTACTGTACTAACTCTTATCTGCAAATTATAATAGGACTATACAGGGTGAACCACTGTGTCATTAAATCAATAACAGTATCACTGTAAATGACTGACATACCAGGTTAAATAATGAATAAAATAAACATAGATACAGTACATCCTCACTATAACGCCCTTCATTATAACAAACCTTTGGCTATAACGAACCTGGCCCCTGGACCCAAATAAAAAAAACAACTAAATAAGTGTCAACATCCCGGTCTGTACGCATGGGATGAGAGTCAACTCTTTTGTCTTAATAAATAATATTCACTGTGTAACCGTGATCTCCACAGATCGTTTGAAAAAAGCAGTAACGCAGACATATTGCTGTCATGAATATAGCGGTTGAGAGTTAATTTCGAAGTGACACACAAGCAAACCAAGCACGAGAAGGAGAGGAGGTCGGACGAGGGAAAGAGGAAATGGGCTCGCCCCAGGTTCGGCTGCTGGAGCCGAGCTAAAGCGAAAACCGCAGCTCCTCTCGAAGCAAAAAAGTAAATACATTAGGAAAGATAACCATGTAATAGGCCTGAATAAGATGTCTGTGTTATAAAGTGCCACCGCAGCTTTTCTTCAGTTTAGATACTGTATCAAAAGGGAGAGACAGAAATGTAAGTTAGACTCAGAAGCTGTTTACAGTGTGAACAACACCAGTACTGTACTAGAAATATTGATGACTCGCTAGTATAGGGAATTGGGGGACATTCTGTAGGAGCATTATATCTGAGACACGTTATAATCAAAAGCCTTATAGCGATGAAGTGGAATTTGCTGAAAATTTCACTGAAATAATGTTTGGAATACAAGCTATTTATTCCCAGAATAAAACAATAATATCAAATATAAACACACACACACATAGAGCACACAGTTAAGGAACACTAACAGATATTTACCTATAATGACGCCTACTTCACAGCGCTGGTCATCAAATCCACAAGTCATCATTGTTCCAACTGTATCATTCACAACAGCCATTATATCAGCTTCATAATCCTTTAAAAAAAGAGAAGACAATTAGCCCTTTTCTCCTCTTTCTCTATGGTACAATGTAGCAAACAGTCTTTACGGAATTATAATTAAGAACATGAGAACATTCACGTATGAAAGAAGGCCATTCAGTTGAAAAACTTTGTCAAGTTGGGTCTTAAAAAATCACAGTGATACAGCTTCAGCAACATGACTAGGTAACTCATTCCACCCCCTCAGTGCCTCCAACTCTCTGTTCTTAGTCTACCTCCACTTCATTTCCAAATGTGTCCTCTGGTCCGTTTCTGTGTTTTGTTTAAAATATTGGTTCAGATTCACTTTTAAGATTTTAAATACTTCAGTAAAGTTCCCACAAGTTCTTCATTGTTCCAGGCTAAATAGAGTCGACTGTCTCATCCTATCTTCATAGCTCATTCTTAAACCCTGGGATTAGTGAGATTGCTCTTCGTTGGCTTCCCTTCAGGGCCAAATTATTCTTTTGGTGCTGTGGTGACCAGAATTGGACCAGTATATTATACAACGTCATTATAACTTCTTTTGATTTGATTGCTTCCTAATTAAGCAATAATAGAAGACACAGGGAAATACCTAAGATAACATCCCAGTGTTTTTGACAATAGGAGGCCTAAAAAAAGAAAGAGAACATACCCCTCGCTTCTTAATGGCCTTGTTCAGCAGCTTTACCACATCCATTCCCTCAACACCACTTGCTTTAAAACGTTTTGTCCACGTTAACAAAATACCCTGCAACACAAAAACAAGAACACAGGTAGAACACCTTTCTATACAAGAAAATGCATCAATAAACACATAGTTTACAGGTATAGCCTTGTGTGTTCTAGCAAATATACAGTACACGGTTTCAATTAAACTGTGTTTGACAGATATACACTGCCTGGCCACTTTATTAGGACCTGTACGTACTATCGTGTTGGGCCATGGCTTGACTTGGTCACAGCCTTGACGTGACGTGGCATAGACTCCACAAGGAGCTGGAAGGTGTCCCAAGGTATGTTAATCCATAATTGCATTAATATTTTATGTAATTGGTGCAGAGCGCTGAGGATTATGATGATGAATGCCTCTTTCAAGTTCATTCCAAGCATGCTCAATTGGATTGAGATCTGGGAATTATGGTTGCCCTGGTGTTATGCTCCTCAAAGCATTTGTGCATAATCCTGGCACAGTGGATGGGTGCATTATAGTCCTGAAAGTAGCCATGGCCATCAGGGTACAACATTATTGGGTGGACTTGATCCGCTACAATGACTAAATAAACTATGACACTGCATTCAGCCTTCCAGAGTAATCAAGGGATATACAGTAACAGGAGAGCAAGCCCAGGTAGACAGCTCCTAATAATGTGGCCAAGCAGTGTATGTAGCAATATATCTAACTGATCTTGCAGGGAAAGCATTCAACATTACCTCATCCAATTTGGTTTGACTGCAGGGGAAAGAGAAGGTAAACCCAACCGGCAGCTTCTTGTCTTTGATTTTCTGTTTCTCCATAAAATCTCCCAGGCATTCGGCCACATGGTCAAATAGCTGCAGAGAAATCACACCAGATCACAAGCATTCATGTTTTCATTTATTTTCAGGATTTACTGGGTATTTTTATGTAATTGGCCTTAAGTTTAGAGAAATGGAAATGAGAAGTTATACTAACATACAGAGTGATCGATTTTTGTATAGAAGTGTTGCAGATGTGTTCAGTTTGTCTGCTACTCACGAATGTCCCCCTGAGTCTTTTTCCCGTGGACGATTAGCACTTTAACAGGCCAATGTTTTTGTTCTGGATATTCCTGTCTGCCTTGTAATCAACTGGTGATTAACCTCTGCACTGATTATATATAAATGTGCACCATCTCTACGTCATTAGCCTGTACACCCATGCATACAATATGGGAATTGGAAAGGAGGTGTACCCGTGCTCCACTGCCATGCATGATGTCCTCTGGAGTGTCATAGATTTGACTTTCCATTTGAACCGTCTGTTTCTTCTCGTGAGAAACCTTCACCCGTAAAATCCGAAAGTTGGATCCTCCCAGATCCAGGGCAATAAAATCTCCTTTTTCTGGAAAAAACAAAGTGTAAACTCATAAATAAAATATACATACTGGTATTATATTAACCCACCTGCCAAATAAAAAGCCAAGGAAGGCTATCAGTCAGTCACCTTTGATCAGATCATCTCAAAATCTAATCAGCACACTTTTCTACGAAGGGCCATTGTGCAATTAAATTTTAAAGAAATCCATTCCTTTGTTTTGGACCACTTGTGGTATTGCACTACAGGGACTGTGCAAACACTGAACAAGGAGACTGATGAGTTGCCATTAAATCAAGCAATCAGATCTCTGACAATGCTGCCATATGAACTAGTTTAGATAGTCACATGATTCTAAGCATGTTCTGAGGTTCTCAATAATTATGGCATTGTTTTATGTTGAGTAATCATCATATACTTAAACAAGCATGTTTTAGTTAATAGTAATAAACAACTAATAGTCATTTTATAGTTACTGTATATAAACACTAAGGTCAACATCTATGTTTCACACGCATATTTCTGATAACCTATAAACGTTTAGACAGAAGTATTAACGCCCATAGCAAGAATCTACTTGAAAATGTGAGTACAGATACAGCATTTGAATGTCTTGCCCATTGAATCTTTTTTTTTTTTTCTTAAAAAAGCTCTCTTTTACATTTTAGAAAAAGTCACACAGGTCTCATCACTGCCAGCATATTGTTCTGATTACAACAGTAAGGAGCCAAGTTCTCTTTATAGTGCTCTGGCCTTCTTGTTGACAGCAGCATCTACCCTTTAACAGCAGTCATTTATAACAACTTGACATTCAAACCGTGATGCACATGCAGCAAGCGTTGTTATTATTACATAGCAACCCCCTATCAAGATCCAGCTACAGCAACCCATCGGTTTCCCCTCAGTGCCTCTCAGGAATAACTATGAGTAAACATTAAACCAGCCGACTTCCACTCGAAAAATATGCGTTTCAATTACCCCTGCTCAGGCACTTGAAAACTCTTCATTACTGGGCAATCATTAACTTTTACCTTCATTAGTTCCAGAGCATATCACAGTAATGACTATATGTGACAAGTAGCGCACTAAAAAATCACAGAGAACAAGCAACTAATCTCTCATTCAGATATTGGCTGTTTTATTTTTTCAATTTTTTGTACCACTGTTTTTCAACCCTCAAATGCACAATTTTAATGTCACCTAACCCATGCAACACACTTACCAATCTGGAGGACTGAAGGTCAATGGGTGAGCCAATTCTGTTTGCACACAATCAACATAAGCAATGGGTGTCACAAGGCTACTGATCCCTAGAGGCAAGGGCACAGCCTGGGAAATGGCTGAACTGATAGGGCACTGTAAAAGTGATTGGAGCTCAATGAGGTCCCATTAGATTTCCCACCCTAACCTTGCTGCAGTGCAAAGCTCAGTACAGTGTGTCGATCCTCAGCAGTGCAGTGGGATGTGAACCATGCTTGGTTGACTCTCCCGGAACTCAAAATGCCAGTGCTTTTACTAGGTCAGCCACTGGGGACCCCCTTAACAACCTTGCCTCTTGTAATTCATTATGTTTTCAGTATCAAACTGATGGTAACGTTGGACACAAGTGGGACTCCAATGAAATATGTTGATGTGTCAAAGTAAGGAGTGTCAATAGATGTATTTACTACTATCATTCACTAAACTTTTACACTAAAGTCAGAGATTATCATGATTCAAGTAGTATAAATGGGACATTTTCATTTACTGCACTTTGTATCAACATCTATCTGTAAATGTGAAAGCCTATTCTATAGTACAGTCCGTGAACATTTAGACAAAGAACATACATGTGAAATCCAAGCATTTTTTAGATTTATTGATTGATTTATTTTTAAATTTAAAAACTCCAAAGAGTGCCCCGAGTTCCATTACATGAATCTCTTGTACCCTTCTCTAGGTGTGGTATCAGCAGATATACACTTGATATTGAATTCAATTGTATTCTAATCTAAGAAACATGTTACCAATACAGAACTGCTGTTGGCAGAAGAATGAAAACACTAATTATACTGGTAGCAATAATATTTATCTGAATGAGCTTGTGCTGACAGAAGGATATACAGATATGCAAAGGGATGCCATCATTGTGCCAACTGACAACATGAATCAGGCTGTGTCATTATGAAACAGCTAGCAGCACCTTGCACTGGAGGAAACCATGTTGTTGCTCTTCAGCATTAATTGCATTGCCCTTAACCATACTGACTTCTAATAAAAAGGACTGGATCTAAGAGCACCAATGAATTTATTGACCCAGTCTGACATTATAGTAATGCTTTGCTACTGGTTGCTGCATGTAGTAAAGATGAATGTAATTGTATATATTTCTGTTTTTACATTTCAGGATGACAGGATGACACATTACTGTAAAGTAAAAACAAGCTTTGGATTCAAAACAGTATAGAAACTAGACTGAGAATCTAAACAGAAGTGGCATAATTACTGGCACGGTTGCCTACACTGTGAAATGCAGAGTAGGCCTCAAAGGAAGAAATGTGGTGCAGTGTCTCTGTATGTTTAGCATTGCTTTGAGATTTCAAGAACTATTCCCCCTATAGTAAATGTTTAATCGCTGTTCTCTTAACCAAAGCAAAGCGCTCTTGCTAGGGACGATGGAAACTATGAGTACATCAGTAACTGACTTCTGTTACAACCACGGCAAGCCAGAAATATGAAGCTACAGTGAACGCTTCATGTTAAAATGTGATATTTTGAAATGTGATACTTTGTACTGTGATATTTTGTAACATTTGTAAATTGCCCTGGATAGGGTCATCTGCTAAGAAATAAATAAATAAATAAATAAATAAATAAATAAAATTATAATAATAGGCAGATTCTGCTGGAAGAACCAGGTGCAATAAGAAATGTGATTGAGGCAAGGCCTCAGTTCTACAGATTCAAATTGTGAGTGAAGAGCCCTGGTTATCGGTGTTACCTTTGCAAACAAGGACGTTCAATATTAGGGGTGTGCAGAAACTTGTTCCTCATATGAGAGGAAAATATTCTCCCAATCTGCTTTTAAAACACTCAGTTCTCCCAATCTGCTTTTAAACCACTGCAGAAATGAATGTCCATTGATTGGTACTCAACTGTAAACGTTTATTCAATGCCTGTCCACCCTAACCAACATGTGCTTTGTATTCAGGTTTTATATGAGCCTCCTTCTTAATATCCATCATAATTAATCTTGTGTTAAATGTTGTCCTTCTTGATATTTTTTCCTCTAATCTTCAGTGTCACGGCTATTGTAAATAAGTGCAGTTGTCAGCCATTGCAAAATGCTTTGAGGAAAATACTATACTGTACTGTTTGTTAATTTTAACATACTATATTCCCTCAAATCTAAGACACCCCCGCATTGAAGTAGCAGCCCAAATTTCCCACACACAATTTGAGGGGGAAAAAAGCATCAAATATGCACATTTAAAAAGATACAACCTCAATTGTGCATTTAAGAAAATGACGTATGGAGGCAGTTTGTGGCTGTCTGCTGTCACACAGGGCATTACAGTTATGAGCTGCTTCTCATTTCCAGTTGTGATTACTCACACCTGTTAATCTTCCTTTTTGTGAACTGTGGTATTGCTTGGCATGTCAAAAAATACAGGGGTCTGATCAGTATTTCCGATCTGCCCAAGCTGGTACTGTTTGTTAGAACTGAGTCTAATAATGAATGTTGAAACGAGAAAATTCCCTAGGAATGTACGTCATGGATGATTTGCTTGTGGGCAGGCAGTGACATTTTTGTTCTTCTTTTCATGGCAGCCAGTCACGCTGCTAACCCTAACCCTAACCCACCACTATACTCAGAATTAAAATGCAGTCCATTTTTGAGTAGAAAACATTGGTTTAAAAAGTGAGTCTTAAATTCGAGGGAATACGGTAACCTCTGCCTGCAGCAATTTCATAAACATGAAAATTACAGCACTAGGGCTGGGTTTAAAGTTGGTCAGTGTAATACTGAAAAGTATAGGTGTGCAAAATGCTGAAGTAGGAATCCTGAAACAGAGTGAAACTGGGTGTACACAGGAACCGAGAAACCTCAGGGACTGATTCAATCTGCAAGGGAAATTCAGATTTTTTTTTTTTTTAATGGCTGGGTAAAATATGTTTCTCGTAAACCCCTTAATATGAACATCTGTACCCCATATACTACAACTGAACGATGAGGGACATTGGCTACAGTCAGACACTTTGTCATCAACAAACAACAATATTTTAGTCTCTCAAAGACAGAGACTGACAACTAACTTTTTCCACTTTTTTCACAGCACTGATATGTCATTGTTTATACAGTTAAACTGTTTAATGGAGGCAAGGAATCCTTTATAACCAAAGCACTACACGTAGCGTGTTTCTGTACTGTACCTGATCCATCAGGTATGGACCTCACAAATGTGGGCAGCATCTTGACTGTAGCTGTAGGATTGGTGTCTCTGGCCAGGCCACTCTCGAGATCCTTCCTGAACCGACATAGGATGTCCAGGAGCATTTCATCTGAGAAACGCATGGCATACAGGTATTTGTCGATCTAAAAGCAAAGAAATAAAAATGCTCAATATAGGTGGTAAACCTCATTTTTAAGGCCATCTCAGTAAAAATCCCACCTCACAATTAATAACAATTTTGTACAGACTCGAGTTGTTCCTCTTGACAGTCATATAAAGCCACTCGGACATCATTGTAATGTATCACGCTTTTTTTTAATGACCTCTCTGATAAGACCAACATGCTATAAACTATCAAACTTAGATACAACATGATATCATGGTATCTTTGCACATGTCCAAACTAAAACAGTGCTATAATTATGTAGTATAAAATACACTACCAGAAAGGCTGGATAAATTTGAAAATATGCCCCTAAAAATCTCTATTGTCCCTGAATAGATTTACAGTAATCATAACATGTTCAAATGCACATATGTGGATATACAGTAAGTGCTAGCCCATGTGTTATTAATTTACCTCCAAAGCAGAATGAATGGGTGGGACATGTTCTTCATTTTAGTCATCAAAATGCGTTTCTGTAATGGTGTATCCCAAGACTGGTACAACATCCAAGTGGCATTGGGTAATGTTACAACCTTGACATGAGTGAACACGATATACTCAGTGAACTTGCATGGACTGGGCATAAGGCCTGTAGTCCTACAGTAGATGCTGTAGCCTGTATTTCAGTTAAAACGTACAGAAAATTAAATCAAGTAGAATAATGTTTCAGTTGGTGCCTTCATCAGTATACTGATTAAAACTGGGTTTGTCGTCTACCTGGACTGGAACAATATTCAATAGGCTTAGGGCTACCGTGTAACTCCATGTACACTAGAATAGTTTTTGAAACAGTTCAGGCTTTTTAACTCGCATTTCAATGCATTCTGCTAAGTGTAGGCACCTGAGACAGGTTAAATGTACCAGAATATATAGCGATGTGAGTTGAACTGTCCCAAACTGTTTTAGTGTACATGGAGTGATATGCTAACCCTAAGTGCACTAGCAGAAACTCAGTTTTAATCGGTACACATAAATGTTGCCATTTCATTTGCTTCCTGATTTATATGATTTAAGTATAAAGCCATGATCTCAAAGTTGGCATTGTGCAATACACACCAGTTTATGACATTACTTTTTAATGGCTTAGTAACAGGGAATGGAAAAACCCCACGCACTCTGTACTGTGAGAGTGGCCTGCTAACAGGACACCAACGCCTAGCGGATTGATTTTTATCATGTCCTGTTTACACAATTCATTGGAGTTTCTTGCCAATTACAACTGAAAACTGACAGGTAATGAAGGTCGCCTTTTACATACAAAAACTATGGATTATTTCAAATTCCCATAAGTATAGGTTTCACACTGTCTCAACAGGACTCTTGTCCATTGTGTGAATCATTGACATCACCAGAAGGTATATTACTTAGAAAAAACACCCCAAAATCTGATGAAGCTAGTCACCCTCTTTTGGAGGATGCCAACTGCTTTATATACAGTGCTCCCTCGATTAGATTCTTGATTATAATGCGCCTTGGATATGTCCCCCAATTCCCTATACTAGTGATCCATGCAAGCCCATTCCCTCTTCCCCTCTCCCGACCTGCTCTTCTTCTTACACTTGGTCTGTTGCTTCAAACTGAACTCCCGATCGCCATTTAGCCATTTGTAGTTTAAAATGATCCACGAGTGGGAATGTTACCTTTTTTTTTGTTTTTTTGTAAAAAATGTGGCATTAATTACATGGTGTGTTACACATGGTCAATACACAGAAAGTAACATTTTTGCTTCACTATACATGCATTATAGAGAGGGAATTATTTTATTTTGTATTTTACTCAGATGTGTGTTGTTATGTGTCCCACGGAGCCCCCCCCCCCCCCCCCCCCCCCCCCCCCCCCCCCCCCCCCCCCCCCCCCCCCCATATATATATATATATATATATATTAATTAATTAATCGCAGGAATTAACTTGTTTTTTTATTATTATTTCCGTAATTCATTCCCTGCAGCACTATTTTATACGCCTGTGCATGCAACACAATAAATGCATCGTCGTTTGTATAGAAAGTAACTGCATTATGGAGTAAAGCACTAAAAGTGAAGAACTTAATTATGAATAGGAAGTTGTTTTTTATTAACTTTCTGACACTTCATTGGATAGAAAGACTGTTGTATATTTTAGTTCCAGTATCACAGAATACATCTGCTTTACAACACTAGCAGTTATTTTGCTACAGGCAGCAAAAACAGAACAGCAAATGAAACCTGTCAATTTTGACAGAGTATTTATTTTTTCTAATTCAGGATCTTGGCAAGCCTGTGAATCAAGCTGCATGTCTGTACGATACAGGGTGGCCCATTTCATAGTGGATATTCAGTCCATGTACACATTGGGAGTGGCATTCCTGTATAACACGAGCTGGCAAAAACAAGAATTCTTGTACATGTCTGTCTGCTCCGTCATGTGATTTTGTATTTATTATATATTTGTACGTTGTAATACTTACTGAGATATTTTCTGTGGGACACCCTGTATTACCAATGCTGTTGCAAAGTGGATGCGGTAAGGTGAGTTATAAACCGACTCAGTTGTGATTGAGCAGTTGGTTCAAACAATTTAACAGCAAATGCTGCAGTTTTTCTGTATAATTATGTGTAAATAAATATAAAACCATAAAGAGGGACCAACAATATGAATCTTTTCATTGTTAACAAATATTTAACACTTATAACTTTAAAGTCTGTTTCTTTTCAAAATGGCCGCTCAAGTGGTTATCATACTCTGAAACTTTCCTTTTGTTTATAACAACAGTTTGTTTACAGAACTGCTTTTTACACCCAGATGAAGAAGGACTTATAGTCTGAAAAGTCCAAATACAATTTATTTTTGTATCAATTAATCACATTATTTTACATTTTTTGGTACACAGCAGTTTTCCTCTCTCTCTCTCTCTCTCTCTCTCTCTCTCTCTCTCTCTCTCTCTCTCTCTCTCTCTCTCTATATATATATATATATATATATATATATATATATATATATATATATATATATATATATATATAATGTACCAATCTCCTTCTAATCTCACAAGCCCTCTTTTTAAAGCTCTGTGAACAGGGCACATTTTTTTTCTGCTGAGTTCAATAATAATGTACTATTATTATACTGTTAATACCTGCTTTTGGGATAAACCTACTGCGGTATTTGATTCCCTGCAACAGTTCATTTAGAATGAGATATTCTTTCAGGCTCCACAGTGAAAAACAACCAAAAGTCAGAATGCTATGACAATCATCCCCATAAAATGTCTGCATTATTAGAATGCAGTGATGTCACTGTTATAGCAACAGAATTTAGGAATCACTAATGGACTTGTGGAATTCACAAGGTATTTAAATGATGTGTATTTTCAGTCTGTTTAAATGATGAAAATGGTTAAAACAGACATGATCAGTTTACCTGGAAATGAGGCCTCTGTAGTTTTGAGATAATTACTATATATCCTGTAAATGACAAGTGAGAGAAGACAGCCTATAGCTGTCTCAAACTACAGTAGCTTTGGGCCTAATGGGGACCTGTGTCGACAGAAACTATGTTGCTATGTGGTTACAGTGTCACATGACTCCTCTTAAGGAATCGTAGACACCTGTCTCAAAGCCAGCTAAATAACTGCTGTATAAAGAACAACCCCAATACTGGAGTAACACAACCCACTCAGAATGAAATAATAACACTATACAGTTATACAGTACAGCATTGATGTTTTGACACATGGATTTATCAGTGTGTGCCAGACAGACATGACAGCATGTTACAGCAGGAAATATCTTATCAGTCTTACTCTTCAGTCTTTAGCTGCCTGAGATATTTACTTAATTATTATATGTAAATATGCAAATACAGTACTCATAAAAGGGGGTGAGCAATTATGCTGAGGTGTGTACTTGACTAGTTTCTTGAAATTTAAACACTAAACACCCCCCTGCCTGCCATTCAGCCTTGGGTGTCTGAATCACGTTGAATCATGCAAATAAATAGTAGTTTTATAAAGTTTGAGACCTCCAAATCACTCACAGTTGGATTTGAAGAGGACATTGGTGTATGAGGGAATATGGGCACAAGTAGAAGTGAACTTCTGTTTACGCTCTATGAGTGTCGACACATTCAGAGATACCGCAGTCCTGTAATTAAGCACTGCTTTATTACTGATTGTGATGTTACTGTTTCGTGCTGACTTTGCAGTTGAAGAGAATTCCAAAAGTTGCCTCAGGTATGGTTTTTTTGGTTTTTTTTTTTTAAAGCAGGTCATGTCAACCATATCAATATTGAGAATAATGCATGGCAAAAGCACAATATGGTACCCCTGATATTATGAATGGGGTTTCTTTGTGATGTGCTGTGGCATACAGCAGGGGAACTTTATGTTCAGATTGGCTGAAACACCCTCTACAGTCTATTATATTCCCTGTACAACCAATTCTATTCAGTGTGGATGCTCCCAGAGGATTTAGTACCAGATGAATCAACACGCTGCTACATGCATGTGGAAAAAGCATGCGAACTGCAAATATATGTAAAGCAATTTAAAGGGTTATTGTTAACTTTCACCAGGTGGAGACAATAGTTAACTGCCTCTACTGTTTACTGTACATTTAATATTATGACTGTACTTTCTTTCCTGTCTGCATTAAGTTGTGTTATAAGTAACATGACCCTGCATAGAGGCTCAGGCGCAGTGTTGGCAACACTTTTCTCTTCCTTAGAGTTTGAAACTTCGAAATGTTATCCAAGCAGTGTTGCGGAAGTTACTTTGAAAAGTAAAATGTTAGTTGCAAGTTATCTGAAAACAATTGTAACTAGTTACAGTAACTTAGGTAATCAGATTACAGTAATGCATTACATGTAATGTGTTCCTTCCCAACTCTAAGTGATAAACGTTTTGAATATTGCCTATCAATTTATTTTGTTTACTGTATATAATAAATGTACAGTGTAACCCCACAATTTGTTGATATATATATATATATATATATATATATATATATATATATATATATATATATATATATATATATATATATATTACCATACACACATGAATTATGTACAGGTGAGGTGATAGAATAAACTTATGGTTTTTTCCAAATACCTTAAAAGTCTCAAACGGTTTGTGAAATAGCAACCCTAGTTCAGTGTTTAATGCAGGAAGCTAAGAGAAAACTGTGGTACACAGTTCCAATTGTTCAAGCCTTTCCCCAGATTATAAAAATCAATAGGACTGGCATCGTGTGCTGTACAGGTCTCTCAGATATCAGTTTGGATGAGCACACCTTTAACAAGCAAGATATTACATTTTTTAGTCATCACAAATGAAAAATGCTTCCTCATGAGGACTCAGTAAAACATTTAACTTGTAAGAGCCCAGCTCTGGCAGCTTAATAGGATTGGTCACAGGAAGAACTGAATTACAGCATCAATTACTGACTGCTAATAACAATACAGCGGTAATGGTAACTTTTAAGTTAAAACTACGGTAATGAGTTGGGATAGCAACACCAATTAAAATGTAACCCAAGTCCAAGCTTGGCTGGTAATACCTCTGAAAACAGGGGGCTGTGTTTGAAAGGTACTAGGTATGTTTCTATTTGTTTTTATTTTATTATTTTTGAACTTTGGTAATTAGGTGTGGTTGTTCTATGCACAGTATTACATCTCTATGCAGGATAAGATGTACTGGAATTTTGGCAAATACTGTACTTTGATTGGATGACTTCTAATATGCAATTTCTAATTTGTCAGATAGGGCTAGTCACTTTTCAAATCATGTCTTTGTTTAATCTCCTTTGGGACGGTGTAAAAAACTCATTAGTCTGGGAAAGCTTGCATTAAACCTCCTTTATGATATAATCGTCTGCTGCAACAGGATTTCAGGAAACCAGACAGAACTTCTTTTATATAAGACCTGATCTAGTAGGGCCACCATTTCCTCTCACTACCACAACAACCTGTGAATCAAAATAAATTATGTATTCACATATTTTGTCTATTCTAGTAAATTGAATTGGCTCGTACATCCATGTTTGTGTGGATTGTTCAGAGAGTTTTCCATAATTTGTTTTCACTTTAACTCCGGTGAAGTCCATTTATCTAGACCCCCTTCATGTAAGACCAGAAACTTAAACAGCAAATTGATAAGGGAACTGCAAGTCGTTAGCTAAATATGAGGATCTGAATTGTTAAAAAGCCTTGGTACTATAATTACACTACTAACAACTGCTAAGGAAGGCCAGCATTGAAAGGTTACCTGTAGCCCCAAGGTAAAAATTGTTATGATGCAACAGTGCTCTCCAAAGCTCCAAAGCTACTCAAAACGTTCCACGCTGAAGCTGGTAGCTTTACACAACTGATCTACACTTCACATGGTAAGAAAACCCCTCCCCTTCCAGCCATTTCCTACAAAATACACATACCTCAGAAAGTAAACATTACAGGCCAGTCATTCTGTATAAGTAAAAGAGAGCAATACCAACTGTTTAATTGCTCTTTGTAAAGCCAAGTCTCAACACAGAATGTTGTGGAAAACTACAACCTGCCTGTGAAACAGCTTACTGTATAGCAAAGTTTACCATGGCACATCTGGATGATACTAGTTGACATGACAGTGATCAGTGTGAGTTAGGTTTATGTTTCTGTTTTATTTCTTTTGCTATTGTAATCTCTCAGTACAATAAACCCAACATCACATCAAATTAAAAAAATTAAAAAAACACTTCTGTACAGCAGAGTGTGTGTTATTTCAAACTTTATAGATGTATTGGTTTCCTCTGCATTTTTTGGTAGTTTTTTTTTTATTTTTTATTTTTTTGTAGCAAATACATTTCAAATAATGTTTGTTTGAATATTTGAATATTTGTCCAAGTACTAGTATATTCACAGCCTTGGTGATCTTACACACCATGAAAGAGAAGGAACAATGGTATGTAACGGCTGTCTTTTTCCCTCCTGGTAAAGCTATGGCCAAAAGTTTAACATCACCTAGAATTATAGTGTAGAGACATAATAAATAAAAAATAAAAAAAATATAACATAATTTTGATCTTTTATTTAACATAATGTAATCAAAGAAACTAGAAAATACCAGAAGCCATAATAGTAGTACTGTATTTCAAATTGTACAATGTTTGTCAGTTTTTCATTAAGTATATGGAAAAGTGGCATTTAATTCAATATGGTAACACAACATTATTCAGCAGGTTTCATTTGATTATGAAGCAAAATCTGTTAATTCTATAGGTTGATGCAAAACGTTTGGTCAGAGTTTAGTACAACTATGTAAAGGAAACTCCCAGACTAGCCCCACTGAACAAATATATACTGTACAGGGCACACTCCGACCGGTTCCAAGCAGTTCTGCCAAACTGCTGGCAGGCTGCACATTGTCTCTAGTCACTGTGCAAGTCAGTCAGTCAGAAAGAGAAGGGCATTACAAGGGTAATTTTTTGTTGAACACTGATCATTTCATGAATGCTCGCCTCAGAGTCTAGTGTTTGAAGTTGCATGACTGTCTAGACTAGAAATTGCACTTAGTGACAGTCACACGATTGAAATATGACAGAGGAAGTTAGATAGGTTTCTGTCAAACTTGTCACAAATATTATATAAAGCAACACAATAAAACTAAAATTTAAAAATGTAGAGAAAAACAATAAAACAACTACACTCCCTGGACAAGTTATTCAGATAGCTTTTCAGATACAAGTTATTCCAAGCAGTGAGTGGGGAGTATCTTTTCATGTACCGGTAAAGATCCTTGAGAAACAAGGGGTAAGACGTTCTTTCTAAATTGGTTTTAATTGGGCCAGTGTCCTTTTAACCAACTAGAGCGCACGCATCTCAGTATCATTTTGAAATCACACATTTGTATTGATTTTGTTATGGAAATGCAGATATTGGCACAGGATTGTGTAAAGTATGTTCTGTGGTTACTATGGTGCCGCTTACAGTAAATTTCAAACCAAATCGTTAGGATACAAAGAATACATAAAGAACACTATGGGGTGGTTTACCAGACCCCAATTAGCACTAATCATGGACTACTTTATGTAAGGCAACATTAGATAGTCCAATCAGTGCTAATGAAGACCGTGAAACCAGCCATTAAAGAAACACTCTCCATCTTTCAATCAACTTCTGTCTATCTACTGTAGAACATTGGGAGACCCCTTTCTAAAATTAGTTTTGAATAGGGACCCCCAACTAAAAACTGAAGAAAAAGCAAATGCCAATCACTGCAGATAAAAACTGGACTGCAGTGAAATTAAATGCTTGTACTGTATATGGTCTGGAACAGGGGTCTTCAACCCTGGTGCTGGAGAGCTACTGTGGCTGTTGGTTTTCTTTTCAACCAATCTCTCAGTTACTCAATTGAACCAATTATTGGCTTACTTAGTCAAGATTAATAGGTGTTCCAAATCTTTAGCCACTGATGATGTAAAGACACTTATAAAACCTGCTGGATAGGGGCTCTCCCGGACCAGGGTTGGAGACCCCTGGTCTGGAAGTATCACAAGGCCTTTCTCTTTCACCACAATAGTGGATAATCATCTTACATGAAACATTTCTAGAATCTCCTGGGGATGCCCTGGGCAACATTTGTGGACCCCCATGGTACCCCAGACCCCAGTTTGATTTAGTAAGACCAAATGTAAAAATGTATTTACAAGCGTCATGTGTATGTGTATTGTAAAAAAAATATATAACAATAAAATAATATTTTGTACCATGTTTCATCAATTAATGATGTGTTCTCTCAAACATACATAATCAAATTTCAATAATTATTTCTGATATGTATGTGTACATTTACAATGTGTCATAGGGAGCAATAGCATGGTTGGCCTTATCATATTCGTATTATTTGATACCTTCATTTAATCTTCATTTAATCTCAAATCTTCTTATTGATGATATCTAGTTAGGCACCCATAACCTTGGCCAGGGGTCATCATACACATGACCCAATCTCCTGAAAGACTGATTACAAAATTACACTTTTAAAAAAAAAAAAAGTATTTTATTCACTGTTTGTTTGCTAGTATTGGTTATAAGATAAAATATAAAATTAAAATAACTATTTCCTATTTGCCTATGACTTTACTACAAACATTAGTAGTAGTAGTCATAGTAGTAGTAGTAGTATTATTATTATTATATTATTATTTATTATTATTATTATTATTATTATATTTATTATTATATTATTATTATTATTATTATTATTTTAATAATAATATATATTTTTTAATTACATGCAGTAATTAAATTAAAAGGAATCTGATTACCTATGATGGCAATGCCAGGGGTGATGTTCAGTCTAGCATAAACTATAGATCTGTATTTAAAACATTTAGTGTATCTTAATACACACTGCTATTTAATATATAGGGACATGTTGAGCACCTTATTGGTCCTAAGACATCAAAGCTGAAACAGGATGCACTAACTGACACAGGCCTTAAAGAGAAAATGAATTCAAATTAAATGTGGCTTCAGCAATTTACTCAGCTAATAACACATATCCGCTATAGTTACAGTTGGCTACTTTATTTTAATCTTGAGCTTGAGAATTATAAATTACACATTCACAATGTCCTGAAATGACTTATACCTCTTTGTTTCAAGGACACTGCAGAACCACAAAACACGGCTTCATCTTTTTATATCTTGAATATTTCAAGGGTAGGGGTTTCCAACATCCACAATATTACAGGTGGCTGCTTTTCAACAGAGTCATCTACAAAACACATTATGTAAAATATATGCACAATTACATGCAACATGTCAGCGCTGTTGCATTTCTGTAATGATGCAGAGTGCTGACAACAGCTTCTGCAGATCACATTTTTATGAGATTACCTTCACCATAACACTCACCTTTTTGACCTGGTCATCCTTTAATTCTGTAAAATAATAGGCCAGAAGCTGAGCAGCTATCATCCTGCCTGGAGGGTCTGATGAGAGATGAGAGAAAGACACAAACAGCTGAAAGCAGTGCAGTAGGGATCCAAACACACTGCAGAAGTCACCAACAGTCCCTTAAAAATGAATTAGCTCTATTCCCTTGATATAGAAGCTGTAAAAAAAATCCACATAGAGTTCAGTATAGTAGGCTGTGACTGTGCCCTCTGCTAGCAACCAGCGTAAAAAGTGTAAAGATGCAGCAATGCTATTGCTGGGAGGTAACCACCAAAGCCAGCCCACTCCCTGTACTCCTGCCATTGGCTAAGGGCTCTGCTGCACAAGAAGGGTGAAAGGGAGCAAAAGGGCTGTCCCTCAAGCTTCTTCTGATGGCTGGGGGGAGGGAGAAGCTACTGCCAGAATCCCAGGCTCTATCTACATCACCAGGGCACGTTCAGCACGTCTCACCATGCATTTGCATTTGTAGTATGCATCATAACCGGTCACAACCCATTTCATAGTACTGGAATCTCTGAAGAAAGAAACATAACTCATAACCCTGCTGTTCATATGCTGTGAAATGTATCTGAAAAAGAAATGCCACAAATATTTTGTAGATACCTCTATACCAGTACCCACACACAATACTTTATATACAGTACATGTAGCAAGGGTTGAACACCTGTGACTTGACTGATTTGGTTTAAAGCAAATGATTTCTACAGTATTAGAAATCATGAAGCAACTCAAAAGGACCGATTTCAGAATATTCCAGTACATCTTATTTTTACCATAAAGTGCTGTGCACTATAGATTACCAACTGACAAACAATGGTGTTCTTTTCTTTTAATTATTATGGGTCAACTGTACAGATTGACTTATAAAATCTTCCTAATGCAGCAACATGACAGACCTTTTTAAATCATATGAGCTCAGTTGTTAGGTGCTTCCATGTCTAAAATGTCTCCATGGATAACCAAGATGATTTTTGATTAACTTCTTATTCATGTAGAACATCGCTAATGCTTAAATTTGTGCTGTTTAAAAATAGAAACAACGTTAAAGCCAGGCTCAAATGTAATGCCACAAAAAAAATCTTTAGAAAACTATCCAGTGATTTCTATGAAGGCCATGTATTCAGTAATCAATTGACATATATATACAACTAGGTGTCTATAAATAGTGGTTTTGAAATGATATATTGACAGCAGTGAAAGTAGTTAAGGGAGGAATAGCTGGGCTCCCTGTTATCTATAGTAAGAGTGTGACCTTGACAGACACTTGTGTGCTTTAGCCTTGATGAGCTGCAAGCAGTAAGGGTTCCCTGATGAAATAAGGAATTCCCTTCAAAGTAATCTGTGTTTACTGTACAGCAACCAGAATTAACCACTTATTTGTTCTAACCAGCCAGGTAAATCAACACATTGTATTCTTTTCCAATGCAGTGACTGTAAATTCATATTGCTTCACATTATCCCTCATAATGTAATATATCTGTGTTCAAGAAAATGTAGCATTAGAAATATAGACATAGTTTCTATGCTATATTTTATCCTCAAACAGTATGAAGTGGACAGTTATGTCGTTAAAAGAGTTAAAATGCCTTATTATTTTAGTGTACAGTCATTTCTGCACATAACATAAGCAGAGCTGTGTTCAGTGTCTCATATAACAAGTGATATGCCTCTGACGTTTCTCTCCAGCCACAAGTCCCCTCCCCCAGCACTTCCTCACTCTCTTTGGAAAGGAGGAGGTCAGATTACTGCTCAGGACTGAAGGCTTTTGTTTAATGGCATACTTAATACACCAGCGTCTCTGGGCAAACAGGATTTCTAAGTAAAAGGATGAATGATAATGGAGAGTAGTTGTTTTGTTTTTTTTTCATTGCCCTTGCCATCTGTCCAAGCTTGGAATTAAATAGATCTCCTGGAGTGACTCCCCAACCCCCCAACGCCCAACCCACTTTCAACTGTTTGGACTGAAAAGAAAGGAAGTAGATGTGGGTGGGTGTCTACTGAAAACCATGCCTTCCTCACAAAGGCCAGCCTTAAAAAAAAACAGCACCCTGCTCTCAGTTTACTGGATTACAGTGAAGAATTGTACATTCTTTCCAAGTGATTTGGAGTGGCTCCAATATGGACGTTTAATTTGTCTCTGTATTGGAATTATTTAATCCTATAAATCTCAGCTGTCAGCATGGAAATCAGGAGGTACTCAAAATAATTGGCAACTAGGATTCTACAGGCTGAGATAGTGCCAGATGGATTTTGATATAGAAAAATAAATATATAAAATTCCACTCCGGATCAATAGAACTACGAATGCACCAGGACAATTGTGTTACATTTTTTAAGCAAAATCTCATCTGACAGGCATTGCAAAAAAAAACTACAAGATAACCTATAGATCTTCAGCAAAGGGGAAGGGGATCTGAATTAATGTTACAAGTGCATATAAAAAGCACCTTTACTAATTGTATATCCATCTTTAGGACAGCTATAGGAACCTTCATCTACAGTCTAAACTTTTAAGATATACAGTTCATTGTTATTAGTTCATTAAACAGCCTACATCTGTACAATATAACAATATTGAAGGAGAGGCTATCACCAGCTGACTCACATTACTGTTCTCTGTTGTTCTCCTCATAATATTATGCTCTAGTAGACTTCTTTCCCGTTAATGTAAACTGTTTGACCATTGGAGCCAAAAACTATGTGAGAGGCTTGTGTCTTGTAGCTGGTGAAATTCCAATAACGCTTTTGTCTCTCTCCTGTCTTTCCCAATAACCAGTCTGTGGGGAAATGAATTGAACTGAAACCCAATATTATTGCTTGGATACAACTTTAAAAGCGTGCAGAAAGCAGTGTTGAGAGATTTTTCACATTTCAATTTTTTTCGTATTCAACGCTGCTGTGTCTTTTTTTTTTACCAAATTCCATTTTGAAATCCTGCATTCATTTAAATCCAGCGACAGAACGGTAGAGTTCCAAATGACACCACATTGCCAAGTGCAGCAGCAGTGTTGAGTGATGCAGTGCTGTTACTGATTCCTCCCCATGTTAGTGAAAAGAGGTTAAAAGCTCTATATAACCATGCATTCATAATGGATAAGACATTCGCCAGTCCACACCCAGCCTCCACTCTGTTACATAAGCAGAAATGAAACTCTAAGGAAAGTAATTCTATGGTTTAATTTATGTTTAAACCTACTTTCTTTCTCATACAATGTCCTTGTTACCTAAACAGAATACTCCATGAGCACAAAGTGCTGTGCTTATTTAATTTAGGGGGAGAGCAACTAAAGCACTCGATTATGTAATAGCCTCTATGTAAAGCCTGGTAAATTACATGAATGCAAGGCAAACTTCAGGGTAGAAGCAAAGTAAATACATGTATTTACAGTAGAGATATATCATGCTAAACAGCTTAGCTGGAATCATACTTGTAGGGCTGAGTATTTACATCACTCTCCTGTAAACTGTGACCTGATAGGTCTCTACAGTCACTGTCAACAGTGGCTATGATGTCACCATAGCGACTGACAATCAATGTCACTTCAAATAAAAAAAGGTCACAGGATCCATATGAACAAAGGCCTGCTCAAGCTTCAAGGGAATAGGCAGGGGAGTGGCTCTGTGTCTTTAGGTTCACCTAACTTATGGATTATTTTTAAAAGAACACCTAATAACTATTCTATTTATATATGAGAGTCCCTTGAATGAGTAATAGTAATGAAGTTTCAAATCTGCCACTTGGGTGCATTGGGGTTTAATTGGACTTATATTCACTTTTGAATACCTGCCACCCGAGGAACACTGACAGCACCCCTCCGTCTCTCTCGCTGATGAGGAGGCCTGTAATGCCTTTTTAGCTTGTCTCCCTGCACGTCAGACTATAGATGCACTTTCACAGTACAGATGGAAATGTGTCTCAGTGGTTTCAGTGGAAAACCAAACTATTGGTTAGAAATAGTAACATTGTTGCTTTAGCTTGTGAGTTTATCCAGACCCTCAGCCCTTCAAAGAGACAAGCCTTCAATCACACTCACACTTTGTAATTTTCCATCCTAAACTAGCAGAGCCACATACCAGCAGTAAAACACACCCCCCAGGAACATACACAGACAAGTATAAACATCCATGTGTTATGTTTTCTTAGTAGCTAACCCATTGTCAGCAGTCTTGACTCAGCTGTGACAATGTGACAGTTTACCAACAGTTTTCTTTTCATTTTTTTGCAGCATATGAATTTGAGATATACATGTTTTCCCAAACATTATTCTGCATTTTTACAAACCAAACTGTTCCTTCCTTTTATCTTATCACTTTCTGTGTGGTAGGCCACACTGCTCTAAAGTAAGATTACAAACAGTATTGCATTACATTATGTGTTAGTATTTTATTTTGAGTCTATAACTTTAAAACATTTGCTTGGGATTCTAAAAACTAAAAAAAAAAAAAAAGCCAAGTAGATATATGTTTCAGCTAGTGGTTTTTTACTAGACAAATCACAAGACTAGTGAGTTTACATATCAACGCTTTGCAGATACTGCACTTCAAGTATGGGTTAATTTGTGATTATAACAGGTATGTTGGTAATATACATCCTCTGCCACAGCTGTACATTTTAATTCAGTATGAGTAGCTATCAGTATGAAGCTGACGACCACGAAGGAAATCAACAGCATGTACAGAGCATTAAAGAATAGGAAATCACAATGAAAATTGGTATTTAAGAACTAGTTCTGGGTAAGCAAATGAGGTGTAAGGTTTTATATAAATTGTAATAACTGTATGTGCCCCTTTAAATCACTGAAACTCTGTCTCTGAACATTGTGTGATTTTTCTGTGTGTTTTTAAATCTACTGCTTAGCGCTGCCCTGTCCTTGTAGCTATGTAAATTTGCACCCAGCCCGAGGTGCCTCTAAGAGTCGTGAAACTGGTTTTTCATGATTCTCAGAGAGGAGTTGCGACCGCTGGCGGATGGATGACCCTTGTTTATGTATGAGTTGTCTTTACTTAAAATAAATGTCTCTACTTGATCAAGGTGTGGACCACAATCAACCCAGCTAAAGCTGGTTCTAATACACAACTTCTGCTAGGAGCGGTGCGCTGCTTGCGCACCTCCAGTGAAGGGGGGCACTCTGTTCATTGGTCCAAGAAGATTTCTACTCCTCTAGGTGTAGTTCCTCACCCAGTAGGTAGTAATTTGCTGAGTATATTAATGCTTGTAAAAGGTATTTTCATTGCTCAAGAGTCCATCTATGAGACCTGTAGGTTTGCCTGCAGCTTTGTTTACTCAAGATTTCACCTGTTGAGACATGTAACTGCACTTACATTATTGCTGTGATTATGTCCTGGACTGTCTTTGGGTTTGCTTTGTTCCTGAATAAAATTTCCTGTACTGTCTTTGGTTTTGCTTTGTTCCTGAATTACAACTCTTTTGAATAAAATTTACCTGAAGAAGAATGACTTATTATTTAGAAGAAAACAAACCTATTACTACAGAGGTGTTAGTATAATGGTAAATGATATCAAAACTACTAATTTACACTAACTGGAATAATGTATTTGACCTGTTCACTAAGTATATTTTATATGTACAGTCGATGCAGCCTAATCGGGATACTGATAATTGGGATTTCTGGGAGACAGTTCTTCTCGATGCTATTTATATTGTTTAATTGGGATGTTACTTTGTTTAACTGGAATACACATTTTCAAATGATGAACGAAGAGTGCTTTTCAGAGCAAGACAGGTTCACTTAGCACAGTGCAGTGAGTACATGATTAAGCTGTGACTTGTGTAAATTGTGTAAACCACATTGACCGCCTGAAGGAGCTGGTGTCTCCTGTGGTTTCTCAGGCTGGTGTTGCAAAGAAACTTGACGTGTCAACATAGCAGATGTCTCGCCTTGTGATAAGATGTGATTTAATTATTTTTCATTTCATGTAGAAATAAAAAATAGCGATTCGTTTAGGAATAATTTTACAAAATGGACTCATATTTTAAATTGTGTATTGAACATTTAATCATAACGTGATGTGATTTCATTATTTTTCTTTTAATTTAGAAATAAAAAAATCTGACTAAGGTTGTCTCAACTGCATCTCATTTAATTGGGACAGCCGCTTATTGGGGATATTATTTCTTCTCCCGAGGCGTCCCGATAAAGCAGCGCCGACTGTATATATCTACAGGAATGGATACAGTGTACAGCAGGGATGCACAATGCAGCCCCCAAAAGGTCAACTTACATCCCCTACATATAAGCCAACCATGCAGGGATAATTAATTAGGGAATTCCACTAGGCTAACGTTGTGTAACTTATATTTTAGTCAGTATTAAATTACTAGCTCATGGAACATCTACAGCACAACTGACTTGGTCATAGGATCAGAGGAAACCCACTGACCTTCAGTTCTCCTGAGCTGTTGTTGGGATTACTGTGGTGAGATAATTACAATTATACATTTAAACTTGTGGCAAAAAACTGGGTTAAAATAACTGGACATATTGGAATCATTGTATCAGTAGCTCTTAGCACTGTTGTTGCCCTATACCTGTGCAACTATTACCCTTAGTAGAAACCATAGCATTGCCTTTGGAGATCTTTTGGTAGGCATAGTCAAAAGCCAATCACTGCTTGTCCTCAAAAGAAAGAAGCAGGAATTATGTATGAGAGCAGCAGATGTAACGAACCATTCCCTGGAGAGTTCCACTGAGTTACTCTTCTATACATTTGTTTGATTACCAATTCTGCAGCAGATGTGTCGAGGGTCACTGGCCACTGTAGGGGCTTGCCAGGTGAATTGGAAGGATGGTTCGAAAATCAATTATTAAGCATGCTGTGTTGGAAATTGCTTTTTTTACAGGCAGTTCAAACCAATCCAAATCTTTGTTATAACTGTATTCAAAGCACAGACTGGACAAATAAAGCAGAATCACACAACACGGCCCATTACAGATGAGTAACTACCCATTACATGTTAATCAACTACAGCAAGGAAAATTAACCTGTACTAAACAAGGTACTGCACAAGAATTAAAAGCGTGTAATAGAGTTTGGCCCCCATCCTGCACATTAGCTTAATGTTTCGGACAATCTGGAAGGTGGCTGTTTAATTCGAATGCAGAGGCAGGTGCACAGTCCAGTGGCAAAGTGTATCAATCCATCATGTTGTAAAGCTCCTAACCACTAGTGAATCAATGATCAGCATCATTTTGATGGTTGTCCTGACTCCTGATTGAGCTGTGGTGGAGCAGATAGACCCCTCATAACCCCATGATTGGCTCAGCTTTCAATGTGGTTGCTGATGGGATGATTTTATCCAGGATACCAGGATATTCAGTGAGCAAAGGGTATGGGTGAAGTCAAAACTGACAATTCACAGCACCATCATCTGTCATCCTGCATTTCATCTCCCCAAGTTGTTAGTGGGCAGTGTATTTATAAGGAACATCTGTTTGTGCGGGTGAATGAAGACTTTATTTTTCCTATACAGAGGGAGTAGCTAACTTTCCCTGATTATTAGCAGACCCGAATGGACGTACCAGTCCAGACACATACAGACTCCAACCTCAAGCCCACAGAAAACATTAATTCTCCCTTCTCAGCTCCACACTTCCTACCTCTCTACAGATGTACTGTTTGTGTTCCCAGCCCATGTCACACTTCCTGTTTGCAAAACAGGAAGTGAAAAATGTTTGTATTTAACAATGTGGCAGGGAAATGGTTAATTTTTACTGAGCAAAAACTGAACCAAATGAAGAAAACATGAAAAAGACAACCATAGAATACAGCTGTGTACCAGTCACACTAACAACCATTCTAGGTCAGAAGTCAATGTCATGACAGTGGCATTTATCATACGGTTTATAACACTTTAAGTATGACCTCAGTGCCTGAAATGGTCTTTGAGAACAGTTGAACATGTTGAACAGATCAGTGTGGGACAATACCGCTATTCCCATGGTGCCACCGAGTGGTGCCGCTTAAATCAAATCCAGAGCAATTTTTTCTGCCTGCCGCGCAGTACCATCTGTGAATTAACCATTCACAGCCAATTGCTGACAACAGGTGCTTGCCAGGAAAAATCATGAATGAAACTGTTGTCTATGGAGGTGCCCAAGCACCCTGAAGTGTTTGATCTCTCCCATATTTCATAAAAGGACAGGCAAGTCAGTATTTTATACATCAACCCTGATAAGCGTCCTTCTGCCTTTTATTATTTCGGTAGTTCACAACTATTTTTTTACTAAATAACTGGCTGTAAAAGGATCTATTTTCTAGCACTAGTAACAGGCTACTTGCTGTCAGCAAGGTATTGTATGTTTCTTCGCTAAGCTCAGGTCGCTCATTTCATACAGATGTATGTAGATGACAGAAAAACAAAACTGAAAACCAGTGTTTTTATTTATATATGGGGGGCATTATAGCTACAGCCAAAAGTTTTGCATCACGCCCTATAGAACTAATAATGTTACGTTGACATATTGAAATTACAGAGCGCCTTGTAGTTTTCCAAAAATTAAAAAATGTAACATTTTTAAATTTGTACTAAATTGTAGTTTCCGGTAGACTTTTGAGATACCATTTTGTAGTTTCTTAGATTGCATGATGTTAAATAAAATATTGAAATTATGTTCATACAGTTTATTTTTTTTTTAAATTAGGTCTGCATCCTAATACTCTACTAGGTGATGCAAAACTTGGCTGTATATGTAAATTATATTCGAGTACATAGCCTATGGTGTGGTATTGACAGCTACTGTACTGCGTACTGTACTGTACTGTACTGTGAAAATACCCTGTCTGTCTCGGGCTTAACAATGAAAACAGGAAGTCAGAGTCTTAAATGGTTTATTTCATATGAACAGCTATATTAATTAAAATGGCAGCAGCTACCCGCACAGGGAAGTGCAAGACTACCTGAAAGTAAAACACACAAACATGTCTGTAACCTAGAATTCAACCAGATGCAGTGTATTTAAAATTGGCACATGGAGGACCTACATTGTGAATGGCAGGCCATCAGGTAAGATACAGAATCCTAGAAGCTTACATCTTAATATAAAAAATAATTAGATTTGTACAAACAGTATATAAATAGCTCTTGGTAAAATTGTCAGGGGAAATAAAGATTAATCTTCAGTCTATATTTTTGATGTCATTGCTTCGTAATTATAAAACACTCAATGGTAGAACATTTTAAATGTATTTGACAAACATTTCAACAAGCAATCTTTCCCAAAGTCTTCATTGTTCAAGTAAAGGTATGTTTAAGATATAACCATAACTGCTATTTTGCATCGTTAGCTTGTTTATGGCTCAACCCTGTAACTGAAAATGTGCCCAATTGACTGTTTTAAGGAATGTTTTGTTGAGGATTGTAGTATTTAAATCAAGTTTGCCGTTGCCAGAACTGTTTAGGAAAGGGTTAGACAGTACATGTATTGTTATTTTTCAAAGCATTGCTTAACCTAATTTTATACCCTTAAAATAAATATTAAAAAATCATTCCTTAAAGTTCTGTGCAAGGGGCTAAATATCTCTTACACTGTCACTGCAGTCAATGACAGTAAATTACAGTGTGATTAAAGTGATGCTGCACGAACCAATCTTGTCTACACATTTAAAAAGATCACTTGTACCATCTACATTTCAGGACAGTTTAATTTCTTACCTGTTTAACAATCTATGTGTGTTTTGTAAAAGAAGATCACCGATGAAAATCAGTTTCTGAGGGAACAGAACCCCTATTGAAGTTTACCATAGTAAATGTGTGACAATTTTACAGTTTTGCCATGTTTTTCTTATTATTACACTATGCATTTACCTTTGTTAACCATGGTTTGCAATGTTCTAACCATACCTCTGTGGGCTTCACAATGCTTTACCATGCTTTATTACACTTTGCTATGCTTTTACAATGTAAAACTTTTAGAAGGGAAGTTTTAGCTGCATACCCATAGAGGTTATTTGTTTTCAAAACCACCTGAGAAATTTAAAGAAGACCCAGTTACCAAGTAATCATGGTACACGATGAAAAACAGAAACACGACACACAACACAGGGATATTAAATAGGTAAGAAATGAAATACTTTGAAAATCTAGATCATGTGAAGAGTCACATTTACCTCATTTCGACAATGATTGTTAGTCTCATGAGGACTGTATTACATTGGTTGAAAGTGACCTCTGACACTATGAGTGGCTGTGTAACTTCTGAGCCACAGCCGTGATGAGGGCAGCCCCTTTCCCACTCCCATCTTCAGAAAGCACAAAGGTGACGTCACACTGAGGGGCCAAGTCTTTCACTGTCTCCTTCAGTACCTTCGAGAAACTAGGAAAAGAATACAGGAGTCATAACCCAGCTGTCTACAGTCATTTCTACTGAGCAATATTGCACCTTGCCCCATCAACTAATATTCCAGGTTTTAATCAAGCCATTGCCTTGCTGATTAAAGTGACAATACACCAAATAAATGTTCACTTTTAGATAAAAATAATTCATTTGCCTCTTTTTACTAAATTCACCTTTACCTGCTGATGTTAAAGGTAGAATAAATAGGGTGTGTAAAATTGTATAATTCTTTCACCTACTTATTTGGTTTCCAATTCTTGTTTTGTTTGCGTCTTTGTAGCCACGTGCCGCCCCTGTGCGTATTGATGTGTTCTGTGTGGGGTGTTAACGTTGGTGTTTAGATGTTGTTGCATGGAATATAAATGGGTCTGTGTAGCACAAGTGATTAAAAATATATAGTTGTATTTAGAGGCACAGGGATTGCACAAACACTTGCATTTAAAGTATGTAATATATGTGAACACTGGCATTGCACAAATTAGTTAACGTGCTGGGATTCAAGTGAATAATGAATTAGTAATTGAATCCCGGCACAACAGTATATATAGATGCTCGTTTCACTCATTCAGGGTTGTGTGTCAGGGGAGTGGAGAACAGGTGTGGAGAGGCGGTAAAAACCATTTAAAAAAAAACAAAATAACAATTGCTAAAACGTGCTGGCTTATAAACCAGCACGATACTTGTTATTGTTTTTCATCTGTTTGTTTTTTTAGCGTTCCTTCCCTGTTTGTTAGTGTCTGTTTTGTTTAGTGTTAGTACGTTTTGTTTGTCTATTTATTTTGGCCTAAAGTGCTGTGTGATGATTTTATTTAAACCTTTTATTTTGTTCATTTTATTAAACCGTACAACAATGCAATTCACATTTCACCTCGCAGTTCTGTGTGTTTCTTCTGGGTCTGACGTCAGCACTACAGCCTGCTTGTCACAGTCTTTCATTACATCCTTGACATTTTTAGTTTGAGTTCAGCGTGGTTTATAGAAATATTTTCTCTACTGTAGGCCGATAAACATGATTCTAGTTAGTTCCCCATAAACTGTTTTTGCATTTGGTTTATTTGACAACAGTCTAGAACAATCTGAATATAATGAATATATAATAATGCGTAGTATGAATATAATATATTACAATGTAATATCTCAAAGAGTGCTATGAAAAGTACTTTTTAAATAATCACTAAAGCTGTGTAAATAGGTAACACTACATTGTCTCTGATTACTGTGTATTTACATAGTAGTTACTTAGTAAATACATGTGTACTTATACTTACAATGTTGTTATACATTGTTACAATGTAATTAATGTGTACATTTGTTACATGACGCAGTCCTAATCCTACCCTAATTCTAAACCAATCCCTAACTCTTTTCTGATACAATTGTGTACATACATATATCAGGCAAAAAGATTTACATGTTAAATACATTGTAACTATGCATAAAACATTGTAATTATATGTAAGTACACCTGTATTTACTGTGTAACTATAATGTAAATACAGTAATTAGACACACTTCATCTAAAGTGTTACCTGAAAATATATTTCATGCCTGTCACTTCTGAAGGTTTGAATCTGGCTACAGTTTTGTTATCCTCAGTAGACATTAACCACCTGAAAAGCTGCAGGAGGTTGTGCATGAAAGGGAAGGGCAGACACGCAAGCCTCGCCGCACACTCACTGTGGGTGCAGCTTGTAGAGCGTCCCGTCCACCCCGACGGTGATGTCCAGCTGCTCCAGTCCTCGGTTCTCCCGTATCTTGTCGGCGACGGCAGCCATGCCGGCCCCGCAGATCTGAGCGGCTCTCCGAGAGACCGCGCCACACACCTCCTTCACGATGATACTGTCGTCACACGTGCTGTCCAGACCCAGCTGCTGCAGGATGCTTCTCACCTGGAGCAGAGCCAAGCGGTCACTGGGTTGAAGATGGGAAACAATTAGAGGATACTCAATAAATATTTAAATACAGCAGTTATTCCATCAATGAGATTGACCAAATAACAAAGGGGGAGATTTGGTTGATAACGGCAATTCTTATAAGTGAAATTAAACACGTCCATGAACGTTCACAGAGTATTCTGTTTATATAACAAGTGCAAGGTAAGGAAAAGAAAGTGTGTTAAAACTAAATTAAACAGATAAATTAAGATACATCTTCCTTTTGATTAAACATTGTGTCTGCTTAGCAATACGGTGTAATTTGTAACAGTGCGATTTGCCCACAATTGTGTGGTTGGATTTGAATGAATTTCGCAAAAAAATAAACAAAATCTCTCAGAAGTGAATACAAAACAAAATCTTAATGCAAAAACTCTCTACCCTTGTTTAAATAAAGAGGTCATTCCATAAGATCCTCTGCATAATTGTTCACATTTTCCTAAGCAATAAGAGAAACAAATTCAGGTCACTTTGCTGTGGTGCAGATAGTCAACTGGGTGTGGCTGCCTGATTTAATAGAGAACATCCTAATAAGCACATTATATGGTATTGCCTTTGATGTCTCATTTATGGAACACCCTGTACTGTATATATAAAATGAGAAACATTCAATTCTTACAGTAATTTTCATGTGGTGTGATCTACATGCATAGTATGTCCCATGTCTTCTTGTAATTCATTTCCATGAAGATTTTGATCAAGTCCAGTAATCTAAACAATATGAGTTAGATATTGAGAAGTTAACCTGGAATATCACACACCACAAATTTACCTCTCAATCTGGGACAGGAACTTGGTTTCGAATATTCCCCTGGTCCGGAGTCTTTCTGAGATCTGCCCTCTGAACAGCAGCCCACGCTTGGTCAGGTCAATGAGGATTTGACGGACTATCTCTCCCAAGTACATGCCACTGGTCATCTTCTCATACCTGGTTACACAGAAGAGAGGGGATCTAATGGCTGAATATCAGGATCAAGGCATGCTTACTTGAGGAGTCTTGCAATTTCTCAGGGAGCAGGGCTGCACCGTGCTTAACTATAATTATTGCTTTCATAAGAAACAAATACTAAAAAGAAATATAAATGTTGAATCCACAAGGCATCTTATTACATTGACAGAGTGGCACAATCAAATTGTATTTACTATTCAGTTTATATACAGGGGATAGCGAAAAATAGAAAGTCCTGCAATATGTAGCACATACTGTTTGCATAAATAGGTCGTCCCTCATGTGACTGTCAACCCTTAAATCTGTAACGGGAGTGTATCACACAACATTGCCTTTAACCTCGGCTATCGGCTGCAGCGGCCTCTGTCTTCTTTCGCTTTGACTTGACACAGAAAGGCCTCCAAACCATCATGAGAGGCATAACTGACAGCACAAACGGTCTATCAAAATTAAGGTGGGACAGTGTCCACCTTGTCCAGTCTTCTGGAGTTAATCGTTTGTACAGTATGTTCAGTACTTTTTGTTCTTCTTCCACGCCCCTCCTCAACCAAGATGCTAAACCCAATAGCTGCTTCAGTTGTCACTGCTGTTCAAACTTCCAGCAGCTGCAGATCACTCACAAGAGATGCAATTGGAATACACATTTACTGGCTTCTTACTGCATAGCCAGATGGAATATAAAATCCTAGTACAGTTTTACAGCAGCTATAATTCATTTAGGAGTGTAGTAAACAAATCACTTGAATAGTTTTTTTGTTTTTTTTCCTTGAACCTGCATAACCAGCTCCTTAACTTGAATGACTGAATTGTCCTACCCTTAGGATATTGCGCCCTCTAGCGACACCTTTTTTGTTAGCACCAGGTGTTACAACAAGGACTCCCATTCAAGTAGCAATCCCTGCTTATATTTGATTCTAAAACCAGGTGATATTACAAAATATCTTATTCCCTAGTTCTGATAATTTCCCATAAGTATACTGAGTTTCTTGAAGATCTGTCCTCACTATATCTTTTGTTCTGTAACAAGGAGAACAAGTACAAATTGTAACCACTTTTTGGCTATGAATGTATCCACAGATACCATTTTATTTTATATGTGTTTATAGATGTCCAGAACAGTAATTTGAATGGCTCTGAAACAACTGGGGTGACGATAGCAATACCTTAAACTTCACATTAAGTTCGGTCCTATAAAGGTAGTCACTGCAGTTTTCCTCCATCCTTTAATGTAAATTGGCTGGAGTGACTACTGTGACTCCCAATCATTAGAAAATGTGCTAGCTAGGTATTAATACATTACATATAATTAAAGTGAATGATAGCAAACCAAGTTCTGCTTTACCTTTGTTTACCTTGGTTTAGGGACCCTTCATCGACTTCTCTGTCAAACTTGGTTCTAATGAATTCAATGCAGTCATTGTCCCCGAATCCCCCCCACTCGGTGTTCACACACATTCTCCCTTCCTCTCCCTCCACTGTCTCTATGTTCCGCATCTCCTCCATGTAGCACACGTTGCTCCCAGTCCCTGCAGCAAGGAAGCACATGGATCACCTGCGTTAAAACTTCGCACAACCACGGGGAACACTTCATTTTGAGAGGCAGAAACAAGCAAAAGTTATTGAAGTTCACTAGTTAATAAACAGTCAAGAGACATGCGATGTGTAATTGTAACCAGACACAGTACTAGTATTATTCCAAAACGTAATAACCTGTTTTACATGTTTTTTTTTTTTGATGTCTTAAACATTTTTGCATGAGGAAACTTCCAATATAAGTCTTAATAAACATATTCAGTTTAATGGGCACATTGTAATAGCAGTTTAACTGTGTGTGTGGGGAGGGAATGGAACCAATCTTTAAAACCTCTGAGGCTATAATGCAATCTGCATCATGACACAAGCCAACTGTATTTATCAGGTTTTTGTATAATTGCTGTTTGTAAATTAATTGACCAACTTCCCATACTTCCCTAGTGACTTTATTTTCTGCAGATTTAAAACCGCCAATCACGTTCCTCGCATTAGACACACTTTAGGTAACTTCCATCGTCAGCACAAATTGGAGAGATCGATTTCTACCGGCCCACAATCCTAACTGGGGCTGACAGAGTGGAAATGCAGGAGTCTGATTTGAAATTGCTATCAAGGCAGTCCCAGTAGCAAATAGAAGCATGGCATATCTTGAGACCAACAAACCCATTTCACTTAGGCCCTCCAGAGGTGAAAGGCAGGAAAGGCTAGCTGTTGACTTTCTACTTATTAATTCCACTGATGTCACTCCAACTAGTCAATTATGTTGCCCCCTTTCATTGCTAAATACTGTACAATAAAAAATATAGTGGTGTTATATAGTGGCTTTAAGGGTAATAAAGTATTTTGTGTGTGGTCTTTTTTTTTTATCTTACTACAATAATTTGCAGATATAATTAGAACATTAAACCTGGTCAAGCCTAGAACTTCATGTTAAGCTAAGACTAAAAACGTAAATAAATAAGTGTAGCGCCTTACCTGCAATGAGTCCGATTTCACAGTTGGGGTCCTCATAGGCGCAGGTCATCATCGTTCCAACTGTGTCGTTCACCACGGCAACAATATCCAGATCAAACTCCTGAGGGGAGACGCAGCTCGGTTTACACAAGCACAATGAGGAGAAACAAGATCGTAATGCCAAACAAATGACCACTTACATTTCTCCTTTTTATGGCTTCCCTTAGCATGTCAACTACATCCTGCCCCTCGCAGTCTGTGGCTTTGAAACCTTTGGTCCAGCTAACGAGAGAGCCCTAAAGCAAGATAACAAAACACAACAGCTTGTATTAGTGTTAATGTTAACAAGTACTGTATGATTTACAGGGCCACAATGTTCCTTCGTGATGTGGTGACCACAACTGGACACAGTAATCAGTACATTGGTTTTCTTTTGAACTCATAGGTTATATAAGGAAACCTTGCTCTTGTCTGATGTTGGAAACAAAACAGTCACTTATTGGAAAGAATGAGACACACAAACCTTATCAATTCCAGCCTGCCTGCATGGGAAGGAGAAGGTGAATCCAAGAGGGAGGCGGGCGTTCTTCATCCCCATGTAATCCAGGAAGTCAGAGATGCAGTGAACGATGTGATCGAAAAGCTGGAGAAGACATTGGTATGAATTGATTTTTACAAGCCAATCTAGTTTAGTCCTGTACATCCTTCACTTTAGTTTACTTATATTAAAAGCTAGCCGTTCACTAAACTTTTAAAAGAAACTCATCCATAACTATTAAACACTTTACAGTGCTGAATTTAAAAATGCTCAAATAAATAAACAGATACATATATTGTTTTATGAATGATTATTTTAAAAACATGGCAAACCATTGTAACATTGGAAAACTGCATAAAACTACTGTGCAAGTTTACTGTGGTAAACATTTTATAATGGAAAGCTTATACTAAAGCCTGGAATAACTATATAATCAACAATGGTCTTATTTCCACCTCTGTATCAGCTCCAAATTGCTGGACACCAATAAATTAGCAATTAACCAGTACCACCTGCGTCGTTATGTTTCTGTTAGATTATGCTGAAGATCACCGATTCCAATCATCTCAATTGGATGAGTGAATTTTAAGATATTGCTAAACATGTACTTGTAACATACAGGAAGTGGAGCACTACAGATACAGTCACAGACAGGACTCACCTCTTCACCAGTTCCCTGCATAATTTCCAAAGGAATGGCATAAATCTTGTTGTACATTCGGATGGATTTGCGAAGACCAGTGTAGATTTTGACCAGAAGTACTCGGAAATTGGTACCCCCCAGGTCCAAAGCAAGAAACTTTCCTCTTTCTGCAATAAATCATGCAAGTTTTGTTAGCAGTACAGATCTATGGACCGATCATCTCACTCTAATGTGGTCTTCCGTCACGTGCCATAAAGCTGGTTCAAAATGCTGCTGCTAGGAACTTTACCAGTTTCAAAATTATCCTGCTTGCCTACAAGGCCCTTCAACACACAGGTCCAAAGTATCTCTCCAACCTGCTGACCCGCTATGTCCCTGCCACAAGCTGAGGTCCTCTGACTCAAGCCTGCTTGTTATACTAAAGCAAAAGCACGCCACACTCGGAGAGCGCTCATTTAGCTTCATGGTCCCTACTCTCTTTAACTCTCTCCCAGCTCTAGTGTGTGCAGCTCCCACAGTCGCTCTCTTCAAATCAACTCTCAAAACCCACTTGTTCTCTTTTGCTTTTAATGCTCTCTAAGCCTGGAATCTGTTATTAGCTGTTGTCTAAATTGCTATTTCAGGTTTTTTTTTTTTATTCGATTTTAAAATGGATTTCCATGTTGGAGTGTAGATTGTTGGTCTATTTGTCTGTTGACTTCTGTTATATATGTCTGGTGGCCCCATATAAGTATACAGTAAAACCACCTCATTTACTAAAAGACCACCTCACAATTAAGGCCACTTTGTACAGTTTCTTATTGATGGAAAAATAAAACCACCTGCAATATTAAGACCATTATCAGCAGTCCCAAACATATCACGCCAATGTAAAACTATAAATCCTATGAAAGAGTGGATGTAAGATAATGTAACTTATTTGTCATTTGATTTAAATGAATAGTTTGAATGGAAGAAAACTAACATTAATATCTTAATGAAATTATTTGACATATATTTCGACTATGTGCCTTTAGTAGTAAGGCCAGCCCTTTTTTTAAGGCCACATTTTGTTGTTCCCTTGTCTGACTTGTGTAAAAGTATACAGTTCTAGAATCTACTATTGCCAGTAACCTAGCAATGTTTCATTGTATTGCAATTGAGAAATTAATGATTTTGTAAATAATTATAAAAAAGAAAATTGCGGTCTGAAGGAACATTTCAACTGCAACCTCTCTGTGTTCTACAAGCAAATTCTAAAGTATTCTTTTACAGTGCTGTACAGTACAGTAGCTACTATAGGAGCTCCACCTGTCCCATCTGGTGTCCCGCAGACGTACGATGGCAACATCTTGACGCTTGCGCTGTGATGCGTGTCCTTCTTCAGCCCACGCTCCAGTTCCACTCTCATCTTGTCCTTCACATCCTGCAGGTGCTGGCGGGACAGTTTGAATGGAGCGAGGGTCTCGTCGATCTGCTTGCGCTGAGACACCAGCCGGTACGCCACCGCCGTTACCATGGCAGCACCCTTCCCACTTCCACTCTCTGACAGCAGGAACCGCACGTTGCAGTCCGGTACTAGACGCCTCACCACTTTGTGTAAACGTTTAGCATACCTAAACAGAAGCAGCAAAAATGGATATGGTTCAGTACAGTGGACTATCGCTAATCTGAATCAATATAGTAATACAAGCAGATCCTAACTATGTTATTATAATACATATGTAACATACCGGAGGCTGGGCATCAGTCTGCATCAGATGGTTAAAAGCACTGTCACAGGGAGCCCTGTAACTGGTTCATGGCGTGTGTGTGTGCCTGAGGGAAATCACCTGCTCTGCGCAGCCGGAGACGCGTTGCTAAGCGACCAGCAGAGCGGGAGGCTCGCCCTGCGTTAAGTTGATTGGGAGTTCTGGATTGGCTGGGGGCCGTGCCCGGGGATGCTGTGCAGAGCCCAGAAACCGGCTGTGCCACACCTCAAGGCGATTGCAATGCCATTGACACTCAGACAGACTCTGTGTGTTTGTTGACATCAAGGAGGGGAGCTACTACCACAGAACCCTTTAACTGCAAGACGGGGCCTGTGAAGGCGATTGCTCATTTTGTGTGGCAAACTTTACTTTTTTAGATTTGTTTTCTTTTGTTTGTTTTTTTATTAAATGTGACACTAGGGTTACCATTGTTGGTACCCTAGTGTCAGTATTGTGTTGAAATTCAACACCAATGTTCTGTGTTTGTGTCAGTATTTTCCAGTGACTACCCACACACGTAACACATCCCCTGTTACAGGCACATATACCAAAATATAAACTATCACATTTAATTCATGGTTCGACTGGTTTTATTTTTGGCTTAAATAAGACTTAACCTACTGTGGGTGAGTTCTGTAGACTGTTCCATCCATACCGACAGTAGTCCTGAGGCGCTTGAGTTTTTTATTCTCTTGCAGACGAGTAAGAATTGCGGCTAAAGCTGCAGCACAGAGATTGGCTGAGCGGAAAGAGACGATGGTGCAGACATGTTGGACAGCAATGCAGTCATCCTCTGAAGGGCTGAGTCCCAGACCAGCCAGGATTGTCTTAGCATTACTCAGACCCTCCTTGTAGCTGAAACAGCAGAAAATTGCTTACTAGTTAGACTGAAAAAACTGCTTTCAGATTTGGGTCTCTTTGCTGGAATCATGACAGAGTCACTTTTGGAACATAAAATCTTTGAACAAGAGGGGGCTATTTGGTTTATCAATGCTTTTCCGGTTCCAAGTAGCAGATTGATCTCAAAACTCAAGTTGGGTCTTAAAGGATGCCAATGATTCAACATCAACAACATGGTAATCCATACCGTCACCACCCTATGTAAAAAGTGTCTACTGTAAGTGTCTACTGTCCTCTGTCCTAAGTCCACTTCATTTCCAACAGTGTCCTCTGGTCCTGTTTTATGTGATGCACTTTTAATATTAGTTAGGATTAACATTGTGAACTCATTATTAGTGATTGGAGATTGCAATTGTTGCTATACTCTCTTTCCCAGCATTTTTTACACCAATCAATTAAATCAAGTTATATAAAAGGAAATGGTATTTATCCTGCTGGGTGCTGTATTTACAATTGCAGTATGCTTCCATGAAATGGTATTTATCCTGCTGGGTGCTGTATTTACAATTGCAGTATGTGTCCATGATTCCAGCACCCAGCAGGATAAAAACAGTATCAGAGATTTTAGAAAATGGCATTTCCTTTGATATAAATTGATTTAACAATAGTTTATCAAATATTCTTTTTACATCAAACATTTTTTTGACAAACATAGTGAATAGCACTTCAAAAAGTTACTATTAGCACTTTGGGACAGTTTCTTAAGGCCTGTATGTCAAAATTAGAGTTGCACAGCCCTAGTGCTCTTTTTTCAAACCACCACATTGCTTTTCAGAAGCAGACACAGTGGTTGTTAAATAATGATCTCAGGAGAAACAACAGGGAATGACAGAGAACACACATTTAAGGACATAACACAGGAATAATATAAAAAATGTACATAAAAAGCAATTTTTCTAAATTTTTAATGATTTTTACTGAAAGATTCCTGGGTTTTACAAAAGCCAATATTAATTTGATGTCTTACATTAGGTAGAAACATTTAAGTTTGGAAATTGGCCAGTTAATAATAAAACAAAATGCTTGAAGTTGGAATGCTCTTACTTTTCTATTTCAGCCACGTGTTGGGTCTGGAACTTGCCCTTGGTGCGGAGTGCGTCTGACATCCTGCCCTGAAACAGCAGACCTCTCCTGGCCATCTTCACCAGAATGATTCTTACCAGCTCCCCCATGTACATCCCACTAATCAGCTTCTCAAACCTGTTCAAAGGCAATAACAATTAATATATAAAAGCATATCTACAATGTATGCCTCTTGTGTTTCTCGATAGCTTAAAACTGCGTTACAAATTATGTCTAGCAAAAGAGAACAATGAGAGAACGGTAAACGCATTATAAAACGCTGACTACTTCATCATTAAAATAGTTTAAACATTATGGGTAGGGCTTCTGATTTTCAGTTTTAACTGACAAAACAGTGGAAAAACAGTGGAAATGGTTATTCAATTTCCATTGACCACCCTTTCCCATTAAAAAAATACTACTACTACTACCAAAAAAAAGTATCAGTGCAGCAGGGCAATGTCCCTCCTTCCTGACGTGTATCTACCATTGAATCGTCCTGAATACTTTAAGCCCACCCCAACTACTGAGTGGCAGCACATTCCTACACTTCTATTGAAGACTATACTTGCAAAATTTAAAACAAGTTTCCAATTAGGAATGGAGGCCTGCTCGCGGCATTTAAAGCTGATTGCAGTTGAAATATGGAGGATTTAAAACAGAATTGCAAATTGTGGTGAAATGTAAAAAAAATGTCCATTAGAATGTGCCCGTGACCATAAGGATTTTGTTGTGGAACACAGCAAAGGAAAAAAGGTACAACTTAAGTATTATCGAGTTACTACTATACATATTGTGACAGAAAAAAAACGCCCAAGCATTGTGGAAAGTATCTGAAAACAATAATTTCATACAGTATATAAAAAGCAAAAGCCTGAAAAAAAAGATTTACATAAAACACAAAAATAGCTAAAAACACAAAAACAGAAGCCCTAATTTTGGGTCATATTTTCAAAGTGTTTAATCCAGTTTTTAATTAACTCTTAGTTTTTGACAGTAATTAATTTTACAAAACTAGAAACTTGAATTTCTATATATATATATATATATATAGATATAATATATAATATATATATATTATATATATATATATATATAATATATTAATTTTGTTTTTTTTCCAAGTTATTTTTAGCACTCTCAAGTAGTTTTGTTTATAATTTTGTAACATTAACATTTATTTTTTAAAAGGAGATAATTAAGAATTGAGGAAATGCTTTGAAAACATGACCCTAGATATCTTTGGATTACACTAAAAATTTAAAAAAGCAATGGATTGTATCACTGGGATGTCTTAGTACTTCAACTTTTTAGGGTCCCGCCATAGAACTTTCTTCCCTAATTCCCAACCATTACTAAGAACCTGTGGCAGTTGCTAGTTTACAGTAAGTATAACTGTTTTCTACAAAATCAATGAAATACATTAATTTACATACATAAAATACTTAAATAGGATAGCTGATTCCAGGCTACGGTGTCTCGTTTCCGCTGCCTGGTGCTACAGGCTTCAGCTGCCCACGACTAGCTGCTGAAGTCATTTCAGTGCTTTTTCCAAACCTGGCCAACCTCATAAAATCTTATCATGTGTCAAAGGGGACTGAGGGATTGTGGGATTGTATTGCGTTGTGTTTAAAAAAAAAGGCTGTAACAAATGCATTTAACCATGGGCTCATTACAAATAAAAAAAAATCTGGTTAATAAGGAAAGCACAGCCAAACAAACAGCCAGGTTTTGTTGCCATGTTTATCCTGAGTAAAAAATAAAGAAATAAAGAAAATGTCATATGTGTGCTTTACTTATCTGAAAGGAAATCAGCCACAATGGTGACGATTTACCTGACCAGATAACCATGCTCAGCTGAGCAGTAGAAACACCCTGTTTGTTTGCCATTGGCAGCCATAGCAGGGCAGCTCCAATCAGTGGGACCGGCGCATTAGATGTGATATGTATCTGATTCCTAGTTGTGTACGTACAGTTGTTTCCCAGGGTTGATGGATCCCAAGTCAATATCTCTGTCGAACTTAGTGCGGATGTCTTCCAGCGAGCCATCGTCCCCAAACGATCCCCACTCAGTGTTGATGCACATCCTCCCCTCATCCCCTTCCACCAGATCAATGTGTCTCATCTCTTCCATGTAACACGCATTGGTACCCGTACCTGAAGGGATTGTAATTATAATCTGAGAGCATTTACAAGCAAGAGTACTGGGTAAGGCTGTAGTTTGCATGGAATAAATAGGTTTTTAATTGAAACGATGCATTAATTGATGTTAACTTTACATGTTAATTAACCACCAATATCAAGGACTTATAGTTCTACCTTGGAATTCTGACTGAGCATTTTGAAATTATGAATGAAATAAAAGGATACAAATTCAAATTTTAATGAAAAGGTAATGTATTTTTGGTTGTTAATATTTAGCTAGCACAGAAAAAAAAGGAATATTAGGATGCAATAAACAATTTGTTTGTAAACGATGCTTGATATTATTGTAAATATGTTATTGTACTGTGATGACATATGTAATATATATATATATATATATATCTATATATATATATTATATATATTATATATATATATAGATATATGGTGTGATACCCCATACACTAGCTTACCAAGACAGATCCTAAAGGCATTAGGACCGTAATCCTGGGAATCCTTCACACCGACCGCCCGAAGACCTCGGAGTGTCAAATAAACCTCACACAGGTTTGTTTAAGGTCCTTGTCAATTAGTTAATCACACGACAGTGCAGGTGTATTTTCAGCCTATATAGAGATTGAAAATGGGTTGCTGGGTAGGAGATAGGGTGTTACAGACGAGGAAGGAGGAAAGAGGAAGGTCGGACAGAGTGGGGAGAGAAGGTAAAAAATTAAAGTTTGTTGCTTGATACTATATATATATATATATATATATATATATATATATATATATATATATATATATATATATATATATATATATGTGTGGGGCATTGTGGTCGAGGGCCGATATTTTGGGCCAAGGATTATGCACAGTCTGTACCCATTTTAAGGAAATGTAGTCCTGTCGGTCTGGCTCGGTTAGGAGTTACCACTGTCATCCAAGCGCTTTTGCGGAGATGGGTTGGACAAGGGGACCCCTTAATTGCTGAGCAGCTGGTTGCACTTGTGGAGCAATACACCGCAACGGGGGAACTACTCCGAACCACCGGACCAGAGCGACGCCAGAACCCAAAGGCCCGGAATGCCAGCAAGTCCGGTAAGACTGTTCTTGGGTCAGGGGGAGCCGAAGAGCAGCCCAGGGCTGTGAACGGACTTGGTGACTATGGGGAAATGAACCAGGGGAACTTGTACAATAAATCAGATAAACCTGACAGGGTTAAACCGTTGTCTTTTGGAAAACATGTGAAATGTTTTAGATGCCAGAAAATAGGGCATATAGCCAGTAATTGTCCTTTAGTGGATGAGCCCATGCAATGTAATATGGGGAAAGGGGAGCGAAAGTATTCTTTGTTGACTTACACAGATGTTACTGTTTTAATGGGGGTACAATATGGTGCTAAGTATCTCTGTCAGATAACTGTGGAGGGAAACACATCCAGGGCTCTGTTTGATTCGAGAAGCATGGTAACTTTGGTGGCCGAAAATTTAGTAGACCACACTATATTGGATCAGTCCCGTAAACTCAGCATTACATGTGTACATGGTGATACCCGCTCATATCCCACTGCTGTAGTCCACAAAGAAACCAACCCCGGGTCTGTGGATTATCGAGTGGGCGTGGTACCAACTTTACCCTATCATGTAATACTGGGACTAGATTTCCCTAACTTTTTGGAGTTGTGGGACAAAAAGGGAGAATTGGAACTGGCCAATGGAAATTACGTGGCTGAATTGGAGCTACAGAGTGGTGAGCTAGGGGAACTGTTTCCTGTTGATTTGTGTGAGAAAACCCACCTTTATTAGGAGAAGAACATGATCAAGAGCTCCCAGGTACCTCCTATGATAATGACACTGACAGTGTCACTGAGATAAACTTACCGGAGGTTAACTCAGAGAATTTTACTACTGCCCAGTTAAGGGACCCCACTTTGAACAGTGCAAGGGAAGGTGTAAGTATAGTAAACAGAACTCCTGTTAACCTGGAGATTCCCTTGTCCTACCCTCATTTTATACAAAAAAAGATTTGTTATATTGTATAGAAAAAACAAGGGAAGTTATCATAGAACAGTTACTGGTGCCGCGTTCATATAAGGATATAGTACTGGATCCTGCCCATGGACATGTTCTTGGAGGTCATTTGGGTATTAAGAAAACAAAGGACTGAATTTTTAGGTTTTATTGGATAGGCGTACACGTCGATATAGAACAACACTGCACGTCTCGCCCTAAATGTCAACAGACAGCCCCATTTAAATCTTTCCATACTCCTTTAGTGCCACTGCCAATGATTGAGGTGCAGTTCGAGCGAATAGCGATGGATTTCATAGGACCACAGGGGAAATCTGCTAGGGGTCACCAATACATTTTAGTCATTTCAGACTACGCCACTCGGTATCCCGAAGCAATACCTCTTCGCAACACTAGTGCTAAGATGGTTGCTAAAGAGCTCATGCTCATGTTTAGCAGTGTTGGTATCCCGAAAGAAATACTGACTCCATTCATGTCCAAAATCACTAGTGAGTTGTGCAAGTTGTTAAAAATCAAACACTTCCCCAGAGCAACAGTCTCGTTGAGAGGTTCAACAAGATGGAAAAAACTAGGATTTTTTATTGCCCTACTTGATGTTTGCTGTCCGAGAGGTAAAGCAAGCTTCGACAGGGTTTTTTCCCTTTGAGCTTTTAAATGGGAGACATCCCAGAGGTCTCTTGGATATTGTCAAGAAAACGTGGGAAAGTGAGCCCACCCCCTTACATAGTATAATAGAGCATGTGTCGCAAATGCAGGATCACATTACACAGTGATGCCCATTGTATGTGAACATATGCGTCAAGCACAGGAGGCCCAGAGAAGTGCGTACAATCGCACAGGTCAAGTACAAGTTTTACAGCCAGGGAATAGGGTCTTAGTTTTGGTGCCCACCGTAGAAAGCAAGTTTTTGGCTACCTGGAGTGGTCCATATGAGGTTATTGAGCATGTCGGTGAGGTCAATTATAAGGTATGGCAGTCAGGGAAAAGGAAGCCAGAACAGATATATCACATAAACCTCTTAAAGGCATGTAAAGACAGGGAGGTACTGGTTGCAATTAATGATACCTTACCTCCTAAACTTAAGAACGCTCAAGTCACGGTAAGAATTGGAGAAGGTTTGTCGAGTTCTCAGAAGTAGGAAGTTTGGGCCCTAGTTCTGAGAAATAGTGATATTTTTTCGACTAAACCGGGCAAAACAGATGTTATCAAACATGACATTGTAACAGAGCCGGGTTGAAAAGGGTAACCTTAAAACCTTACCGTGTCCCAGAAGCCTGTAGGAAGGCCATAGGTGAGGAAGTAACAAAAATGCTAGATTTGGGGGTAATTGAGCAACCTGACAGTGAGTGGGCCAGTCCAATTGTGTTGGTGCCAAAGCCAGATGGGTCACTCAGGTTTTGCAATGATTATCGGGCTCTAAATAAAGTTTCAAAGTTTGATGCTTACCCTATGCCCAGGGTTGATAAATTATTACACCTGTTAGGAAATGCACAGTATTTCACCACTTTAGATTTAACTAAAGGCTATATATATATATATATATATATATATATATATGTGATGAGTCAAAGGGTTTTCGGTCTGTGATTCAGCCTCCCGACAGTAGATGGCACCAAACCAACTCGGGACTTCCCTTACCAAGATCTCGTGACCATGGCAAAGGTCATCTTTTTGAGGGGCGGCACCTTGGTGAGGGGAGGAAGTACGGGTATGTAAATTCCAGCCACTGGAGTCAAGTGAAGGATAAGGGCACGTGTCGGTTGGGGATTGGTGTTCCACTGACTACCGAGGCGGGACATTACATACTAAAGGAAACATACTACTGTGTGTCGGGGGGTGTTGGTCCGCACCATCAAACCAACTCGGGACTTCCCTTACCAAGATCTCGTGACCATGGCAAAAGTCATCTTTTGAGGGGCGGCACCTTGGTGAGGGGCGGAAGTACGAGTATGTAAATTCCAGCCACTGGAGTCAAGTGAAGGATAAGGACACGTGTCGGTTGGGGATTGGTGTTCCACTGACTACAGAGGCGGGACATTACATACTAAAGGGAACGTACTACTGTGTTCGGGGTTGGTCCGAAAGTAAAATAGGAGGAGTAACGGGTGGAGGGAGAGACTGGTTTTGTGCAGCGGGATTTTTGAAAACACTAACATTTCTTTTGTCTTTTTTTTGTTTATGTATGGGTCGCCACGAAGACAAATTAAAGACGAGTCATCACAGTTTGTTTTGGATTTCACCCCTGCACTCCTTCCCTCACACCATTTTGTTTTCGTTTGTTATTTAATCCTTTTTGTTGTGTATAGAGAATAAAAATAAATTATTTTATTTCTGTACACATAAATTACTGTCTGGACATTCCATTTAATACACTCTCGCCTCACTCACAATATATATATATATATATATATATATAATATATATATATATATATATATATATATATATATATATATATATATATAAACAAAAGAAATACGGTTTAGTTTAGAGCACAGCGGGATCATTCTATATGACTACAGAATGCCTTGCACCATATTTTTGTCACCCAGTACTAGTGTAACACGTAGTGTTCTGAAATGCTCAGACCGATTCCCTTGGTAAGATGAAGTTGAAAGCTCTAAAACCACGAATGCAGACAAGCCAAACACTTTTCCATCGTGGTAAAGACACTTGTTTGATTCAGCAAACCCCATAACTGCATAAATATAAACAATCCCAATGTATCTCTGTACTCCTTACTGATGTTGGCAGTTCTGTTAGTGGTGCAGACAGATTAGAAACAAAGCCTGTATTTACCTATAATGGCACCAACTTCACAGTACTTGTCATCATATCCACAGGTCATCATCGTCCCCACAGTGTCGTTCACCAAGGCCAAAACATCCACGTCCATGCCCTAGGGAAGTATAACAGCTATCATAGTCAAGCACACCAACCACACAGGAGAACAAGAGAGTTATCAAACAGGAATAATTACATCTACAATATAATGACTGTGGCATATATTCATTTTAAATGATTGCAATAGAACAATGTTACTGTCTAGAAAGATTTATATCATGGAACTTTAGCATTGATATATCTTGTTGAAATTCAATGTAGCATTACCCCGGTTTTGTCAATAGCCTTGCGCAGGGAGTCAACCACATCTGTGCCTTGCACTCCTCTGGCTTTGAAATGTTTAGACCATGATAACAGCACACCCTGGAACAAATATAAGAAGTGTCAAAACCAAACATTTTGTATAGTCTAATAATGAACATACTGCATGGTTGTATCACACTTTATTTTAAGGACCCCCTTTTTTTTGTTTACCAATTGTTAACAACTGGCTTACTAACACAATATTGTTTATTTCAAGGATAATGGCATTGCTGTGGCATATCACAAGGTAATAAAGGGAGCCAATAAAGTCTAAGGCTGAAGGTCGAGGGCATTATTAGAAAGGAAGTTCCATTATTACTGAGGAACACGCTACAGCAATGCCATTATCACTATTATACAAGTCTAAGAGTTAATTTGAGAGCAGTGTCTGAGCGTCGCTGTCCAGCGTTTCATCAGTTAACAGAGTTGTGTCATTAATTAGTGTCATCTGTTCCATTACTGAGAAATAATAGAACGGCTGACCTCCATAGAAAACAATGGAAAAGCAGTGCGCAGTTGTTGTATATGTGTTAAAGGTTAGTTTATATATAGTCACCTATTCATTTAAAAATGTAGTAAAAATTGTTTTGCAAACATCCCTACTTTGGGATTATCAACTCTGCTGAATTGAAATGGTGTTTATGTTATTTTAAGAATCACTTTTAAGGCAGTTGTTTAGCAAATGTGATCAGGTTTTATTTTAATAAACTTTTTTCTTTCTTTATAATTGGTTACTATACATATATAAATCATTATAAATAAACTTAGCACTAGTTAACCTGTAATTTGTCAACAGATAATATAATAAAAAAAGTTCCCTGAAAACATTCAGTTTGACCTGAACCCATTAAAGGTGTTTTTAGTCTTGCTAGTTCTCAGCAGCTGAGCAAGGTGGCACCTGTTCACTATTTTGTGTTCTGATGTACTTGGATGGGTTGAGGGAAATTAAAACCACTGTTTAGACCAGTGATGGGAATCGGTAGTCGAAATTAGCACTGATGATTTGGTTTTCTTCAGTGACTGATGATCGCTTAATCCTTCATAATCCATCATATAGTTTTCAGTGTGAATGTAAATACTTACTTTCAGGTAAATACTTTCTGTGTTGTCCTTTTGTATTTTGGTTTGTTCATGTGCAGTGGTTTATTTCAAGACAATGTCTAGTTCATCATAAACTCGAAACTTTCAAATAAAAACTTAGATGAAACTAAGCCAAGAAGACAAACATCGTGCTTTTACTAGGTCACTCATGGAGGCAAGGCGCCAACCGAAATGCTTGTCTATGCGGCTTTCTTATAAGTTTTATCTAGTTCATTATTAAATCAATAATAGTTTGTTGAACCAGAAACAACTGATAATTCCAGTCATCAACACCACCAGACTAATTTCATTTTCAGTTGGATTCAGACCCAGGCCATGAAAAGCCATGAAAAGCTGTACCGTCAAACCCACACTGAAGCTCTAGTTAAGCAACTGTTATTAGATTTTGCCTAGAATGTGACAGGAATGTAGATGGATCACTGTGTGTCTTGGGTATTGATTCCTGCTCCTTCGCTTACCTCGTCTAGTTTGGTTTGACTGCAGGGAAAGGAGAAGGTGAATCCTAGGGGGTGTCTCTTTGTGTTCACATGGTTCCTCTCCATAAAATCCTTCAAACATTCAGCTACATGATCAAACAACTGCAAGAAAATGAGCAACATGTGATAATAGGAAGAAAATCCTGTGTAACGCAGGACAAAAACAAAAAAGAAAGGCTGCTTACACCTGTCCCTTTGCCGCTCGTGATCTCCTCTGGGGTTGGGTAATGCTGGCTTTCCATTTCGACTCTCTGGTTCCCATTGTCCGATACCTTCACCCGAAGTACTTTGAACTTAGACCCGCCAAGATCCAGAGCAAGAAACTCGCCCTTCTCTGTAAATAATGAACAATGTTGGCTTGTGACACACACTGCAGCAGGGTTTGAAATTGCATACAGCTTCCAGCTGGTTAAATGTTCATTGGCTGGCAGTAGTTGAAACTACCTGACTAAAGATCATATTGGAGTCTAAACCTTTGTGGGTCAGAGCCCCCCTTGGGTCAGAGCCCCTTTTGGGGTCCACATTGCATAATAGGGGGTCTATGGGGCAAACATTACCCTTCTCAAAGATTCGGTAAGATGAATGTAAAATACACATTGATGTACTGTAGGAAACATTTTAAAAACTTAGTTAATTCTTTTTGAGTAGATTTACTGACTTGTATACAGTATAAACCTGCTTTCTTTTTGTATTTCAGACTTCCATTCTGTTGTAAACCTGCTGTATAATTATCAGCTATTCCAGTGTTCCAATGAAGAACCCCAGTCAAATAAGTACTGTAAAAAATATGCTATTTATTACAGTATTTTGTCCCTGAAAACTAAATGTTGAAATAGAGCCAGCCTCCTTATATTTTCTTCATAAACCAGGAATAGCCCTTTGAATAAAATACAGAGACAGCTAGTTTTATATATTAACCACAGGTTTTTGATACTGAAGTTTGGTTGCGAAGCTGGAACGATGCACTTCATTATGATAGTATGGTTTATAAGCCACAGTATTAGGGCTAGCTGGAGTTTACTGTAGCACACTGCGTCTTACCTGATCCATCCGGGGTGGACCTGACATGCGTGGGCAGCATCTTAACTGCGGCTGTGGGGTTGGTGGCCCTTGACAGGCCCTTTTCCATCTCCGCCCTGAAACGCATCATGATGTCCCGCAGCTGCTCGTCCGAGAGGCGCATGTGATACAGGAATCTGTCCACCTGTTAGACAGAACAAAGGGTACTATACTTTTGAAACAGTGTTGTGTGATGCACTGCCGTTATGGATTCTGTCACGTCAGTGAGATGACATGAGGTTAAAAGCTCTATAACCACGAATGCAGACTGGCTCCGCTCTTACATAGTGGTTAAGATGCTTGCTTGTGGTATGCAGAGTCATGCCCAGTCTGCACCGTTACATATATTAGACTAATACATTTATTTATTGAATTGAGTGTTTAAATACATGTAGGGATAAAGGCAACATTTAAGTAGAATTGAAAACAATGCAAAACAACAAGGTTGCTCGAGTTAGGAATCAGTCACCCTATTGACACTGTTATGCCGGGTGTTTTGTGTGAAGCTGCAGTCTTTTGGAGGCTTACTCCTGGTATTGCCAGCCTACACTGTTTTCTTAACGGGTAGCTTTTGAGCATTTTGTAATTAAAGGACTGTAGAGCTGGCTTCACAGATCCCAGTCAGCATTAATCTTGGAGAACTTTACCTAAAGTAACAGACGTGCTTGTAGCGAGGCTTGACTCATAATATTAAGCTCCTTTCTCAGTGGAATGGACTGCTTCATTCTTTTCTCATACAGATTTAAGGGATGTGTAATTCTGTTTTGAGCTGCACTCTGATTTTTGTCTCTCCAGAGCTACACAGAAATAAGCTATGTTACATTATTTGCAGCTATGGATGAAAATTGGATTTAGAAACTGTAAATTGAAACTTTGATTTATTTAAGGGAACATGGCATTTCTGTTGCGTGTATTTTGACATGCATGAGTGGGACACATTTAGAATGAAATCTTTGAAAAATGAATTATGGTAAAACATTTATAAAATCTGGACATTTACAATACAAATGACTAAACCAAAATCTAAATAAAGGGCTGTAGCAGGGCGGTAGGAAAGCCCTGCTGTTTAAATGGATTGTTTTGTTTATTTTGAGAATTTTGAGCCCCTGCGTTGTGTTTGTTTATTATGATTTATTTACAGTGGCGGCTGGTGACTTTTTTCATTGGTAAGGCACTTGGAACAGAGTGAGCACGCGCACAGAAATGCGCGTGCATGAGTGTGCATTTTTGTGCATTTGTTATGCCAGCAAATATGTTTAGATGGAAAGAGCATTTTTCAATCAAAATTCACACTCAATCAAAATTCAATCAATATATGAGGATATGAAACATATCTGTATCAGCAGTTATCTTTACAGATGACTGCGCGCAACAATATTTCTTGACAGATTTTGTTTATTTGGCAGGCTCGGCCTAATTCTCAGTCACAAACAGACTTTAGTGTAGACATAGCCTAAGGCTATAAACGCTCAAACAAATTGAAGAAATAACAGTCCACGGGTGATCGTTAGCACTATAACTCCTCTGCTACTCTCTTCCAGAAATGTGACAGTATCACCAATCACGATTATGTAGCTAGCTAGCTACTTGCTAGCTGTCAGCAGCCCTGATTAACTCTGTTTAACTAGTTAAGCCAGCCAGTCACCTAACAAAATAAACTGAAGACTGCACACATAATAGTGAATTAGTTCAAATTTATTAGCTACTCAATGAACAAAATACAAACAACAAAACACATGCACAAAACAAAACACTTAACGACCTCTGCTCTGCTCGCTCTCAAGCTAGCCAGCTTCCTCATAAGGCACCTCTCCGTCAGTGCCTTACCAAGCCATGAGTTGTCATGGAAACCGTCCCATTGGAGCCCATTATAGTTGCCTGCGTGGATAAGGCCGACACCTCCCGGTGCCTTACTAGATACATTGCGTTTGTGTGAAATCTCAAGGGAGTTGCAATGCTCTCAGCCTAGCCACTGATAGCCCACAGTCCAGGGCAGTGACTAGCACCAGCGGAGCTGCAGAGGTCAGGCGTTTTGAAAGATGATATTAATTCAGAGCAGTTTCATTGTATTCGTTTAGGAAAAAAAAAAAAAAAACTGGACAAATTAATGGTAAGGTCGTGCCTAACCTGCCTATAGTGACGAGCCACCGTTGTTTTATTTAATTTATTTAAACGATGGTGAAAGCTGTGTGCATTTATTTATGTATTGTTTTGACGGCGTAGCCGCGGGTTATTGTTTTTAAAAACCTCGTGGTAATGTGGCTGTCGGCTAGTGCTTTGTTAAACTAGTCGGCAGTCACACATAATTAATAAACTCATGCAGATTGTGGCCGAGGGGTAATAGAATAATTACCAGCTAGTTAAACCCCTCGGCCACGGTATATAAGTCTGCAGCTCTCTGCAGTCGTGGTGGATGTGTACAGAGCCAGAGCCAGAGCTAGAGCAGAGCCAGAGATTGCCCAGCCTGCAGTACTGCCTTTGTGTGTCTCTTCCTACTTCTGGCCTGACGTCACCACTTAGCCGTCCTGTCACAGGGGCCGTGTTCAAGCAGGGTTTTACTGTTCTTTGTATAGGCCTACCATATGCTTGTACCTGAAAGTGTAACTAGAAAAACCATTTAAAAAAGTGTTTTGAAAAAAGTATTTGTTTTTCATGGTATTTCAGGACATTGACGAATAAAGTTGTTGAAACATTTGCCAAATTGTATTATTTCCAATGCTACTTTAAATCTACAACTGAGTTTGTTTAGATCTGGATGAAACCTCTTCCAATACTATCAGTGGCAAAGTGGTATTGCTAAATCCAAAGAAATACTAATAGTTATTACAAGGAAACCAGGACAAAGCACTGACAATTACAGCCATCCACTATTGTGACTACAAATCTGATCTAAACAAACACTCACAACTAGATACATGCATACAGCTTACCTTTTGAATCTGGTCTTCTTTCAGTTTTGAAAAGTAAAAGGATAGCAAATGTACAGCAAACATCTTGAACCCAAAATAATTCCCTAAAGCAGGTTTCTTGGATAAAAATCTCCCAAATGAATGTCATCAAGTTTTTAAAGTTTCTGTAAATCTCAAGTTTTCATCAATAGAAACCTGCCTCCTTTAGTTCCCGAGTAAAGGTTTGCATTCTTTGAGAAGTGTCCTGTGTTACTGCAGGAGAAAGAGAAGCCAGCCCTTAGCCAGTTCAATAATTAATGCCCAGCCTCTGACTTTGAATCCTCAACACATTCTTTACTCCAAGCTATCTTGCTGGCTACTTTCCAAATCCAAGGCAGAGAGAGAGTTTGTCTTATAGGCTCTTTAGCACTTTGCATTTATTTCACAATCCACTCTAACTGCACTTGTATCTCTTTAACCTGTAATACAACAGATAAGATGCAATGCATCTAGCAATCCACTAATGACAAGCTATAAAACAGGTAATTGCTGGAAAAAAGCACACTTGATAATACCCCTTTAGTTACAATTTTGCATTTTTAAAACTGCTGGGTTAGAAGAAGTTGCAAAGATTTTGTAAAAACATATATGCCTTCTAAAGTATAGCATAGGTAGGAAACCTAGCATGGTACAAGTACAGTAGAGGTGCAGTTACTGAAAGGAATATGCATGTTTACTGTGGTACGCACTGCTAAAAGCACAGCAGAAAAGTAGGAAATGGCATAGTTACTGTGATAAAACTTTTAGAAGAGTATGTTTATGGGTGCTATGTTCTGGAACACTTCTCAAATGATATTCATTAGCAATGATTGTGCATTAAGAGGGCAATGGTAGAGCAAGGGGACTATCCACTGCAGGGCTGTATCATGGTACTATATCAGTGACATTTTCCAACTGTTTCAGGAAAACTGATTAGATCAATTTTGTTGTCATTGCTGGTAATAGTCGATTATTATTATTGTCTGGGTTTTATCAGGGTAACACACTGGTACCCCTATGGAATTTTTAACTTCAGGTCACAAGTAGAGCTTTTCATAGGCTATTCCCTTGTGACAGTAAATTATGGTAATGCTTAAGTGTGGATGAAGAAAAGAGAAAAGTATTAGATATAATACTAAGAATTGCAATGCTTAAAGTCTAATTTTATCATGCTTTACTAAACTGTAAAGGGATGTGTGTGTTTAGGGAGCGGAGGGCATTTTGTATTCACCAGCATCACATACCTTGACACTAACACACAACAATAACCCTTATCAAGTGTAATGCGTCCCCATTGATAAGAGTTCCAAGGAAGAACCTCAGCACTACACACACCACCATGGTTAGTGAATGTTAATGAGCCCTGTCTTATCAGTTTTAAGATGGCGCTCATAGGCCATGATTAGCCCTGTGTAACAGTAGGTACTGTAGTCCGTGAAACCTGCTGTATTATAGTACTGAATATTATTGTACAAAAATGAATGGGGTACTACTCATTTAAACAGCTAATTCTGTCTTGTGGACTGTATTTGTCTGCCTTGTTTTACAATCAGCTGTTCTGACAGCTTTGGATTCCTGAATCTTGGTATTATAGGATTCCGGAATGACCTTCCTGTAGGGGCAGGGAACAATTGAATTAGTTTGAGGTCTCCAGCAGTTACCGATGCATTTCCATGACAACCTTCAGCTAATTAAAGGAAACTTCTGAGAACAAACACACTGCCCAGCACGTCTTGCTCCACCTTGTGCCCGTAGTACAACTCAGTCTGGGATTTTCAGTAGTTTCCTCTGCAGAGTATTTATATGAACATGGTCATTCTTGCCATGGAATATATTTTAAGCAGATATATTTTCCCAAGTATTACCTTCTCAGCCTCCAAACAGTCCTGGTTTTCAATGTGTAGAACAGGGTTCACTTCTGGGATGGTAATATGCTATATTTTTTAAAAAAATTTGAATCCCTTTTCAAGCACAAAAGGGTTTCAAATATAAATATATGTGTTAGTATGGCTAGGGTTTCATTGATTAACATCAGGGCAGAAGAAATTCAAATAATAGGGTCCTGGTAGTTACATTAACAGGAAACCTGAAGGCAAAAGATATTCCAGAAGCATCTGTTAGTTATTTACCTTAAATGGAAGCTGTCCCAAGTGTATCCTGAGGAAAGAGAACTATACAGGTGCTGTAGCTATTCAGTTTGTCTGTAGATACTCCTGCAGGCATGGGTGTACCCAGAGCCATTTTCAGTGCATTAATCAATTTCTAGAACGTACCTCTCACACCAATACAATACATAAGACCTTTAAGGAATTATATCTGATTTTAATTCCGCACGTTGACATCATCAGTCCATTACTACAGCGATTAAAGGTGTATTTCTAAGACTCACAACAGGTTTCACAGACTCTGATTACCACTAATCTTGGACTTAACCATAAGGGAAAGAGTTCAAGATTAGTGAAAAGAGAAAAACAGTAATCTGTGTTGTAAGGTGTGAGGTCATTAAAGTTGGGATTAAAACAGCCTCATACATGAGAAAAAGAAGGTCCCGAAGCAGGAAGAATTAAACAAATTAAAATTAAAATAAATGAATAAAACATGCAAAGAACCAACAGCTTTTCATCACCATTAAAATCAGAAGATGCGGTAATGTTGCAAGGCTAATAAAAAAAATAGATGTTAAATTTATAGTGAATTAAACTGAACATGTAAATTTTGTAAGTTCATATTTTCATGCTTTCTTTCTTTTTATGATGGTGAAAATTATTTTATAAATTATCCAAGCTTTTAACTTTCTGAAAAAAAAAGGAGATGTGCTTGTCGCTAAAACAATAATTGTATGAATCTTACCTGTGATGCACTTTTATTCACAGGTTCAAATGGCTATAAATGAAACAAACATGTATTTTCATTAAAAATGTGACATACTACAATAGAAAATTCTCAGTTTACACTTGTTACCTTCCAAGAAGTCTGTTATTGCTTTACTTCCTTCCTAGGTCACGTCACCCCAGCAGTGTCTTTGGGGTCATGTTTGCTTAGTCTTTCTGTTCAAACTACGCGACTGAGGCCTATATAGTGAATGGATGTGCATGGTGGGGGAAAGATTCTGGAATGTTTTGTTAACTACAATCACGTTAAGGTTAGTAACCAATGTTTTAAACTGTATTTCCCTAGTCTTTACAAGTTTCTAAAACATATTTTTTATTGAACATTTTAATACATCTTCAAAGGCACTACAAAACAGTATTATTAAGTCTTCTACTGCTTTGCCCTTGCAATGAGAACTCCACTTAGAATTCATACTGACTGTACCAATTTAGCACACTATCCCTCAGTTTCAACCACTGACCAAAAGAAAGTGTGCCTTGGATATACGTTTTATCAGTAAGTTGCCTAGTTGAAACCAGTCAGCCAACCTTTTATGCCCAAAGAAAATGTGTTTATTTTGTGGTGGTGTTGCTGGTTGAGATCTCTCCTCTTTAATGGTAGTTTCTTGTTACCTGTCTGTTGATGTGGAATAATTTTTAGTTGCACTGCCAGCAAAGCTAGCAGGGTTGCTATGGTACCTACATTTTTTTGAGAATTAACCAGAAGCTAATTGCTGGGGTGGGGGTTGTGTAAATATTTAGTATGTAATGGGATAGTTCAGGCACTGCAAACTGCATGAAGTTAATAAACTGTGATACTCTGCTTAACTACTGAGCTATTGTAAGAAGGAAAGCAATGCTTCACAAGCGTATTATTATCATTTAAGTACAAAGTTATTTTAATAGCCACTTCTGTGTATGTTTTTTTATTTTTTTTATTTAAGAACTTACTGAGTATTGGCATAGTTTATCCAAAATGGTTGAACAGTTCCAAAACAAATTCTTAAAACACTATTTGTAAAAAATGATCACTTGCATGTCATATTTTCTATCACTTGCTGCTGCAGAGCGATGAAAGACTTTGAAGATGGAAGCTTGGTGCTTGCAGTTGAAACTGCCCGTAAAGACTGTGAACAACCTGGTCTTTACTGCAGAAGTGTGCATAGAAGGCCATTTCATAATAATATAAATATACAAATGATTTGTTTTGTAATTTCCAAATTGACCATTAATTGAAATGTAGCGTTCTGCAACCTTATTTATTTGATAACATGCTTGTTTGTGCAGGCATTTGTAGCAGTATGCTATGAAGTGCTGGTTGCCTGTCTATGCAGAGTTGCTGCCATGACAACCTGAGCCAGTTCAGTCTGGATACCTTCTTACCATTAACAATGCAAGTCCCTGAGTAACTGAGGAAAAACAGTGTTAAAACTTTAAATCGTGTTAAAAATGTAAATCATGTTAAAACTGTAAATCATGGGCATGTGAACCAAATGAGCTCCGGTATAAGGAAACAGAGTATTTGTTTTTGAGAACCATTAATTTCTGTTTGAAATGTATTTCAAAATTAATTTGCTGTGCTAATTTTAGATTTGGCTTGGTGTCATTAAGTAAGACATAAGGCATTACCAACTGGTAAAGTGAGGATTATTGCTTGTTAAAAACACTAACCTTTAAAAAACACTAACATTTAATTATGACAGCCTGTGACAGAGATTGAATGATTCTTGATTTTAGATCTCCTTCCAGACCTGTGAGGGTGCTGAGTAAAGGGAACAGAGTACCCTGGACTGGATGAGCAGAAGTCAGCCATCTAGAAAGGGAACTGAGCTATAGTACACTAAATCATTGACCCAGAAGATTAATGGTGTGGCATCCGTGGATTGGAGGAGTGGATGCACTCGTTAACCAAGGGGTCATGGTTGACAGTATATAAAGGGGATGTAGTGAGGTGATCTGTTTCTTGTGATGGTTACGCTAAACCGAAAGGACCTGTACAGAGAAAAGTACCGTGTTTTGTTTGTTTTGTCGGTCTTGTCTTTAATAGAACTGTTTGTTTGTTATAAGATTAGATGGCTAACATGATTCGGAGCTGTCACTTAAGGCCAGCACAAAAACCGGACAACACTGCACATTGTATCATGGATAACTTGTACTTCACCACAAGCACTACAGCACTCACTTTGGACTTACATTTGGATTTACAAAATAAAACAGAAACCATTTTCCCCGTGCATTGTTGGATTATTGCACCTGCTCTACACCTGCACACTAATGATCACTTTGTCACACAGCTTTTATAAGCCTCCAAAAAATAAGAATTATGATAACCATGTACAAAGTGTCCAAATCAGTTATCTTTATTAACTGGCTGTAAGAAACAAGAACAGGGGGTGGTGATGAGGAAAGTCAGATTAAACAGTATTAAAAAAGTCAGACAGAAAATTTAAACCAACCCAAATTGCAACATATAGTTCAAACTGTTTTTTCGACCGGCTGTTCCTTACATGACTAATTCATTTCTTAAGTAAATGGCATTCCAGTTATATATTCTGTAATAAAATGTGTCAACCTCTGCATTACGGGAGTTCCAGTCCTGATCTGCAGATGATACCGATATGATGTAGGACGGATTGTAGGCTCTCAGTTAGTAGGTGCTCTAGTATTCTAGACTGTATATTTTCACAAGAAAATGACCCCCCCCCCCCCCCCCCCCCTTCACTGACCCCCAGATTACCTGAATAAAGGCAATAACCAAAGAGAAGTGGTCAGGTATACCTTTAGAACCATTATCCTACCTTCCAGACTCATTAAGTTGAATCAATGCCACATAGTGGCCCTACAGCTAAAGTTTAGCTGGTATTATTTCCAGACCCTATTAAATATGTCAGGATGCAAACAAATCTGCACCCTTTGGGATCACAGCAGGCTTGAAATAAAGTATAAAAGGATAGTCACATTTCTGACAAGGCAGTGGCTATACCTTCTTGTGAACCATTAACCAGCGGATGCCTGTAGCAACTACAAAAGCAGGATAATCAGGAGCTCCACTTCAAGTATGTTTGGTAAAGTTGCAGGCTGTGTTTAACACTGTTCTAAATAGCATGCCAGTGTTTGCTCTTCTGCTCAGACTAACATTTATACAATGTATGAAGTAAACCATGTTACAATAAACTGCATTTTTTAATGCATAACTTTCAAATGTATTTAAATGAAACACAATAAAGATAAACTAGGCAATACACTTAAGTGAAAAAACAAAAAAAAAACTAAAAGAACAGCAGAATAAATGTGGCCTAGGAAAACTGAAAAAGTATTACTATCTGTCTTGAAACACCTACAAAGATACAATTGTACCTGCAGCTGTGACTTCTAGAGATAGCAGCAAATACTTACCAGCTTTTTGCATTTCTGCAGCTTTCATTTCTTCAGTGATCCTGAAACCTCAAGATCTTACAAACTAAATCCATCAGCCTAATTTTATCTTATAACACAGCACTGAAATCGCCTACATGTCATTAGAATAGTCTGCCTTTTTGGAAAACTTTGAGTGAAAGGAAAGACTAATTCTAGCACTGCAAATATGCAGGTGGAATTTTAACAGAATGATGAAGATTGTGTTACAAAATACCAAAAGAAAGGTCAAGTTTAAGTGTAACTTCTGTACTTTATAAATTGCCAATTGTTATCTAGATGATGTCCCAGGGATCAAGAGGCTAAAGCCACCTGCACCAGACTCCGAGTCACAGTTTAAAGGTCACTGAGGCTGGAGTTATATGCCTGTCAAAGTGATTTTGCAGAAATTATAATTGCCACATATTTACTGTACAAAATGATAAACTTTTATAACTTTGCAGTAGACTTTGAACACAAAATGACAAACTACGTTTCCCAATGAGAATGCATGTATTACAGATTGGGCGGGTCAGTCTGTTATTCTGTTACAGCGCTGTGTACTTTCATATTAAAATCAACAACCACAAAACACAAATCATTGAAATTTATTAACCCTTTCACAAATATTATTATCGTGTTAGCAATATTGCATGATTATAAAAAAAAAGCTAATAAAGTACATTTTATTTTATAATAAAACAGTTAACAAAATCCTCACAATTAAATAGCTACGGTAGTTTATACCATCTACATTTCTGAAGATTTCACTTCTTACCTGTTTATTACCCTATTATGAGTGTTCTCAATCATTTTTTTTTCTAAGTACATCCTTGTTTATTATGTCTATTAACTTACAGAACCTACCATGTTAAGTTATGCAACTACTGAGTTAATAAATGTAAACACTATAAAAAATCATAGCCTCAAAGGGGACTCAAAATACAGCTGCACGCCCCCTGGTGGCCATTCTTTAAGCAAGGTATCTAAGCAGAAACAACATAAAGAACACACACAGTAGGACATAAAACAGGCAAGGAATACAATATTATGCATACATCAATGATATAAAAAAAAAAGTATCTCATATATTAAGAATAATCAGTTTTACTTATTTTTCTTCTTTCCTTTCGAGTTGATTTTTCTACCACTCCCTGCAGTTTCTTTCCACGGGTCTTTCCCGTTGGCCTGGCTAGCAGCCCACTCCCTCTGCAACTGCTCCAGCAAATCTGTACTCAACAGTCCCTCCTGCACGAGCCTGGAGCTCAGGGATCCGTCTTGCCTAGTGTCTAGTGTCCTGTAGTCCAGCATTTTGGAGCCACGGATTCGCCTTTGTCCCTGTTTTTGCTGTCTGGCCTCAGGCAAGTCCTCTGCGTTCAGCCCCCTGTCCTTTGGGAAGGTCCTGTGCAGAGGGATGTCGTCGTCCGGGATGGCGTCTGTGCCAGTGCCAGAGGAGGTGTTTGTTTCAGATGCTCTGATCAGCCGGGTGATGTTGCGCACTCCTTCCTGAATTATGTTGTCCAGCTCTTTCTGGATGTCACGGATAAGGTTTGCGTCCGGGAACATGTCCATAAACCGGTAGCTACAGGGAGAGATACAATGTAACATGTTAAAGAAATAGAATTACATAATCCAAACTGTGTCTTGAGAAAGGATGTTGGTAATTAATTTTGTCAATTGTTTGTTTATATGTATCAGGAGACGGGAGTCACTGGACCAGGACGTTGTAGCAGGCAGGCAGAGATAACACAAAACAGGTGCTTTTGTAAAAAAAATAAAAAGTCTGTGAACTATCAAAAAAACAAAAGAAAGCTGTTGTAATAAATAAACAAAAGACAATGGCCAAACTGCTTTCATCTCTCCCCCACAGGTGCTCCAGCTCTTCTGCTGTCTGACACACTAAGCAGATCTGCCACAGTTACCTGGGACGATTGTAACTCCCTACTACTCATTTACCCATTAAATTTACATGTGGATGACAGGGCAGCTCCTCAACAAAAACTGCAGAACCTGCAAGTAATTTACTGCCATATATAAAAATGAGAACGTTTACCCTACCAGCCCAACTAGGGAGAGCTCAAGGGATACTCCTAGTGTAGCCAGTGGTGTCTTCAAAAAGGGGCTACAGCCTACAATAGCTCAATAAGGTGTCCATACTGTAAAAACAATCATAGTATTTTATAGTACTCATGCAAAAGGGACCCAAACTGTAATATAGGCACCCACAATATTACTGTTACTACTGTATTTCTGCACCTTCTGTCATTACAATGGAGATAAAAGGAGAAAACTCCTTCGCTAATGTTACAAAATAAGAAATAAGCAACTTGAGTGTGTAAGAGACCTTGAATTACCATACAAAAAACTGAAAAGTTATGAGAACATTCCCAAAGACATAACACAAGGTGTCCGATAAGTCAAGCATCATAAATTGTTACTGGCTGTCTCTGAGAAACTAATTCGGATCACTTTGATATGTGGTGCAGACAGTCAACAGGGTGAATATCCTAATTGGCATAAGATACTGCCCAAATCAAACACAACTGAGTGAAAGTTTCATGAGTGTGAATACCTTAACCAGAGGTAGAGGTCCAGTGTGAGGTGAACAGCCTCCAGGTGCACCAGGTCCTTGATGTTCCGGGGGGCCACCAGCGGCCAGCGGACATGCCGGCACACCCAGTCAAAGGTCAAGGGCTCGTCTCGACTGAACTGCCTGGCAAACTGAAAAACAAGTATTGCAAGTCAGTCTGTCTTCTTGGATTGCAGAACTAAAAAGAAAGGAACGAAATACTATGGCCAGAAATAATACAGGGAACGTGGTCAAATAAATGCTGATTTACATACTCAACAGGGTTATTCATAATTCCCGCACAACTACATATAATTAATCTGCTTTAAGTTGAGGTGTTTCTGTTTATTTACATGGATGTGATTTTTAATAGTTGTAAAAAAATACTGATCCACTAATGGCTAATTTATTTACTTATTCATTTATTTACTTTCCAGCTGTGATCCAAATTCCTGAATTAAATAAATATGATCTCTGTTGGAATGATTTTAAACTTTTGTACATGCCTCTGTAATGGAAAGGGAACAAAACAAGAAGAAATGCAGATTTCCCCCAATACACCAATTACTATGAATGCACTCATTTGTAAGCCTGCTTTGGGGTGTTTTTAAGTGTTGGGCAAATGCTGTTCTAGTTCCTTTTTGTCACACATTCCCAGTGCAAGATAACTGTCCTTTGTGTCTTTGTACTTTCGCAGACAAAATGTATACAGTAATAGTAACTGGTATGCAAAATGGACTTTTAATAAACTGTTTTGAAGGTTAAGAAGTATGAGAAGGATGGTTAATAAGGGCAGGAACAATTTGGCTTTCTGATGCTTTAATAAAACCAATACAAATATTTGTAATTAGACTTTATATAGTTGCTACTTTGGCCTGGCAAAAACTCATATCACAATGAAGTTGGTTTTGTTTAATTAGATTCAATCGATTTTAAAAAATCTAAACTCTTCTTAACCACTTTTAATTACTGGTATGAAATTGAAGTTTGCCTCTTTAGCTTAGTATGTATTTATTAAATCTTACAGAGAAGCACAATGTGAATCAGCACACACCCTGCCTTCATGCACCCTGATGTGTTCATGGATGCTAGACAGCAGATCACATCCATTGCTGACACTGGCCATAAGGACTGGCTATAACTGTGACTTGTGGACTTATTAACAGCACACTGAGCCACCTGACCAGTTTAACTTTGTCCCTCCTTATATAAGTGAGCTAGTTCTTTGCAGCCTACTAAACTCTCTGAAAATGTATTAGCTTTTATCAGTGAAGAGGTCTTCACAACTGAGATGTAAGGTGTTTTTTTTCTTTTGGAAAAACAAAGTTTCATCACTGTTAGCATAATCGCAGAAAGTCATATCAGATCGAATGAACTTCAAAAAGTATAAGAACACAGATTTGTACCAAACATTAAGACAATAACTCAAAAGCAGTCTCTATATAGAAGAAACCATTCACAAGCCAATATCTTCTATCTTGCAGAAAACTAAAAGAAAAGTCACATAACCCCAATATGGCAGCCATCTAAGGTCACAAGTCAAAGTCAAGGGTGCTCTTACATTTGGCCCACATAATTTTCATAACACTGACGATATGAAGTTGCTAGCTAAATGGTTCAGGAGTTGGTAGCAACAGAAGCTTTGGTAATGATTTTAAAATTCATACAAAACCCCTCACTGCGCAAAACAGAATCAAGAGTACAGCACGGTATTGTAGTACATGCCGTCGGTATGTAACACAGACCGAGCCGGCAGATGCTAAACAACTACCTGTATAATGCAGGAACGCTTTACTATAATAGACACATACAGCAGTATATCAACCCTAGATCAGTCAAGCAACAGCTTGCACCTCCTTACCTTGCATTCACATAGATTTCAATATCAAAGACACTGCGTATACAGTAGTAGGCTAGGCTACTAATTACTGTATTGGTACATTTTGTCAGCATTTTGAATGTAAAGTTAATGTGCGAAAGGTGCTCCTTTCTTGTTCCACTGCCTGTTTAGCCCCTTTTATTTAAGTTGAATTAATTGCCGCCTAGGTTTGTCATCAAGCTCGAAAAAAAATATATATAATATATATATATATATATATATATATATATATATATATTATATATAATCTATATATAGATATATTATATATATATATAGATATAGATATAGATATAGAGACACACACAGTACCAGTCAAAAGTTTGAGTACACTTGCTGGAAACTAGGTTTTTTTTTTTTTTTTCATAATTGACAATGTTTTACATCATATGTTTCTGTAAATACTTGAAAATGAAAACACGTTACAATATACAAAACAAAACACAAGGAGTATCAAACCAATGTTCAAGAAAATTGTCTCTAAATCTTGGATTCCTCAAAATAGCCACCCTTTGCCTTAACAGCCTCACAAACACAAGGTATTCGGTTAACAAGTTTCAGCAGGAAATCACCCAACATGTCTTCCCAGCTCTTCTGCAGCAATTCCTAGAGATGTAGGGCACTTGTGGGTAGCTTTGCTTTGACTCTCCTGTCCAGTTCGTCCCATACAAGTTCTATGGGATTGAGGTCTGGAGACTGGGCAGGCCAGGTCATTAGATTGAGTTGTCCTTCACTTTCCTTCTTCGCCAGATGTTCCACACATGCAGAACTACACGCACCCTCTCTGCGTCTTACAAATACCCTACGGTTGGACCCAAATATTTCAAATTTTGACTCATTGGTCCAGAAGACCGACTTCCACTCCTCAAACATCCAGTTTCTGTGTTTTTTGGCCCAGGCAAGTCTCTTCCTCTTATTCTGCACTCTTAAGAATGGTTTCTTTGCAGCAATTCTTCCAGTTAGGCCAGCTTCACGCAATCTCCTCTGAACAGTTGATGTTGAAACATCTGTACTAGTAGCATTTAGCTGAGCTTGTATTTCAGGGGCAGTTAAATCGCCGGTTTCGCAGACTTGTGACTCGAATGAAGTTGTTCTCCGAATCTGAGGTCACTCTTGGCCTGCCTGACCTTCATTTCTTAAAATAATTACAGACTTTTTTCTTTGTTTAACTGGTCGTATTTTGCCAATTTCTGCTCCCTTACATTCAGGAATGACAAACTTGTGCCTGTGCTACGTATATTTATAGTAATCATGGACCCTCACCTGTTAACAATAATTGGTGACAAAAGGTTAATTAGGTAACATGCTAGTTAACTCAGAGAACATCTAACGAAGATACTTTTATACTTAGGCCAGTGTTCTAACACCGTGTTATACTCATTTCAGACTTTTAACTTTGGGCTTCAGACTGAAATCCCCTTGCTCTGGGTGACCATTTCATTGAAATTGACAAGATTTACATTTTCATTTAAAAATGTAATTTTTGAATGCAATTCACTTATAATTATCAGCTTATATAAGTACACGTATCACATAATAAATATTAAGAGTTTATAGACAAGTTTATACAGTTAAAAGCATAGATAATCCTGAAAAACCTGGTTCCAAGCAGGTGTATTCAAACTTTTGACTGGTACTGTACATATATATATATATATATATATATATATATATATATATATATATATATATATATATATATATATATATATTAGTGTGTGAAAAAGTATTTGCCCTGTCTGATTTTCTGCATTTTTGCCTATCTTTGACACTGAATGTTATCAACTAAAATCTAATATTAGATAAAAGGGACCCTGAGTGAACAAATAACATTTTGATACTTATTTCATTTATTTATTAAATAAAAAGTTATGCAACACCCAATGCCCCCATGTGAAAAACTAATCACCCCCTTAGACTCAATAACTGGTTACACCACCTTTAGCAGCAACCAACGCTTCCTGTGGTTATTAATCAGTCTCTCACAGTGCCGTGGAGGAATTTTGGCCCACTCCTTCATGCAGAACCGCTTCAACTCAGTGACATTTGTGGGTTTTCCAGCATAAACTGATCGTTTCAGGTCCTGCTACAACATCTCAATCGGGTATTCTAGGTCTGGACTTTGACTAGGCCATTCCAAAACTTTAAATGTCTCGTTCTTCAACCATTCTGATGTAGCCTTGCTTGTGTGTTTCGGATCACTGTCTTACTGCACGACATAGCTGCGCTTCAGCTTCAGCTCACAGACAGATGGCCCAACCTTCTCCTGTAGAATTCTCTGATACACAGCAGAATTCATGGTCCTTCAATGATGGCATGTTGTCCAGGTCCTGATGAAGCAAAGCATCCCCAAATCATGACACTACTACCAACATGCTTGACCGTTGGTATGAGGTTCTTACTGTGGAATGCAGTGTTTGGTTTCGCCAGACATACAGCCACGTTTGACTCATCTATCCATAGAACATTGTTTCAGAACTCTTGAGGATCATCCAGGTGCTTTTTGGCAAACTTGAGACAAGCTATCATTTTCTTCTTAATGAGCAGTGGTTTCCACCTTGCTACTCTGCCATGAATCCCATTTTTGCCCAGTGTCTTTCTGATGGTGGAGTCACGAACACTGACCTTAGCCGAGGTGAGAGAGGCCTGCAGATCCCTCGATGCTGTTCTAGGGTTCTTTGTGACCGCCTGAATGATTTTACACCTTCCTATTGGAGAGATTTTAGCAGTATAGCCACTCCTGGGAAGATTCACTACTGTCCCAAACTTCTTCCATTTGGACAATATGGCTCTGACTGTGGTTTGGTGGAGCCCCAAAGCCTCAGAAATGGCTTTGTAACTCTTTCCAGACTGATAGGCATCAACAACTTTTTTTCCGGAGGTCTTTAGGAATTTCTTTTGATCGTGGCATGATGTGTCTCTAGAACCTGTGTGCTGATAACTTCACTCTGATGGTAAGGGCCAAAGTTAGTCAGATTTATATTGGGCAGGGCTGGCCCATATCAGGCCTGATTGTTAACCAAAGTATTTAAACAGCTGACCCTAATTGGGTTGAGTTAACTAGGGGGGCAGTAGCTTTTTCACTCCTGAAGATTGCATGTTTGATTACCTTGCACACCAAACAAATGAAAGAAGCACCAAAATTTGGTGTCATTTTTTCTCTCTGACTCCCTACTACAACCCACAAAAAGATCTGTACTCATATTTGTGTGACTTGTCAAAATTATGGAGACAGAAGTAGAGAAATCATAAACTCACTTCCCAGCAAACAGAACAGCATAGATACATCTGTTTGAATTCCGTATAACCTGTGATGGCCCTGTAAATATTCAGCTTATTAGCCATGTTAATGCCTGTGATAATGATAAACATTTGACACAAATGTATGCATGAGCCATTACATGCATTTTGCTAAGTGCCCTATCCGCAGCAACCTTGGCAAAGGGCTCACTCCGTAAAATATCCCTGTAGTTGCATTCTCCAAAGGTTCCCTTTCCTTTTCATGCCACTCAACCGGTAATTCCACACTCAGGTATAAGGACACAGCTAACTTTTTTTTTTTTTTTTTTTTTTTTTTATTGTTATTTATTTCTCATTGATATCAGAAGTATACTTTGACAACCATGATCTGCATGCTACTGACTATGCCATACAGGTGTGGCAGGAGCAGTGTGAGTGGTGAGTGGGGGGCAGTTGGAAGGGACTTTCAGCAGGAGTATGAGTAAGGGATACACATGTGCAGGCTGCATCCACAGGCAGCATTCTTGCCCAGCTCCATGCTGAGATTCCCGTCTTCGGGGTTTCTGACCAGACTAGTGTTTTCAGCATTGTGGGTTTGGTTTACAGTCCACACTTCTGTAAATATGTTCATGCACAGTGTAAGGAGCATGGGTCGGAGCTACTCAGAACACCGGCTGACAGGCGCATTTTGTAAAATAAAGAGTGGCGTTTGATGCTACAGAGATATTTTGTCCTTCTCTTTCATGTTGACACTTATCCAGTTAGCAAGTCGCTACAATATATTTTTTATTTAAGTTTTATGTTGAATAGCTAACACTATCCTGTGGTCCATTGTTTCATTTCTCCATTTAGTAGCTTATTTATATGTTTAAGGGGGTGGGCATGCAACTTCGGGGATGCCAATGCTACTGATGTGTGTTGAGCTTATGTGCAGGTGTCGTGTAGTATTCCAATTCTGCGCATCCACGCGTAGCTTTTGTGCATTTCTGCTATATTGGTAATGAATGTGAAGGTGGTTTTGCTAGGCACATTTGCGAATTGAGCAAAAAACTCTTGTTTTCCAACTTCGCTCAACTGTTTTGTGCAGTGTTGCAAAAAAATTTTTTGTGCAAAAGCAACATTTTTGCGAGGCATAAATTTTGCGAGGGGATTGTGCATTGCTTTGAATATCTGGGCCATACTGTATGCCATTTAAAAGGTGTAGTGTTTAAAATGCTACACTTATCTAAGTTTGAGATTTCCAGGTTGCTCATTAACAATATTGTTTAAGTTCAATATATCTGGAATTTTGACAATCAAGTTTATTTGTGTTTCACTGTAAACGCACCTTTAAAAACGAAGTGCAAACGAAGGGCTGCTTCCTGTTGATCGGTGCGGTGCAGAACACATATCTGGCTCTCAGGTTCAAAGGGATGTGCTGGATCATGTCTGCTAGGAATTTAAAGTCATCAATGTTGCAGACGAAGTAGAGACCATCCACTTGTGACAAGCTCACAAAGATATCCTGCAGGGGAAAAAAACAAAAAATCGCTTGTATATACAGATGACTATCCTGAGTTTTATTTATTAATGGGGTTGAAAACTGAGATAATTGCATAATTTACTGGAGTCCAATTTTAGCTAGTTGATTTGATTAAAGATCATATTAGGCAATCTATATACACAGAATAAAACACAAGTCATTAAAAAAATATTTTACATAAGCAATAATCATGAGAGAGAGAGAGAGAACATGTTGGGTTGAGTGTGTTCTATGTAGTTCCCTGTGCTCATGACATTTTTAGTACATACAGGTTGTGGAGATAAAATGGAAATGCCAATGTAAAGTCACTTAATAGGGCATTGGGCCACCACATGCGGCCAGTACGGCCTGTACACGCAATGGCATAGAGTCTACCAGCCTCTGGAATTCTTGCAGGAGGGATGCGGCACCATTCTTCCACGAGAAAGTCAATCAACTCACGTCTGGTTAATGGAGGTGGAAAACACTGTCTCAGGCATCGTTCCAGAATAATCCATAAATGCTCATTTAGGTTTAGATCTGGTAACTAAGAAGGCCATGACATATGGACAACATCAGTGTCATGCTCATCAAACCACTGGGTAACCACACATGCTCTGTGGATAGGGGCATTGTCATCCTGGAAGACACCCCCCTGACAGGAAAGAAATGCTGCAACATGGGGTGAAGATGATCACTCAGCACCATTAAGTAGCGATTAGCATTGCCCTTGCCTTCTAAGGGAATGAGTGCCCGCAAACCATGCCAGGAAAATGTGCCCAACAACATTACGGAACCACCAGAACCCTTCACTGTTGGAACCAAGCACTGAGGGCTGTAGAGTTTTTAGGTTTTCGCTACACGTGCACTCGTCCATTTGTCCAGAACATGGTGAAGAATGATTCATCTGACCATATCACATTTCTCCACTGCTCAGTATTCCATTGCCTGTGCTCTTTGCACCACTTGATTCGCAAACGTGCATTGCCAGGTGTGATGAGCGGTTTGTGCACTGCAATCCGTTCTGTGGAGTTCTCGGCAGACCGTTTTTGACGAAACTGGCTGCTTGCACCACAGGTTGAAATTTGCAGTCAACTGATCTGCAGTTGCTCGCCTGTTTTGCCTTGCACTTCGAATTAATGCACGGATATCACGATCCTGGAGTATGCGCTTCTGCCCACTGTTGCCCTTTGCTGATTATGTCTTTCCCTCGGAGTTTAATGCCGACATCACCTTAGACACCGCTGCTCGTGAAACATCAGCAAGTTGAGCTTTATTGGTTACTGAAACTACTGCCAAACGCGCCATAACAATCATCCCTCTTTCAAAGTCATTGCGGTCTCCTCTTGCAGCCATGCTAGCCATAATTATAGGCAACCAGGCCTCTCCAGCATTTTTATACATGACCCTAAGCATGCTGGGATGCTTAATTAACTTAACGCATGAGCCACACCTGTGTGGAAGCCCTTGCTTTCAATATTCTTGGTGTCCCTCATTTACCCAGGTATTTCAATTTTTTTGTCCACTATCTGTACATTATATTGGATACCTATCTATTCTACCATGATGAAACCTTTTTTACAACATCTTTTTTACAAGGTATTGTGTGGTAGTTGTAGTGCAAAATAACTTAGTTTGTTTTAGAGCCCATGGTGTACACAGGACACCAAAGGAGTTACAAGTGATGGTTTTATAACCTAATCTATTCTATTGATCTTGGCTTAGGAAACCTAAGGGGGTGCTCTATTTGACAAAGGCTGTGTAAGATTCTTATCACAAGTTCAAAGTGCAGCATTGCCGGAATGTTCTAGGATTGTTAAGACATTTGAAGTGGCACAATATGCTTGCTGCCATCTCAGTACTTACAATCAGATTTGATAGAGTAGCGTCTGGCAGATGGTAGGCAAACATTTCAATCTGCTCAGCAGTGGGGTGCAGGCCTGCTGTCTACAATGAAAGAAACAGAAAACATGTTTAGTAAAGAAAGCCAACATGAAAATAACATTATTCAACACGTTACAGCAAATTCAAAATAATTCAATTCTCTTACTGAGCCCACTTTACAGGATTAGGCATGCCAGAAAAAACTAGCATAAAAAATGTAATGTAGCGTTAGATTACAACGTAAACATTTTGAAAGAAATGTTTAGGGGATGGAAATACAGCAAGGCTTCCACTGTTTGGGATTATTATACTGGGCTGTAGGATCTGTCCTGTTCTTCAGCTTCTGTTCATGCCCTCGAGTCCTAATCCGAGTAGAGTACCGAATCTAAAATAACAACTTCAATCTGATGTTCTTATCTGTGCCTTTTTGTAGATTTCCTGTTTGTTGCATCTACAGCACTATATAAAAGTATTAAAACACCCATACTTGGAACCTATGATACTGGTGACAGCATTCATTTAGACAACAACAAAGAAACTCTAAAAAGTTATGGCTTAAAGCAACTCCAGGGTGCTGTATATGATATTTGTATTTGCATTGCACCTTGTTCTAGGATCAAAACATTTTAATGTGTGTTTTTGTAGACGAATACATTCTCTGTGTCACAACAATGTGGATTCACTACGCCTTACATATAGACATACTGGCCTGGGTTCTGTAAGACCACCAGAAAGTGTGTAGGGCAATCTAATGGTTATTTTGCTGGACTTGTCTAATTAATAATAATAATAATAATAATAATAATAATAATAATAATAATAATAATAATAATATTCATTTTTATAAAGCACCTTTCAATGTAGACCACCATTACAAAGTGCTTTACAGAGGTAGGCTTGAATTGTGCATTATATGCAGAGTCACTTACAATAGGACATGGATTTAACATCTCATCCACACAACGGAGCACAAGGAGGTTAAGTGACTTGCTCAGGTTCACACAGTGAGTCAGTCAGTGGCGATCTGAACCGGTGACCTTCTGGTTACAAGCCATGGACTTTAATCACTGGACCACACTGCTGCCAGTGCTTGGAACTTCCAGCTACAACTATTACCTTTCACCTAACCTAACGTGACCTGACTGATACTGTGTTATTTCTTTGCTGCGATTGCCTCTAGTGCCCAGGCCTGCTCACCTCAATGGTGTCAACAGTGCGGCCGAGGATCTCTTTGAGCACAGGCAGGTCGTCGCGGTGCATGGTGGTCACCTCGCCCTCCTTGAATATGGAGCTGAAGCGGCCGGCCCTGCCTGCAATCTGCAGCGCCTGCGAGGTGGTGATGGTGTCCATTTCCTTCTCTCCCTTCTCATTCACAGTGGGCTTCACCAGAGAGTTGAAGATGATGCGCTTGATACTCCTGCACAGGAGGAGATACAGATTGTACTGCTAGGACAAAAATAGAAGGAACATCCATACATACTTATATATTCGAGAAGGTCGTCATATACATTTCATGTAACACGTTTGCATTTCGACTGAAAGGAGTAGAATCCCCCAGTGTAGATACTCACAGATTCAATCCCATTCCTATAGCATCAGTAGCAACGAGAATCTTGCACGGGTCATCTGGGTCATTGAATTTCTTTGCTTGAGCTAATTTGGTACCTATAAAAATAAAATTAAAAAACACAGATAAAACGTTTAAAATAATAATAATAATAATTATATATACAGTTATTCCCTAAACTTTTGCATCACCTAGAATTTTAGGATTGAGACCAAAAAAAAAAAAAATATGAACATAATTTAGATCTTTTATGTAACATCATGCAACAAAGAAACTACAAAGTGATTGCAAAAGACGACTGGAAGCCATAATAGTAGTATAGTATTCCATGTTAGAATTAAAACTGTCACATTTTTTATTTATTTTTTGTTTTTCATTAAGTATATGGAAAAATACAAAGTGGAATGAAATTTAATATGTTAACGCAACATTATTCAGCAAGTTTCATTCGTCTTTATGAAGCAACATTTATTATTCTATAGGGCAATACAAAACTTTTGGCAATAGCTATATGTGTGTGTAATATAATATATATATATATATATATATATATATATATATATATATATATATATATATATATATATAGCAGGATACTAGTAGATTTATTTAAATAAAGGTATAAATATAGTACAGAAAGACATACACATCTCATTTAGCTTCGATTGACATTTTACACATTTTTCCACCTTTATGATACTTTACAGTAACTCTGCATGGTTCGGAGTTCTGTTGCTCAAATATTAAATTTAAATTTAATTAGGGAGCCATCGATTGTGATTTTGTATTCTGCCATACCAAAAATCTGCAGATGTTTTGTTACAAAAAAAAAAGAGGAAATGAAAAAGCCAAGTCTGCATTGGTTGACGGTACACTTCAAATATCAATATATTTTTTATAATCTGCACCAATGACTGTTAGTTGTCACTGCACCCCTAATTTTAATAATTTCAATCAGCATCCACCTGGCAACTTCTCCTGTAGAATCCTAGTTCACAGCTCTTTTTAACTTCCTGATTCCAAAGAAAATATCAGAGAAGTTGGACCAACAGATTCCTGTTAGAAAGCATCATTATAATTTAAAAAAGGTTAATCCCCCATTGCCCCCCTATAATATCACTTGCATTTTCACTCACAGGCTTTAAACACCAAGGGGGCACTATATGCTACTGCTCCATAGATTACTTCAAATTAGCACTGCTAATGTTCTTTACCAGGAGGTAGACTGCCATATATGACTGCACACTCCAAGCCCCTGGCCTCAATCTGCCTGCTGATGGAGTAAATGTCGTTCTTATTGAAGCACACAATGCAGTCTCCGGGGTGCAGGTTATCGAGGGACTCGACTGCGTGGTCCAGCACAGACATGGACGTCAGCCTCTTGTAGTTTCTAATCTAACGAATGAAAAGAGATTGACACTTCAGTATTTAACAAATGCACGCATACCTACTAAAGTAGGGGAATTACAGATTGTATTAGATACATTTACAGTGGCGTTTCAACAAAACTATTCATCTAAATGTATAAAACTCCAGCAGACACTGATATGGGTATCTCGATCTGGTCACAGAAAACATCCCACTTTGTTACATTTTTGTTTGTTGTCAAAAGCTTCAAACCTGACCTGTCACTGCAATTCAGTCCACGATTTGTCCTTATCAGATTTTTGAATTCTTCAACACTGAGTGATGATTTCAAGATATAAACTGTGGATTTGCCAGCTAGCCTCCAAACTCTATAATGCATAACCTTGGGTTTTAATTGCTCAGCTGACACCTACCTCCACTTCCTCCCCTGTAGAGTACATGAGCTCTGTAACAAAGTCAATGGCAGCAGCTTCCCCGCATACGTGAATCTCTTCAGCACACAACCCTGTTTCAATGGGAACAAATTACTATTACAACAATAATACTTTAAGTAGTGCAGATTTTTCTTCTCAGAAAAAGATGACAATTAGTTATTTCATGTGTAAACCTTTTTAATGTCTCACAAATATAGTTCTTCATCTGAATTATTCAGCCAACAGGGATATCTGTTCCCAACATACCTAAAAGTGCTCTTGTCCAAGCCCACCCTCTGGAAAGATCTCTGATCATTTGGATTTCATCGATAACAGCGACTTCATCTGGAAAAAAAATACCCATAATAGTACAAAAATAAAATAGGCTACATAACCTTACTATCTAATTTGTTAGGACTTGGCACAACATATAAAGTACTATACTCTGATCAGATCTTAATTTGATTTATTTATTTTTTTTATCACTTTATTATCCCATAACTTGTGTTCGTGATCACCATTTATTATTATTTATGACAGTTTTTGCTCGAGCAAGGTAGAATCTGTGTTATGAGGCCAGTATAAAAATGACCACTTGTGGTGTGCAATGGTAATATGTTTCCATTACAAATCCTTAACAAACTGGCTCTAACTGGTGCTCTAACTGGCTCTAACTGGCTCTAAGTGGTGCACGCTATTTTAAACTGGCCTTATTATACACATTCCACCTTGCTCAGGCTTGCTCAAAGACCGTGCCAAAGGTCAAATATGCTGGTGAGTCTGACCATTAAACATTCAACTGTGTCTTTCACATATGCTATGCGATTACAAATCGGAAAGGTATGCCTTTTTCTGAAAGTAAAACAATTTTTTAGACATTCACAAAAGACGGTTAAAAAGTACCACAAACATTTTTGCTTGAGGCAACTCAGAACATTTAAAAGTTCTGAGAAAAGTGACTAAAAGTCCTCTGTATTGGTTCAATCAGCACCCTAATTTCATATTCGATTATCATATATGCATCTACCAACGATAATCGATGCATTGATATTTTATTTTTCAAAATAAGGAACATCAGTTTTTTAACAGAAGATCCAATAACTAAAAACATTGTTGTACATAATCGTTAAACAAAAAGGCACAACTTTGAACATTCAAATTAGAACAGGCGTTTAAAAAGAAATACAAAGGAGTTTTTAACAAATGAAAGAATATGCACGCACCTGCAGCTGTCCCATTAACCGCCATGGTTATATGCATACCTAAAACTGCTGCCGGCAGTCACTATGACGGTTACATTTAAACAACATCAATATTAAAATGAAAGACAAACTATCGGATACAACTCAAAAGTTTTATTGAAGAACTTCATATCAAACATCTGCACAGCCAAAACGCGTGTTTAAATGAACAATTAAGCATGAAAGGTTTTATTTTCTAACCACTATAAAGCACTGCTTCAAAAAATTAAAAACTGTAATAAACATTTCAAAACAAACTAGTGTGTAAACAGGTACATACAAAACTGTAAAAACGAATGTATTTCATAATTTAAAACGAAAGTAACATGTTTTCTCTGCGTGTGTCACTTTGTAGCATAGAATCCAGGCTGAGGTGCTGCAGCCTGCTGCTTTGCAGTTTTTCTGACATAAATGTTTCTGCTGTGGCTAGATTCAAGATGACATCTCTACAGATATTTTCCATGGTGCATTCCTTACACAAGAATGAAGAAATTGGTGGCTGGCAGGTCCAGTAGATATAACAACAGGTTGGTATATTAAAATGATGTATACTGTGCAACAATTGCCTGGGTGCTTCACAAAACTGGCCTTTATGGGAGAGTGGCAAAAAGAAAGCCATTGTTGAAAAAAACTCACATCAAATCTTGGCTAGAGTTTGCCAGAAAGCATGTCGGAGACTCTGAGACCAAGTGGAAGAAGATTCTATGTTCTGATGAGACCAAAATAGAGATTTTTGGCCTCAACGCCAAGCGCTGTTTGGCGTAAACCTAGCACTGCACATCATCCCGAGAACACCACCCCTACCGTGAAGCATGGTGGTGGCAGCATCATGCTATGGGGATGCTTCTCTGCGTCAGGGCCTGGAAAGCTTGTGAAGATAGAGGGCAAAACGGATGCAGCAAAGTACAGAGAATGAAAACCTGCTGAAGTCTGCAAGAGACCTGCGGCTTGGGAGAAGATTAATCTTCCAGCAGGACAATGACCCCAAACATACAGCCAAAGCCACACTGGAGTGGCTTAAAAACAAAAAGGTCAATGTCCTGGAGTGGCCCAGTCAAAGCCCCGACCTCAATCCAATTGAGAATATGTGGAAAGAGTTGAAAATTGCTGTTCACCAAAGGTCCCCATCCAACTTGACGGAGCTTGAGCATTTTTGCAAAGAAGAATGGGCAAAAATTGTAGTGTCCAGATGTGCAAAGCTGGTAGAGACTTATCCAAATAGACTCATGGCTGTAATTGCTGCCAAAGGTGCCTCTACCAAATATTGACTCAAGGGGGGGAATACTTATGCAATCAATTATTTTCTGTTTTATATTTGTAATTCATTTAGAACAATTTGTAGATTTTATTTTTCAATTTGACACTATGGACTTTTTTGTGTTGATCAGCGGCAAAAACTTCTAATTAAATCCATTCTGATTCCATATTTATATACATATATATATATTAAAAATAAAAAAACACATATTGTAAAGGGTAGCCCTGGTAACCCTGGGCAACCCCAAAGAGTATAGCAGAGGAATGGCAAGAGCAGGCTAAAGACCAGAGCCGTATGGGTAGCGACGGTGAGGGAACGCTGCAACTGCAGCAACATTTATTTGTAGTTTTGTTATTGTGTTTTATTTTCCTTTTTTCTTTCGCCCTTTTGTTTGAATATTTTGAGCACCTGTGTGTGCACCACGAGTGAACAGCCAGCCTTGTGGCAGAAATAAATCAGTGCGCCAAGGAGCATTTTAACAATACAATTTTGTATAGTGTCCAGTGAATTAACACACCCTCCCACACTTTCATTTTAATGAAAAAAAGTACATTAGTTTTTACAGTTTTGAATGTACATATACCTGTTTACACACTAGTTTCTTTTGAAATGTTTATTTTATTATAGTTTTTAATTTTTTTATGCTTTATCATGGTAAGTTGGAAAAATGAACCATTTTATGTTTAATTGTTCATTTAAATACGGATGTATACAGTTGATATGACGTGCTTGAATAAAACTTTTGAGTTGTATCCGATAGTTTGTCTTTCATTTTAATACTGATTTTTAAAATGTAACCGTCATAGTGACTGCCTGAGGCGGTTTTACGAGTATAACCGCGACGGTCCCAGTGTTAGCATTGTAATAACAATAGAAAATAGTATATTTTAACACTAATTTCTATTTGAACTATTTTTAAATCAAGAAAACGTGAATTATGCCTACCTCTCTATGGCAAGCTGATTTAACATTTAATCCTCAATTGCTGATATCAAGAACGGCATGTTTGATATCAAGAATGGCATTTTTGATATACGTATTGTAATCATATTCTTGATATCAAAAATGCCCACTAATGAGCATCCGGTTTGAGTTCTTGATATCGGAAATGCATACTAATTAGGTAATGAATTACACCCGGTCTGTCTGTTTTGTGTTTGGCAAAATGTCTGAGAATTCCCGTGACATGGACAATGTTCTAAAGCAATTCATAGAAAATGCACTTCCGGGTAGGGCTGGAACTCGCAAGGCTTATATATAGTTTTATATAGCACATTACTACTTCTGTCTTAATAATTAAGACAGAAGTAGTAATGTTCAGCTAAAGCATTCTGAATGCAGAATTTTTTTTTTTTTTTTTTTTTAATTTTTAGGTTATGCGATGTGTTATGAACATACAATACATTGTTAAATCTCTTTTTCTTCTTCTTTGAAAAGACCTGCGAGTTAAAGTCACTAACTCCAATGCTTGGTTATTGTTAGACATGGCTGTTCTGGCCCGTTCTCTAGATGAAAAAACGCGCCTTAATACAGCAGAAACATTATCAACACTATCGTCCATGGCATTCTTGGCATACCCAGGATAATGTGCTTACAAACGTGTTGACCGGAAGTCTCTGTCTTATTAGTATGTATTTTTGAAGTCCAAAATGGAATCCGGATGTTCATTAGCATGCATTTTTGATATCGGAAATAGAACTGTTGATATCAAAATGCCTAAAGTGTGTACCCTAGCAACGCGCTAATCTACCATACTAGCAATAAAAGAAGCGCACTCTCACACACTCAAGGTTTTAATGCAAATTCAAATTCAAACTGGATTCTAATTTGTTGAATCGATTCACCAATATGTATTCGAAGCTCGGGAAATTTAAGGACAGATGATCAATAACCGATGCATCGATTAATTGTTGCACCCCTAGTCCTCTGTATTTTTTCAGCAAATATTTAAAAAGAAAAAAGAGGAGACCCAGAGGTGAAAAAAGACAGGGCAAGCCTGGCTCATTAACAATGTGAAAACTGTAAGAGAGTTCAGTCTCAAAGCAGCAGTTTAATGACAGCCTTGTATTGGCTAGCTACCTGACTACAATGGGGTCCACTCAATCTTATAGGTTTTTTGGCACAGCAGGGAATTTTCTGCTCTTCATCTCCGCCATATCCTGTATATCTGTCGTGTGCTTGACAGGTCTCGGAGATTGTTGTTCGAAGCAGGGGTACTTACATGGAGTGGTGACGCTGCACATTTCTATTGTACAAGCAACGTGATTGGACTGCTTTCCTTCTGGGCTGACGAGGGTTCGCTCCTCTCCTGTCACCAAGTCACAAGGCACATTCTGAAACAAGCACAAAGCAAGTGATCAGGATCCTTTAAAAGCACCATGACCAAGGTCTACGGTTTATAAATGCAGATTATACAAGTGCTTATAGAAGAAACAAATGTTTCAACTAGTACTTTTCATTTCAGAGGTTTTTTATTATACTGTTTCCCGCAAATATGAAGCCAGTAGCTCTATGAGGCTTTGACAGTGTACCAATGGCAGCATTGTAAAAGTTCTCCACAAGCGTATGGTCATTATCATTGGAAACCAAAAAGTCACACTGACCACAATAAGACACACAGCATATGTCATGGGTCAAATTGAAGGGTATTGTTAGATTTTGCTTGAGAAGTTTCCATTAATACTATGAAATACGAAGGCTTCTTAAATGGTTTATGAGATACTGTATGAGCAATAGACAATGGAGGTGTATTGTGTTCATCTAAATAGTGTCAGACCCTAATATCTGTACAGCTGCCATGGAATGCATACACTCAATAATTATGTTTTTAAGAGGTTTTAAAAAAAAAAAAAAAAAAAAAAAAAAAAACAATGCTGGGGAACAGGTAAATGTTTTTTTGATAATTACAATGGACCATCAGTGTTGTGTCCTTTCGTAAAGCTTTATAACTTAATCTCTAAGAATTCTAAGAATGTTAATATTATATTATATATATATTTTAAAAAAAAATTATTTCTTTTTTTTTTAATTAAAAAATGTTAAGGAAACTTCACTTTGCAAATATTCAGACACGCAATGTACTTCCAATTTTAAAAGGCAAAACCCCCTTAAAACCAAACTTTCCGCATTTTATTAGCTTCAGTGCCATTTTCACTTCTCGCCTCATCATGGTGCTCTTATACTTTAATTACAAATACACATTGTCCTAACAGGAAGTTTCTGAAAAATCACCTCCAGCTTTCCAGAAGCTTTCAGCATTGTTAGTGTTACACTTTTCAGACTGATTTACTCTGTGTCATTCAGCTGTTCCAGTTTCAATAAAAATCCAGCTAACTGAATTAGTAAAATGTTTCAGCTAGTGCCTTCTTCAGTACACTAGACAAAGTACACTAAAGGCGGCACTCGCTGAAACATTTGTCTGCTTTACTTAGCTTTACCAATAAATCTGTTTCGTAGGTGCAGAATGATAAGATAATGGTAAAGTTGATTAATGAGTATCAGAAAATCAATGTAGTAATGTATTAATGCTTGTTTCATACTATTTCTAAACTTCAATGTTAATCTAAATAGTGACTGATTAAAATAGCAATTGATTTCACAGTGTTCATAAGAGACTAGCAGAGCTAACTCAATTACAGGTCATCTTTTCCTATTGACTATAGCATGGAATACATGCTTTAGCTTAAATAAGGGTAGCAAATAGATTAAACATCCTGAGTTAGAACACACACAAGCAGACATGTGTGGAATGCAATACTGACAGCATTGTTACTCTTTTCAAAGATCTCATGTGCAAGCAGCTTCAGGGGACCACAATACACGCCGGACTTGGCTGTTAAATATCTCTGGATAGCGTGGTGCGTTTTCCCACTGTTTGTGGGACCGGCATGAAAAATGATCTTCCTCTGAATAGCTCTGGCTTCTGGATACCTACAGAAAACAAGAAACACCAGGTTATCCGTTATTCAGTGTGTTGACTTTTCTCTGAACACCCCACCCCTCTCTCCCAGCTTCTGCACAAACCTACCAATTAGCTGGCACTCGCAGGTCACTGATTTTACGGAGGTCCTCCATGCAGTCCAGCATTGGGAAGATCAGCTTGGCATGTCTCATGAAATAGGGGTAAAGATCATCGACATGACCTGGGATGAAGACATGCATTAGAAAGCAGCAATATACTAATGTTTAAATGACCTATACTATACATTTATATTTTCAAGTTTTGTACTGTAGCAGGTTTTTATAGTGTTGTTAAGAGAGGACTGCAAGCTGTAAAGCCTACAAAGCAAAGCACCTGTACTCAGAAATATAAGTCCTCTTATTCAAAAGTCCTCTGTCATTCACTTACTAGGATTACCAGCTGGGTACTAAATGGAAAGCCACAAGCTAAGGAAATTGATGCAATGCAGATTCTTATCAACATAATTTTGTACTTGTAGCAGGGTTGATGATTCTGCTACAGTATATGTCAATATTATAAATATACATGGCTATAAATGCTGCATAGTGCAGGGCTGTCCAATCATGGTGCTGGAGGAGCATTCCGCTACAGGTTTAACAGGGAAAATTAGATTACTAACTCATTCAGGGTCTAGAAACAGGTTTTGTTGATTCCATTAAACAATTTACAACAGGGCTGGAACAAAGACCAGGCGTGTTAGAGCCAACTTTAGCCACCCCTGGTGTAGTGCAATTCTGTCACCACACTACTTTCAGCCTGAGAACTAGTTAACTCAGATTGGGATAGTTGAGTAATCTTCAACATATGGAATTCCCAGAAGCATAATGAGATTATTTATATACATTTGAATTACAGCCTTTGAGGCAAAAATTAGATAATTCATTAATTTAAATTTTCACATATGGAAAGACTCAGTTGCCTGACCCTGTAGGAAATCTTTACTTTGTTTATTTTTTTGTTTATGTAAATAAACTTTATCAGTTTGGACACGTAAGTTTATTTTTAGCGCACCATACCAGGACCTTTCTACAGTGTTACATATTTTTTTCTTTCCCACTTACCAGCGCCACAGCAGAAATCATTTAAAATGATATGCAAGTCGGCTCCAAGCGCATCCGATTCAAGAACATATTTTCTAAAGCTGATAAATGCTTGATGGAAGAGGCGAGCTGTAAAAGAATACATTTTTACTTTAGACATAAAACATGCAGATACAGGCACCTAACAACATTCTTAAGTCCTACTCCAACTGGATACAGTGCATACTGTACGGACGGACATGCATATTCATATATCCACAGATTATGAGTCGCTCAAATACTACGTTGGAATACTTTTGCTATGTTTCATCAGAGTTCTTAAGTGGATTTGTAAAATTATTTTGAAGAAAAAAATAAAAACAAGTGCAAACAACCACAAATGTTAAAATATTTGCCCAGTATTAAACTTTTAAGATTTTGGTTATTAACAAAGATTGCACGACAGTTTCTCTATGGCTGGTTTTTTTGTAAGCTGTTTCAAACATGTATATCAGCAAAGTATAAATAGAGATTATCAGTGAGAAAGTGAAACTATTGGTAATTTCGGTTGCATTACTATGCAGATTAATGCATTTTATCTCAACCAGTAAGTAATGGATGGCTCTTTTGTTGACTACAATATTTCCACAGGGGAGATGCTGTCAATAGGCTAAATGCAGATCCCACTGGGTTTACCCAGCTCAGACTCTATTGCTTCAAAATATCTCATCAAGCACCAGACCAACAGCACCAATAATTATTATTGCAAGACTTGAAACCAAATTTACAAACAGTAATAGAACTTTGAAAAAACTGTCAAAACACTTCATATTCTGCCAGCCACCCTGAAAGTAATTCACAAGATGAGAGGTTGGGGGTTATAGTATATGATTTGCAATTCAAGTAGTAGGTGTAGGTCATTGGGACCTTTTGTTTTTGTTTTTTGTGATTTTAAAACTAGCAATCGTTCTGCAGTTTACTTTATTTTTTCTTACCATCTAAACCATTCTCTGCAGCAAGTCTCTGCATTTCCTTCCTTTTGTAGAATCTGTTTAAAACCTTAAGCACTTCACCTGCAAAACAAGGAATCACCAGCCTTACTACTGCACCCAAAAGAGGTGTCATTTCTACATGAACTACAGGAAAAAAACAGGTACACAAACTGCAGTGTCACACAATCCAATCATGTTTAGGTAAATACTAAAATGAGATTCTTTGCAGACTGATCACTGTAATGTATCCGTATATACTCAGGGCACTCTACTACAGAAGAAACCAGACCTCTTTGGCTTTTCAGTTTGTTTACATTCTTTAAATGTAGTTTCAGCTGCAGGTGGTCAAGATTTCTTCCACTTAAACTTTCAATTCCAATATGAATCATACAAACTTCAGTTACAACTTGCAACACTAGGAGGTTACGTCATTACACTGCATGTCGAGTATCTTTATTCAGATAACTTGAATTTCAAGGCTTAAGCTCAAAATACAAAAACCAATGAGTTATCCCATTGTAAAAGAAAACATCTTTCGTCAGTGAATAATAATAATAATAATAATAATAATAACAATAATAATAATAACAATATACATAAAAATAGTACTGTACTCAAATGTCAACGCTTTACTTTTATCTAGCGGCTGGGTGAGCTCCTCTCCGATGGCTCCTTCTCCGTTGTTGTGGGTAGCTTTTACGTGTAGTGGTACAAAGAGAGAAGTATCTGGAGGTTTGGAGGCGCTGCTTGAAGACGCATTTCTGCAGATGAAGCCAGAAGCCCCGGTGCACTGTCGCTGTACAGCCGAAGCCCCTGCGCTGCCCTTAGCGAGCACAGCAACGGTGCTCCGGAGACAGTTTGCCCGGTGTGGAGACCGAGACAGCAGAAACAGGCATCGCTTTAAAGACATAACTTATTAAATAAATGATCGACAGCTCAGATCTACTATTCTAATATTTTATCCCTATAAGAGTTTGTTTCGATAATATACATGCCACATTGTGTTCAATAAACTGTTAGCCACATTCTAACTGCAAAGGACGGTCAATACAAGTTTCATTCTGACAACGTGGAAAAGGACCCCATATGCTACAAGGCGCTCTGACTAATTGCCTGAACAAAATTGTTAGAATTTTTTTTGTAATTATTCAGTCAAGCACGTAAACCAAAGTATAACAAGACAAGTTATTCTGTCGTGTATATATAGTATTTAATGTCCCGTGTGGTATTATTCATGAAAACGCCTGTGTTTTTTTTTTTTTTTTTTTTTTTTGATTTGTACGAGCCAACTCAATTATTCTGGAAACAAAGGACCCAAGGGGTCGAAGTTCTTACATGCCAGTTTTTTTTCAGGTGTTATGGCAGAGGTGCCCAGTAGCGCTGAAAGCTGAACAAAACTGTAACCCCTGTATATTATGGAAGTAACGTGTTAATAAAACGAATCCAGAGTCAACATCTGTTTACGATAGTTTAAAAAAAAAAAGATTTTACAGAGTCCTCGCTACAATGTTTACAACATGCTTACCATAAAAATAAAAAATGAGCAAAGAAATCGAGAAGTAGAGTATGCTATGATCCACTTAAGTTCTACAATTTAGAAACGTTTATTTGTACAATTGTTCATTTTTTTCATGAGGAAATGGACATCTGACGCGTCCAGAACGTCACTGTAAATGTGTGTGTTTCACTAGTATTGCTTACGGTGGCCCTGAAGTGCAAAACACAACGACAAATTAAAAAACAAAATAGCAAATCAGAAAACACAACAACAAATAAGAAAACAAATTAACAAATGAGAAAACAAAACAACATTAACTCTAAACCGGAAAGGGAGGGGAGATAGTTTAAAAAAAAAAAAAGTACCACGTCACTGATTGGAGGAACAACATGTCAATCCCCGCTGCGGAACTCTGGGTGGAAGCACTTGAAAACTAACCGTTGTAAATTACTTTTTTCTTGTTTGAATTTTAATAATGTTTTGTATTCGTTTATTTCACACTCGTCTTACTAATGTAAGGACTAATACAAACATTAAAATTCGAACAAGAAAAAGTGACACACACGTTCCAATTACAACTTGACTCTCGCGAGACTGCAACCCGCCCTATTTACTACATAACCCCGCCCTTTCTGTGACAGTCAGCGCTGATTAGTCTGTTATCGTTTGTGTTCAAAAGCAATGTAAGAGACACAGTGCTTTAAATACATCGTTCAAGATTCAGGAAACTAACAGGATTTCTTATTGCGCCAGCAGGTGCACATCACCCCTGTACAGCCGCATCCCTAGTTAATGCACCATTTTAGTGGCTCACTGAGTCGGCCATTTATCGTGGAACGTGAAGATGGCCTCCCTTACCAGCTCTGAGTGGAGATTGTTGTGCGAAAAATACCAGCGCTCTGTTACACTTTCTGAGATAGAGTCCAAGAAAGACCCGGAGAACAATCCCTTCCGCTCCAAGTACAATGCCAGGGAGCTTCTAAAACAGATCAAGAGTTCTCTGGGGCAGTATGCTGGGGAGAATGAGACCGAGCAGGGAGAGCGCGGTCAGCAGCAGGATGAGAAAGAGCTGCAGGTGGAGCAGCAGATCGCCGCAGGAGGGGATTCTCCGGCCGGGTTGAGCGCAGCGCGGCTCGCTGTTATAGAATACCAGCTCGGGGTGAACCACACAGAAACCGAGGAGCTGTCGGCCGGGGAGGAGCACCTGATGAACTGCATCCGATTGCTGGACAAATACGAAGTGACCCAAGAAAATATCTCGCTGTTCATACAAGCCAGGGTATTGTCGTCATTCATAACAATAATACAAATAACAATTGCATGTGCATGATCTGTGTCATATTAGTATTTGCCTGCTGTAATCTTCCCAAATCGTATTTACAAAACTACCATGTTGTGCTGCGTTTACTCCCTGTTGTGACGTGAGTAACAACAATTTTCTGCAGGCGACAGTTGAATATTAATAAAAACACTTATTAGATAATTAATTTGCAGCTGTCAACCCGGAATTAGTGTCCAATGTCTGACCTTACTGTATTCCCATCATATGACTTAGCAACCCCAAGATAATTTCGAGCAGAGGAGGTAGCGTTGAAATGCAACTCACCACCCATGCGTGTTTATAAAAAAAGTATGTGGTTGTGTTTAGAATCAAATCGGTGTATTGTGGGCTGGAAGAGGTGAAACTGAAACTGCTCAGGGTTTCTTGGAGTCGGCGGAGGCCCTCTATAATCGCTACATGAAGGAGGTGAGTACCGGTCAATGACGTAGTCATCATTTTTAGGGATTTTTTTTCTTAATTATGTAATCAGCAGCCGCTCAAAATACTTTTGTCTTTACTTTTAAATCTGCATTAAGGACAAGTGTCCAGTTTAATTAGTTTTTAATGAATGGATTAATAAATCCCCACCTGAAGGGAAAATGCATTAGAGGCTAAAAACAAACAATTTTTTTTTTTTTTGTATAGAAGCATGTCTATAAATCCCCACCTGTATTAGTACAGTTAACAAGCGGTGGTATTTAACAGAATTGAGCCTTTAACATTTCATTTTAGGATGGAAAGCCTCCAATGGATCCCAATGAATATTTTATGGCAGAAGAGGAAAAATTAACTGAACAAGAACGAACTAAACGGTATGATGCATGCTGTAAACAGCAGTTATATCTCTACTGTATGTTATGGAGAGTGTTTTATGGTACCTGGCATGTATAATGTGATTGCAATTAAGCCACCCAGCTGTAACTAGGGCAGGAGTCTCTGACCTTTTTATTATGAAGAGGTACTTCTGATTTGCAAAAACATTTGCAAGCCACTCCTCAAAGAAGTCCCAAGGTAAAAATAGTGTTTTTCTTACCAAGATTTCAATGTGAGACTGTCTACCAGCAAAATCTGGCCTGTAATTAGAAAGCGCAACCTGATAGTCATTCAGATGCTTGTCACTCAGGCGGGTTCGAAATTGTGATTCGATAAAGTTCATGTCTGAAAAGGCATATTCACATAGATATGGTATTTTTCATTTAACTGAATATTGTTTTGAAGATTAAAAATCTCTATTTTCTGTTCAATACAGTCCAGATTAAAGTGACCCCACTTGTTCAGGAATGTCACTTACATCCACATGCATAAAGGGATTTGAAGCAAACATTACACAAGGTTGCAGCTGCTGCAAATCATGAAATATGTCATTAAAGAGGTTGAAGAGGTATCAGTATTTCCTGGGTCTGGTCAAGAGATCACAGTATTTACTGGGGTCTAGACTTTCTGCACAGCTTCATTTCCCTCAGATGTTTCTTCCTCAACCAGGAAAGTGCTGGATTTTTTTTCTTCTGCAGCTGTTGCATCCAATAATCCAACCTTGATTTGAAAGCCTTTGCAGCACTAATCATCATTTCTGCAATTGCTGGTTTTGTAATTGCAATTCACACTTCAGGCTATTTCATTTCTTTGTGACATCAATAAAAATGCCAAGTCAAGCACCAACCCACTGCCAGTCAACTGTGCACAACTTTTGTTTTTTGACTCCAAGAAAGTTGTAATTTGACACGAGAGAAATCGGCGCAGTGCTGTCCCTCAGCTAAGCCACCTTATTTCAGAGTGAAGCAAAAGATCGCCATGCTCAGCAGAAACTTAATCGAGTATTGTTTAAAACTGACTTGTAGGGCTGTAGCTCGAATTGGTTTAACTGTTTTTGCAACAGGAGTCATAACATGGTCAAATCCCATTACTCTGCCGCGAAGTGCCTGTTGATGTAAAATACAGTGGTAGGTGAGAGAAACGGGAAATCGAGGTCTGTCTTGCTACATGCTTTGAAACCCACATGACATCCAGTCATTGTGGGGGCTCCGTCCGTTGTTACTGACACAAGCTTTTTTCGAGCGGTATGTTCTTTCAAGCAAAATAATTACCCTCATTATAGAGATCTACCCCTCCTGATTTTAGCTTTTTAGTTGCAATAATGTCAAAAAACCATTCGAACAAATACAGCCAGCTGAGCAGTGTTGAAATCCTGGTCTATCTGTTCACAGACATCTTTGGATAATGCCAATACTCTCCTTCCTTGCTGCAGTGTTAGCTCCCAGCTGCATGTCAGTTATAGCAGACATTATTTCTGACTTTTTTTTTTAAATCTTTGAATAACGACTCTGCCATGACAGTCATTGTGCCCTTTACCAATGCACTGTCTGTAAATGCCAACTTGTTTTTTGCTAGAAAGTAATCAACTTGGAAAGAGGCTTCTATTACAGCATTTTCTTTTTTCACTGGTTTGGTAAAAAAAGACTGCTGTTTCTGCAAAAAGTTGGTTTTAGTTCACTTACTTTTTTGACTCTGAGATTGCTTCGTGCAGCATTGCTATTTTTTCCCAACTGCAATTCCTGCGCCACACGTCAGGCAAATACACTTGTAAACAAAAACTCATTTTCCCACTATTTGTGGAAATAGTAAGTTTTTTCAGTTTTTGGACAAACCTGCTTCTGCTTCCACGATTCACGCTGAACCGATGAGGAGTAGTGACAGACGATATTTTTATTTATTTAAAATAATTGCGTGTGCATTCTGAATCGGTAAGTAATCGTAAGATTCCAAAACTGCTGTGATAGGCCTGTATTGTTCACTATGAATATATATATATATATATATATATATATATTAACTATAATGTCCCCCCCCCCCGTTTTTTTTTTTTTTTTTTTTTTGTCCTCAGGTGGACAGCATGACAGAAACCTTATAGCGGCTACCCCCCAGCAATAGGATTTGTGGCAAACAGTTGTGGCTAACTGGGCCTAGGTAAAACCGCCAGTCATCGACTATCATAGGAACAGTAGAGAAGGTGGTTCAGAAGACTTTTGCAAGTAGGAAAGCACTACTAAAGATATATAATATCACTTCATATGAAATAGTTCATGTACGTTATCATGCACACTTGTGTAGCTTGCAATAGACGTGGCGATTCCTGAACTAGCGTGTAACCATTATTGTCAGCTCCTTTTCACCACTCTGTTACCTTTCAACTCTTCCAGTTTGAAACCTCATCCTTTTGATTTCTTTGAAATTGGGAAGTACTCAAAAGCAGTCGTCAACTAGGATTCCACTAGCACAGTTAATGTCAGGTAGATTGGGGTACAGAGAACGATGATTCAGATTCAATTGGAGCAACATAACTCGGAACCATTTACAAATTAATGTCATAAAGACAAAGTAAAAATGAAATAATTTGAAGCTACCCTTTAAAACTATTTAGTTCTGAGATGTTGTAAAGGGTGTGTTCATAGAGCAGATTCATTTTGATAGCTTGGTGCACATCTGAACAGTATCTGACTGCTAGAAGGGTATCATTCTTGCTTTTATAAATCTAATATGACTGCAAATGTGGGATGTTTGTCACAGACTCCACTTGCATGCAATACCGTGAAGATGTCCTTCTTCGATGGACATTACAAGTCTTTATATCCTACAAGGTGACACCAGCGGTTCACAACAACACACCTTTCTAGTTTAAATGGGGCTGTTTTACTGTGGCAAAACCAAAGTTAATGCTAGCAGTGTTTGTTTTGGTTTACCCACAATTTATTTACTACACTTTTTGTTCTTTTTTTTTCAGTTTTAAGTACATTCGCAGGTCTGTAAACATTTTTTAAACTGCTGCTGTTCCCTCTTAATAGATTTGAGAAGGCTTACACTTATACTTTGTACTATCTGGCACAAGTCTACAAGAACCTGGAACAGAATGATAAGGCTGGTCTCTATTGCCATACCACTCTTCAGAGGCAGTTGGAGTTCAATAACTTTTCCCCACTGGAGTGGGCTGTCAATGCAGCCACACTTTCACAATACTACATAACAAAGGTAACTCTTGGATATTGCCTATTGTTTTAATAAATAAATAATAATACATTTTAATAAATCTCTGTGAGGGCTTAGCTTTCAGCCTCGACTGGCTTCTGAACACATTCCATTCCAAGATTATTTAGCTGCAACTAAAGCAATTTCCATACTGCCTTATAAAATGGCTACTCCAATAGATTGTCTGCTAACATGCAATTATAAAGTAACCATTTACCATAGGAATAGCTACTACATGTTAATATTTGTCTTTTGATACCTGTTGTGATGGAACTACCCTTATATTGTTCTTTCTTCTGTATGTTCCCAATCAAGTCTTGCTACATGGAAGGACGACACTGTTTGGCTGCTGCGAGTGTTGTTGTTGGTCTAGCTGGGGAGGTCCCTTCTGAGGCAGCTGCGAAAGAGAGTAAGTCAGTGTGGCAGGGAAGAGGGACCCTGCACAGAGGACACATCCCCCACAGGCTAATGGACCAGTACAGGTGGAAATACACACTTTATATTGTGTGTGATTTGGCAAATACAAGTTTAATGTCATACAAGATGAGTCAATCAACCTTCCAGAGTGAGTTCTACAGAGACCAGGTGTTAATTTTCAATTGCAAGTATAAAAGGGGAGGTTGATTACCAGAAAAGAGATTGCAAAAGGAACAGAGCTCTTGTAAGTTGGTTCAGGATTAAAAGGAAAACCTGTCTTTGAAAAGTACAACACACTCTGTTTTGCCTGACTCGGGCCATTTGCTTCATTTTTTTTGTTTGTTAAGAATAAAGATGTGCAGACCCTCATTAAAATATATCTGCTTTAACAGTTTCCTTACCACTTGTCACAGTTCATGTTGATGGCTGTCTTAAAAACAAGCAATCAAATTGTGACCTTGTTTGTGTGCCAGCTGACTCATGTCTCTTCATCCCCACAAGGGAAGGGATTGTTTTTGTAACCCTGCCTCCTTCTCGGCTGCTTTGTTTCAGATGAGGCAGAAAGTGAGAAGCAGGAAAAGCTTTGCCAGAGGAAAGCTGAAATTGCAAGGTGCTGGATCAAATATTGTCTGAATCTTATCAACGATGCCAAAAAGATGCTGGAGGTAAAACTTTGTATTCATTCAGAATGTGTCCTGTACCATTAGTCCTACCATTATCCTTGCAATCCACTTTCCTGTCCATACCCATCAACTAATGGGGCCCAATTAGATAATTTAGTGTGTTTTGAATATTTCAGCACCCCTGTATGGGGAGCTTGTGAGTTTCCAAACCTGCTTAAGGTGGAAACTTCACATTTTCAGTCTTATTGAAGCTCCCTGTGCAAACTCTAAACAGCACCTTTGTTTGACCTGTCAAAGGTGGCCGTCAAGTTGTGGTCATGCAACTTTCTGATAGTCCCAACGCTTTGAGATAGTAGCTACTCTGTACACATATGATCATGACTTTGACCATTTCATTGATGCTTTGGTGTAGGTCTTTATAGTTAGTATGCAGTGGTATTCTATGATTCTCTCAAAGTTCCATTACACTGTGGTGTCCAGTAATTAACTCTTTTAATGTCTGACCATGTTACTGATACAGATTCCTCACATTCAGACAGTATCTTTTCCCACTATTGTCTGCATTCTATGATCCCCTCAAAGTTAGAAAATAACCTTTTCACTGCCACGTTGCTTTGGGTTAGAGAAATGTTTGGCAACTTGATTTTTTGGAATTCAAACTTGCTTTGTCATGTGTGTCTGTTTTTGTTTCTTTTGAAATGGCACCTTGTTCTTCCCTCGTACAAATCGTCTGCTTCCTTCAGGATAACATCGGAGAGCTGGATGCAGACCGGCAGGCAGAGATGAAGGTGCGAAGGAGACAGGAGGAAGAGGAGAAAGAGAAGGGCAGGAAGACTGTCGTCCTGTTTGGGTCAAGCGACACATCCGACTCTATTTTGAGCATGGAGGAAAAAGTGAGCTGCGCCTACCCATTAGATTTCAGTGAAGCCCGAGCCATCTTCTTGGTGGGTCAGAATTACGTCAATGAGGCAAAGGAATACTTCCAGATTGACGGGCATGCCACAGATCATATAGAGATCGTTCAGGATCACAGCGCCTTGTTTAAGGCTCTCGCGTTCTTCGAAGACGACTACGAGAGGTGTTGTAAAATGCACAAGCGCCGCATCGACATGCTGGAGCCCATCTGCAAAGACCTGAACCCTCAGTATTACCTCCTGATCTCAAGGCAGCTCCAGTTTGAGGTGGCGGAGACCTATTATGAGATGATGGATCTGAAGATAGCAGTGGCTGACAAGCAGGAAGAGCTGGAAGCTCACACCATCAGGAAGATCAACCACCTTACCATGTCCTCCATCAAGTACTATGAACTGTTCCTTGATTCACTCAAGAGCCCCGACAAAAAATTCCCTGACAAGTTGGAGGAGGATGTCCTTCGGCCTGCTATTGTTGCCAAATTCCGTATCGCTCGCCTTTACAGCAGGATTATTACGGCCGACAGCAACAAACAGATGGAGAACATCAGTAAATCCCTGGAGTATTACCGCTTTGTGGTGGATTACTGCGCTCAGAATCAAGATGCTAAAAAGGCTGTGGAAACAGAACTGGAGCTGAGCGAAGAGATGGTTAGCCTTCTCCCACTAAGACTGGAGCGACTTAGAGCAAAACTGACCTCTGTCAACTAATCGGCCACATTGACCTGCAGAAGATCAGTTCAGAATTGCACTGGCAATTCTCTTCTGTTAAATTCATCAGATGTGATAAATATTTCGTAGAAGCAAGCAGTTTATTTGCATGGCAATTTTTTTAATTTTATTGGTATTTATTAGCGTAATTCTTCCTGGCCTGTAGTTAAATGTATGTATATGTGTGTTTAATGTATTAAGTAAAAAAATGTTGGAAAGTACTAATAATTTGTAGTTGATGTTGATTTTTCCACTATTTCTATATAACCAAGAGTCAAACTTGAAGCATGTTGAAGCACGTGTACAGGATTATGATAGTCTGGTCTACTGATCATTAGAGTAAAACTCCAGTGGAGATTATTCAATATAAAGCATGTGGGTTTTTTTTTTTTTTTTTTTTTTTTAATAATACTATGAGTAGACTCCCATCATTCTGGAAACCAAGAACCCAACGGGTCGAAGTTCTTACGTGCCAGTTTCTTATCAATGTTATGTCAGATGCCCAGTAGTGCTAAAAACCATTGAACAAAACTGTAACACTTATTATTATTATTATCACTAGTTTATTTAGCAGATGCTTTTAGTCAAGGCGACTCGGAGAGTAGGGTGTGTGAACTATGTATCAGCTGCAGAGTAACAATGTCTCATCTGAAAGACTGAGCACAAGGAGGTTAAGTGACTTGTTCAAGGTAAGTCAGTGAGTGAGCTGGGATTTGAATCGGGACCTCTTGGTTACAAGCTCTTTTCTTTAACCCTTTTGCAGTCCATTTATTCAGCGCTTGTCGGGCGTGTCCGGGCCGGTTTATTTTCACACGCGTGGTTTATTTCACACGCGCTATTTTGAGAATTCTTTGAGTAAAAACCGGTTTAAAACTCATTGCATGGCAAGACTACATCAGTAGTGCATCTCCAGCCAAGCCCCACCCCTTGATAAGTGATAAGTCCTCTCCTGATCATTCATCACCAAATTCCTCAATAATGCAATCCAATTCATTATTTTATTACTGTAACATTTCAAAAAGCTCTGCAAATATCTGATATTCTTTGAGCCTTTGTGTCCATCTATCTCTGATGCAGCTGCTAGCTCTGTGGCTCACGTGCCCCTTTTTTCAGTTTCATTCGGTTTCACTCGTCCATTGAATGGTTTTCTCTGCTTTTTCCGGAGCAAAAAACAACTAGAGACCTGTGCTTTCTCTTTTTGATGATGTCGGACAGGGTCCGACATTGGACTGTAAAGGGAAAATTGTAATGTCAGACCTGGTCCGACATAGGACCGCAATAGGTTAACCACCGGACCACAGCTTCCTATGTATATGATGGAAGACGTGCATTCAATTGCTATTATGTTAAACATGTTACTAAAACAAAGCCAGCATCCACACCTGTATCAAATAAGGCGTTACGTTACTTTTCCTATTGAAGATGCGCACACCGTGAGCTCTTCCCAGTTAAGCTCTGAGCTGCCTCGCTGGAGTTCCAGAATAGCCGACCTGCATTATCAGTGCAGTGGCTGCAAATTGATTTTTTTCAAATATGGATTTGTATGACCAAAACCTGCGATAAGCAGCGATCCTAGTTTTCTACAGTTAAACTTTTTTCTTTTAATTCCACAATTAAAATAAAAGGCTAAAATTGAGTCGGTTGTCAAACAAACAAAAAAGCCTTGTATGTTTTTTGCTCTGCCCAGAGTGTAAAACTTAATTCTCTTGACAGTACAGAAAATCTTTGTTTTTACGTGTTATTCCTAGGATCACTGGGGTAGAGTAATATTTTTGTTGTCATTTTGGCTTTTTAAAACTGATTGATATATACATTTTTTAAGTCATGACTCTATTAAATGAAACATGGACTGTTTATAACTTGACAAATATGACTTGTGCCTCAAGATCCTTGTGCATATTTATCCAGTGAAGTTATTTGAAGTAGACGTTTTGCCGAACATTACCACAATTACATAAGCTGTTCCTGAATGGAACAGCTTTAATGCCAAAATATCCATTAGCAAGTCTTCAATAACCGAGATTGCTGCCCTATGTTGTCTGCAATTCCATCTGAACACAGTGTGGACTGCTGATTTAGTTTTGTGACTAGGAGGAATGCATGCTGCCGTGATGTTCCTTGCCTGTATCGGCCAATGTGTTGAGAGTGAATTGGAGGACTTGTTTGTAGATTCTGGAGTATATATATGGAAGTAGCACAGCTGCAGCTCTGCTTTGAGGCAAAGTTTATAATCAAGGAATTAGAGCTCTTAAGCTTGCTTCTGAAGCAATGAAGCGTTGGCAAGGCTTTGGGAAGTGGGTCAAGCAACAAAGTGGACTGCCTTGAATTTGACAAGAATGCCATTTTTGTCTAACAATACATAGCCTGTGTAGAAACTGCAGTTGCAACAGATCACAGAAGCATTAACTGATGGACTCAAAGAGGTTCGAAGCCAGGGCAGCAGGATATCGAGTATATTTGCATTCTGGGACAGCAGTGCTCCAGATAAGGAGAGTACCGTCGTAATTCCCTAATAAAAAACAGCCATTTATTACCTTCCAAAAATATTGAGGATTTGTTTTACAGCCATGGAAAAACAAACACGACCCCTGCCGCTTTAAAGTCAATACGGAAATTAATGATTGCGTTCTTGTAAAGCAAATTTCCGAAGTTCTGCACAGATCTGCCCAGTTCACACAGAACTGCAGAAATATGCACTTTTCAACCGCCAGATGTTTCTATTGGTGCAGCGGTGCCCGCAATTAATGGTTACAATTCCTTCTCTCTGTCTCGAACACGGTAAACAGGTGTCGTGCAGAAGCCAAAATAAGATGAAGCAAGCAGTTTGCACTTTCTAAAAAACTTCACAAAGGAAATTTCGATTCGTATTTTAAGCATGCCAACTGTAATGTTGAAGAACCTGGAATTGTGCAACCTGATGTAAAAAAGAAAAGAAGTTTAAACGTGTCAATACAAAACAACACGTTTTTCTTGTTGCAGTGATAAATAGTGCAGGGTATGGTTGACTGTATTGCTTGTTTTTGGAAAGTTGAAACAAATTACAGTATATTGTGCCATATATTGCATGTGTATTGTTCAGAGTAAATTATATACACGTATATAATTAGAAACTTTAATTTTATCTGTGGAAGAGTCTAAAGAAATGCAGATTTTGCCAGTACACAACCATGTATGATAAGAAAGTAATGGAATTGTTACACTTCTAGTCTATACTATACACTCCATTAAAGAGTTTAGTTCCTCCCTTGTAATGAACTGTACCTTTTATTTGAGAAGGGAAACCTGAAAACGTATGTGATTGTTTTTTGAAAATCACTATAGGGCTGTACAAATTATACAGATATTTTCTGTTATATTGCAAAACCACTACAACAGTTGCAAAATAAACTAAATACATTTTATGATGCATGATTAGTATTTTACACAACAGTGCACAATATATCTGTTTATAGTAACTTAAGGTACAGAATAAAAGCAGGGTGTAAAGCCCCCTGAGGATTTTATACCAGTAGTGACACTAAAGTTTATTTGAAGGATTAGGTTACAAAAAACTACATAAATATAAAAGCCAGGGTAAACCCTGACTTATCACAAAACTGTACTGCTGCAGTTTGTGGGAAATTTAAAATTACTCCTGCTAACAAAATTCTGGCAATGATTACTGCTGGCACAAAAAACATATCTGGAACACTGGACAGGTACCTTGATATGGTCAACAATATTTTAACATTCATCTGAGCTGAAAGGGATGGATTATGGAAGCTTCATCTGGCTTCCGTACAGATATGCTGGCCTACTTCTTTGATTATGATCTCACATATTATGCACACTGGGCAACAGTTTATGTTGCAGACATGAATCTTCTAGATCAAACCCTGAACAAGGACAGTGAAATGAGAGGTGGAATAATTGGATTCAGCTTGAAGCCAGAAGCTGTAAAGCTATGTACCCCTCACAGCTCATGAACTCTCAGCCATCACAATAACAATGAAAGCAATGTGTGACTTAAAGGAAGATGCTGCTACTCAAAGACACAAAGAACAAGGTCCTATGCGTATCAGACGGGATAAACTACATGTTCATAAAATCCTGACAGTATTGTATAAACCGCCCACTGATCCATTCCAAATGGATGAAGCAGCTTTGTTAAATATTGTAACAAGTTTTGCTGCACCAGAAGAGGTTGCAACTGAGCTGCTTAATGCAGAGGATTTAGGAATATCACAGAGCGACAAACTCGTCAAAGAATGGCTGGATATTTGCACAGTGGGTTTGTGTGAGACGCTAAAGTCATCATCTATGGCATAAACTGTTAAAATACCTTGAGGTGCAGAGAAAACAAGTGTTAAAAGCAGAATGAGTTATCTAGCAGACTTAAGATTGTAGCACAGTCCGGAGTGATTGACCTGAAGGAGATATTTAAGTATGAGTTCACAAGTGTCCCTGTGTCACTAGCTCATTTAGACTGTACCTTTAAAAAAATGTGGAAAGTATAGCAGGATAGTTTCCGGAATGAGACTCAGAGACAAGAAAAGCTGCAGTTTAAGCGTTGTTGCACACTTTTAATACACAAATCCAGGAACAAATAAACAGGCACAAGGGTGAAAATAAAAGGTTTAAATAAAATACAATATAATACAATAAGTGACTGTAGGCTGGACATTCACCTTCACTATAGTCTCCCAAATACATTATGCGCACAGCTTCAAACTGACCTACACACCATCCCCCAAACAAAGGATTTTCCCTCCTTACATATCAAGTGGCTGGAGCCTAATTAACCATTAATCATTCAATTAAAGCTCCAGCCACATTCCCACATGTATTATGGCAGGGAGGCTTTTAACCCCCTCCCTGCCAACTCTATATTCACAACACACACACACACACACACACACTATTTACATTTACGGCTTTCACCCTCCCTCTGATGAAGGAGCTAGAAAAGAAGGTGAACTGTTTGACAGAGCTTCCTCAAACTGACACACACTGGTTGGTAGATGGCATGGGACTGTTGCAGATGATAAAGGAAACCATTGGGATTACATTTAAGAAGCTTGCAAAGAGACTTTTAGACATCTTACTGGTTGCAAGGTCCAAGCTGTGTTCGATTGGATGTAGATTTTGATCGATCACCAGGACTCAATAAAAGCAAGGGAACGAAATAGAAGGCAAGGTTCAGAATACAACAGTTTAGTAAAAATCCACAGTCCGTGTACACAAACACAAATTCTACAGCAATCCATGCAACTTTGGAACTTTTCTATCAGACCTGTGGTGTGCTGTAGCAAGTTAAACCCAGGAACCTGGGAAGGAGTTAGTCATTGCAGGTGGTTTTAAAAACAAACTGATGGCAAAGTATGTGTTAAGAGACAGTGTTACAGAAGTTCCAGCAATTTATTTTACATGAGGAAGCAGATACATGTATTTTGTTACATGCAGGTCATGCAGCACTCAGCTGCTCCCAACTAGTCATGTGGTCACCAGATTCATATGTAACAATTATTTGTGTGCATTTTGCATCACAACTGGCTAGCCAGGAACTTTGGCAAAGGACTGGCATAAATGACAATCACATGCAAAAACAAGTGGTCCATGTTGTGAAAAAAACAAATCAATTAAAAATAAAAACCTGAAAAGTCTTCTTTAGATAAGTATTCACCCCCTTTGCTATTGAACTCCTAAATAAGCTCAGGTGCAACCAATTGCCTTCAGAACTCATATAATAAGTTAAATGGAGTCCATCTGTGTGCAGTAAAAGTGGTTCACATGATTTCAGATTAAATACACCTGTCTCTGTAAGGTCCTGCTGTTGGGTAGTGCATTCAAAGCAAAGAGACTACCACGAAGACCAAGAAGCTTTCAAAACAACTCTGGGATAAAGTTGTGAAAAGGTACAGATCAGGGGAGGAGTATATAAAGATTTTAAAGGCATTGAATATCCCTTGGAGCACAGCCAAGTCGATCATTAAGAAGTTGAAGGTATACGGCACCGCCCAGAATCTGCTTAGAGCAGGCTGTCCTCCCAAACTCAGCAGAGGGGTAAGAAGGGCATTGGTCAGAGAAGCCACCAAAAGGCCAATGACAACTCTGAAAGACCTACAGTGTTCCATGGCTGAGATGGGAGAAACTGTCCATGTGTCAACAATAGCTAAGGTACTCCACAAATCGGGCCTGTATGGAAGAGTGGCAAGAAGGAAGCAATTTCTGGAAAAAAGCTCATCTAAAATCCTGCTTGGAATTTACAAAAAGGCACGTGGGAGACTCTGAAAAGATGTGGCAAAAGATTCTGTGGTCTGATGAAACAAAAATGTAACTATTTGGCCTAAATGTAAAGCGTTATGTTCCGCGCGAACCCAACACAGCACACCACCCAGGTAACACCATCCCTACTGTGACGCATGGTGGTGGCAGCATCATGCTATGGGGATGTCTTCATCAGCAGGGACTGGATAGTCAGGGTAGAGGGCAAAATGGAGGGAGCTAAATACAGGCAAATCCTTAAGGAAAACCTGCTTCAGTCTGCAAAAGACCTTAGACTGGGATGGAGATTCACCTTTCAGCAGGACAGTGACCCCGAGCACACAGCCAAAGCGACACTAGAGTGGCTTAAAAACAAGAAAGTGAATGTCCTAGAGTGGCCCAGTCAAAGCCCGGACTTGAATCTGATTGAGAATCTGTGGCAAGACTTGAAGATTTCTGTCCACCAACAATTTCCATCCAACTTGACAGAGCTTGAACAATTTTGCCAAGAAGAATGGGCGAATATTGCACGATCCAGATGTGCAAACCTGGTAGAGACTTACCCCAAAAGACTCACAGCTGTAATTGCTGCCAAAGGTTATTCTACCAAGTATTGGGGGGGGGGGGGGGGGGGGGGACATTTCATTTTTTTTTTTTTTTTTTTTCATTAAAGAAAATCCCATTTAAATGCATCAAGATTCCAGGTTGTAACGCAACAAACTGTGAAAACGTCAAGGGGGGTGAATACTTACTATAGGCACTGTGTGTGTGTGTGTATATATATATATATATATATATATATATATATATATATATATATATATATATATATATATATATATATATATATATATTTCCCTGGAGAATAATTCAGTTTCACTTTTATATGAAGGTATGGGTAATTCAAACTAGTCTCACTTTACTTTGCCGCGAAGGGATGATCGGATCTTCTTCACATTGACTTTGGGTAAAGTGGATTTTCTGCACCTTGGTGGGACAACCCCAAGCTGAACACAACAAAATTTCAGCTCTCTAAAAATTTTATTTAACCCCAAGGCGATGAGGTCGTATTTCTGCTTGGATCCTAATATATACACTTACCTGTTTACACATACCAAGATTGTTTTAATTGTAAGCTTTGTGAAATTTGCAATTAACAAGGTTCATATAAAAGCACACAATGTGCTTTTTTTTCTCTATTTTATAATAAACCTGTTACTATGCAAACTGGAGATCACGGATTATGTTAACTTTAATTATACTTATCATAGGTTGCTCACTATTGTCTAAAGCTGCATCGTTTATGTATCATACCTTATACATACAGTCTGTCAATTTTTTTTTTCTTTTGCATAACATCTTTTATGTATCCCCTGTTTTCTATTAAAAAATAATAGTCTATTATTTACAGGCAACCCCCCCCCCCCCACCAGCCATTTTCTTGGTGGCTTAGAATTACATCAACGAGGCCAAGGAATTTCTAGATGGGCATGCCACAGACCATACCGAGGATGCAGAATGTACAAACGCTGCATCAACATGCTGGAGCTCATCTATAAAGGAAGCTGCAGTTTGAGTTGATAAACATCTATTATGAGATGATTAGTCTGCCTTGCACTGCGGGATAGCAGTGGTTGACGAGCAGGAACTGTTGTAGACTCATCAGGAAGATGAAACACCGTACATCCTCTGTCAAGTATTACAAACTGTTCCTTAATTCACTCAAGAACCGAGACAAATTCCCTGATAAGTTGGAGGCAGGTGACCTTCGGCCTGCTATCTTCGCCAAATTCCGTATCGCTTGCCTTTACACACTGCTAAAGAACACCAGTCAAGCCCTGGAGTATTGTCACTTTGTGGTGGATTAGTGTGCTCGGAATCCAGATGCCAAAAAGGCTGTTGAAACCGAACTGGAGTGGAGCAAGTTGCTAGCTAGGTTTCTTCTGCTAAACCTGAAGCAAATTAGAGGAAAAAGGAGATCTGTCAACTAATAGGCCACACTTACCTGCAAAAGAACCGTTCAGAATTGCACTGGCAATTCTCGACTGTCAGATTCGTCAGAGTTGATAAATATTTCTTAGAAGCAAACAGTTTATTTGCATTGCAATTTGTTTATTTTATTGCTATTTATTATTGTAACTTCTTCCTGGCCTGTAGTTCTACTGATCATTGGAGCAGAACGCCAGTGAAGATTGCAATCATACAGAATTAGAAGTAAAACCCACAAATTGGGAAAGAAAATGGGAAAGCAAGTCGTAATCTGTTGCACAGCATACATGCAAAGTCCTTCTGCATTGTGTTATATAATAAAACAGGGGGGAGGTGTTGGTGGACAACTTGCTTGTCTGTTTGCACATTTGTGGCTTTTATGCCCCCCCCATTTCTAAAGTGTCACGGTATGCTGAATATTCTACAGTAGGACGGTTGTCATCCTATTTCAATGGGCTATGTGATGTCCTAGCCCTGGCTATCTCAGGACATAGCCATGCCTCCCCTGCATTCAACACACAACTGTTAAAATGTTTGCAATCCACTTTGTTGATTAACCCATTTGTTGGGGTGCTTTTAACATCATAATTTAGATATTCCTTTTTTTTTTTTTTTTTTTTTTTTTTTTTTTGCACTTTGTTTATAATCATTTAGCCATTCACTGCACTGTTAAACGAATCTAGGCGATATTAGTCACCAAAATTCAGTTCCTTATTTGCTTTTGTTTTATTGTAGTCCATTCTGTATGGCTTACACAATGAGTACTGCTAATTCAGCAACATAGTGCTGAATTACAAGTTCTTGATGTTAAGGCCCTATTGTGCTTTGTGAGAGTGGCTCGCCCAAACATTAGTTACTTTTATTGCAGTTAGGAAGCCCTAGTTGTAGCAGACAACTGTGTGAGAATCAAAAAGTCGGAAGGCTATGTTTCAGTGGCAGTCTTTAACCGTTAATGAGCAACTTTATATTTGTAAAGCTTCCCAAGCTGAATGTTATTGAGACAAGTGCAGGGATGCCACTAAATGCATACAGAATAATGATTCTCTCACGAATAAGGGTGAGCATTTTGTATTTTAATACTTGACCAATAGGTGGCACCAAATTACAGACTGAACAAAAACGATTTTAAAGCAGAGGACTACATTATACGAATAGCTTTACACATTGCTGCTAGAAATCAAGCATACAGTATACTCAGACAGTTCCTTCTTGATCGGTCGCAAACTAGATTGAAGTTAAAGTTTTAAAATATTTTGAGTAAGCAAAAACAAACTAGTTGTGCTTGTATTTCAAAAGACAAATCATGTTTGGAGGGGGGTGTGGGGGGGCCGGGGCGACCAAGTTTTTATCGGTGTCGTTAATAGGTTTGTTTGCTGTAAGCTTGTGATGGGATTTTAAAAACACTTTTATATATTGTCACAGAGACGGTCGGAGTAGGTGACGACAGACCAGAAGCAGGAACTGACTCTGAACACAGGCTTTGAAATGGTGAAGGCGCTGCTGCGCAGTTTAATAAAGAAACATGCAGAAAATAAAAGGTTTGTAACAATACAAAAACAGGACACGGCACATGGGGCCAAAATAAATAGACAAACAAAACGAATACACTGACAAAACACAGAGTGGACGAACGCTACACAAACAATTGAGATTGATAATTACGCTTATCTCTCACTCTCTCTCTCTACTGTATTTACAGTATAATCGTAAATCTCGAAAAACTACTCACTTCTAAATCTTTTGTAGTCATTTTTGTATTATTTTAGTATAAATACATGTTAATTTGGATTCATATGTTGTTTTTTCTGACTTTATGTGAGCGAAAAGACACACGTTTGCCCGTTTTCCCATTGGAAATAGTGATATTTTGAAATATCACTGTCCTGGTCACAAAAGCAAAGTTTGTGGGGAATAATAGCCATTTTCTATACTTTTGAGGCATAAGCAATTAGGAAATAACACTTACTACCCAGGAACAAAATTAATAAATAAATAAATAAATAAATAAATTGTTACACGGTGTAATCAATCGTTCAATTGGAGTCTCGGTAAAACTTCACGTGAATTGATTAAGTGGAATTCCCCGTGCTCATATATTACTACTACCAATGACTATACACCAACATTTAAACACACCACACGCAACGCATAACAGATAATATACACTGGGGCGGGCACTTTGTCACATATATACTTTCCAATATCACTCCTGGAGGAGTTTTTAAGGGCCATATTCAGTAATGGAGAGCATCCAAGAATTCAGATGTATTCAGAGAAGAATATGTACACATAACACATGGCCAAAACAGTTCAATGCAAGGTTTATATATCAGGTAACCTCGGTTTAAAGAACTACAAAGAACTCCATGTTAACAAAGGATTTTTGCCTTGCTTGTTATTACTTGAATGACTAACGGTTCTTTTAAGTTCACCTTTATCCTGGCATATTGTTATATAAGTAATTAACTACCTGTTTTTTTTTTTTTTATCTGTGGAAACATCTCATGCATGAATAAGTGGAGAAAAAAATAGATGATAGGTCTGCTGACCCAAGTCTGTAGTATTCTACTGCTCACATTTAAAATAGTAAAGCATTTAATTGTGGCCCTGCTGTCATGAAACTTGGTATAAACATTATTTAGTGTATGCTCTTGAGAGTATCAGATTCTGGGGGAATTCTTCCATATATCTGGATCATTTCTTATCAAATTACCAAGAAACTTGTTAGATCTTCTGTAATATTCAGCACATGCTGTTGATAGGTCATGGTGATCAGCTTTTTCATCATAGCTCTAATTTTTAATGTACAGCCGCAGCGGGGGATGTATGTCACTATGTTACTGACCTACTTGTTTGATTTTGTTCCTGTTCGTTTTAATAAACTGTTGCTTGTGTATCTTTTGTTAAATCATAATTTGTAATGTAAGCATTTTTAAAGTCTGACGTCCAAGATGTATTTTGGCTTTAAGATTAGATCTTGGTGCTTGTATATTACTTGTAATTAAGAGAGTTTTCACACCAGCTAGTTTACGTCTTAACTCATTTATGTAACCGGAAAAATTGAACCGCAGCTTGAGCATAGAAATGTCACACTTGCACATTTTATACTAGGTAGGGTATAACGATTCATAGGGCATGCATCATGATACTTTCTTTAAATGCTATATCTCATCGTAATGGAGGTATGCATCATTTGTATCATAAAGAAGACCAAAATCACAACATAGCTCATTGTAGTTTACCAAATAGTTCTTGAATGTTGGTATGAATACATAATTTAATTTGGGTGTCAACGAAATAGTTAATCCTTAAATGACCAATTCATATTATTATGCATCATACCAGTAGTCCATCAGGACCAACGCATGTATCATGATACATATTGTATCATGACCTGTATATCATGATGCAAAATGAAACATGCAATTAGTGTATTATTACACTGCTAACAGCAGGGCAGCAAATATAAACCCATGGGTTCTTAGTGGCTGATCAAGCAAAGGCACCATTGCGTGGAGAACAGAGTCAAACGATGAGGTGCTTACTGTTTGAAACCTGGTTCTGCTGAGTTACTGATCTTGGCTGGGGGCCTATAGCCTACACCTTTTGAATACCTTGTAGCAGATTAGCAGCCCCTACTGATGAGACATACCTTGTCTTGGCAGAGAGATCCCAGGCTGGACCCTTGCTTCCAGGGTTCAGTACCTTGATCACAGCTGTTACGTAGGTCCGGCAGTAAAGATTGACTTGACAGAGTAAATGGAGTTTGCCAGTAGATCTACAGATTGGTAAGTGGGTTAAAGCAGTGAGGTAATCTGGGTAAAAAAAAAAAGATTATCTTCAACCATAGCAGTCCAATAAGTAGTCTTTCTAAAAGGACACTTGACAACACAGGAGCAAGATAAGCAGAGGCAGAAACTGGAATGCAATAACCAATACATGTTGGTAGAAAATAATGTTTTTGACTTTGATCTCTTGCATTTTTTACTTGATCAGAATTATTTTTCAAAAATGGCTGAACGAACATTCATTAAAAAAAAAAGAAATCTGTAGATTATAGTTTGGAGATGATTTAATTAACTGGTGGTCGTCTCTGGCTTTTTTATTTGACAGGTTCATCATTTTGTACCCTATATATTGTGGATGTGGTAACTGGTCTACTTTTTATTATATTGGTTGCTGTAATTTAGTATTTACAGCTGTGTGGGTAATTTCGTTCGAATCTACATAAACAAAATGGCATTGTTTTTGTGCTGGTCACAGGTCCTACTGGCCACAACTGATAGTTCAGCAGTTAGCTGGTTGGGTAAGCTATTGGACAGCATTTAGTTTTAAGGTGTCATTACCCCAGATATTGTTAACCAACGGTTGATAATTGCTGAACTAGGTCTGCTGGAAAATGTGGGAGAGAGAGATTGCAAAAAGTTGTTTCATCTCTTTCTTGTGGTCAGGCCCTCCCTCTGAGTCATAAAGAAGGTGATTAAAACTCACTATGGGGACTCAGTAATGGGAAATAGCCATTAGTTCCTGAACTTCCCAAATTTATCCAAAATCCCACGACAGAATGAATGACCTGGCGAATTACACTGTTTCAAATTACGCTGTTGCTAAAACAGACTGAATTATTCTCAGCAGAGACAGCATATCCACTTTCTTACTGTTTACCAAGAACTGCAGTGCAGCTTTACAGTCGCATTACCAATAATTAGGAGGTCCTTCACGTAACTGTAGGAAATGGAAATCACATTAACCATCATATTGATTGAAAACTGAATTATTGAAAACAGCACACCCCATGAGCCTCAGGGGAAGCAACTCCGCCTATCGAACTATAGTGCTCAGTGTTAGTGAAATATAATAATACAGTAGAATAAGGATGTCTGTTGATCCTATTGTATAATTAATCTAGCTCCTGGCAGGTTACGTTTTACAGTTGACCATGTCTTCTCATAAGGTACAAGAGCCTTTCTTTTTTCCATCACGGTCCTGGAGGGCCATTTCACTTCAAGTAAAATGAGACCATTAACAATTTTAGGGTCTGTATGGAAGTTTAATTTAGAACAGGGTTGTAATAGATCATAAGTGGAATGGCTCACCAGGACCATGCCCTGTTCTAGGGCTAGTTCACGTTTAGTGACCCCTACTGGTCAGGCACTGACCAGACAGACTGGGCCTTGCCTCCAGGATTCATTAACCTGTTACCTTCCCTAGCCGATTCCTGCAGCAGCAGTGGTGGAAAGGCTGCCGGTTCCTGCCCTTCCCCCCAAAAAAATATTTCAGGGGGGTGAGCCTGCAACTCCTCCCCCTCTGGCTCATGGGACAGTAGCGATTGCTCCTTTCCCTCTGGCTTGTGGGACGTCAGCGATTGCTCCTTCCCTCTCTGGCTCGCGAGACGGCAGCGATTGCTCCTCCCCCTCTGGCTCACAGGACGACACCGATAGCTCCTCCCCCTCTAGCTCACGGGATGACAGCAATAGCTACTCCCCCTCTGGCTAACGGGACAACAGTGATGGCTCCTCCCATTCTGGCACAACAAACAGCAGCATCAACTCCTCCCAATAGGCCACATGGAATGGCAGCTCCTCCCCCCCTTGTTCCAGCTCCGCCATGGCGGTTCTTACGCTCCCTGTCTGCGTGGTGCCTCGCCCAGCCTTGTTCGGGCAACCCGTTCCACCTCACCGCAAAGGTAGGGGCAGCTGGGGGTTGTGTGCCTGAAGTCAGCAAAAGCAAGGCACCACGATGTTGAGGTTGGTCTTGCATAGGGGCACTCTATCCAACAGTGCCCATACCCCTCACAGCGAGCGCACCAGTCTGGGATAACTTCAGGACATCCCCATCAGTGGTGTTCTTCCTTGCTACACCATGTGCATGTGGGCCAGATGTCCCAGGGCTCCTCCCCCTCTTGCTGCGGATGCCGCCATTGCGATTGCTGTGGTGGTTGCCGTGGCTACCACTGCTACTGCCGCCTCTCAATTTTCGCCATTTTATTAATTTTTTTAACCCTACTCACCTCGCTCTCTCCTGCTTCTGACACCAAATGTGACAGACCCAGAGCCAAAATGGTAAGTTTTTAGCTGTTTTGGTTTTATTTATAACACAAACAAACAATAACATGACTCTCAAACACACTCTCCTCGAACATGAACCTTCCTCTCATCAATTAATCAGTAAACACCCCCACATTCCACACGTGAACAATCAGCAAACACACACACACACCGTCACATCACTCACTCAAATGGTTGCTATTCTTAATGTACTGTACAATGCAATGTTAAAGCCAGGTTGTGTAGTTAAAGGTGAACCCAAACACCTATACCTAACTCTATGCCAAATTACTCTTTTATACATCTAAAAACAGAATTGATAATTGATAAAAAAAAAATTAGGATTAAGAAATGGTTCATTTTGAGGTTAAAAGTACATTTTTCACACTGGGGTATTTCCGTGACCAATCGGCTCGATGATGTCATAGAGTGAACATATCTTCCTACTTCAGACTGTTGCCATTGGTTTCGCAGTGTAGAGCCTGTGAGAGACAGCTAATTAAGTTGATCATGATACCCTGTCGATGTGTTGCATGTGGTTGTAGTAACACAAACTAAGGCAGACTTAAACTGCACAAGTGACCAAAGGTTGCCACGGTTTGGACAGCATTTGTCCAGAAAACGAGAGCCTTCTGGAGGAAGCCGATAAAATGGTCACATTTGTGCTCGCCCATTTAGAGTAGCAGTGCTACGAAACAACAGCGATTGCTTGGTCCTGTGGTCTCCAGCCTCGACTGAGAGTCGATCTGTATCCCACAATTAGACCAAAGAAGGAATCAAAGGTAGCAAAATCAATACCGTCTCATCATAAATGTGTGAGCCTCTTGACAAAACACGGCGGACTGAGCAGGTCTGATTTCGATACCAGTGAGGGCTTGTCTGTGGGTATGCCTGCTTATTATGTCACCGTTAGATTTACTGGCGTCAGCTGCGGTTTCTTTGACCCTCGAAGAAGGAAGACAGTATGAATCTGGACCCCAGTTTTTCCACAGTATTTACTTCGACCTCCAAATTAAAGAAACGGGTACCAGATGGAAGATCAACATTTTGAAAGAGAATACAACGGTGAGCTACCGTGTCATACTGCCCCTTGCTATGTGTTTTTATATAATCCACACACACATACACACACACACACACACACACACACACACACACACACACACACACACATATATATATATATATATATATATATATATATATATATATATATATATATATATATATATATATATATATATATATATATATATAATTATTGTAGCCTATATTTTTTTTATTTAGTTTTTTTTAATATGTGTTTATTTACAATTTGTCAGCAGACCCGCCGCGTATATTATATTAATATTATTAGATAAGGTATGCATAATGTTATAAGACAAACAAGCAGAAGTACAGCCCACTGCATCGTGTTTGCAATGTATTTTAATAGAAACGCATCATTCATTACACCGTTTTTTTCTTCTATTTCTGCATTCGTGTTATTTGATTTGTTAGTTTAAAAAGAGGTTTGTCTCCAGACAAAACGTATTTTACGAAATAAGCCTTTGTTTCTCTCAAAATGTGTGATTATTCCGTGCAGAGTGCAGTGCTTGCGTCCTTCACCACAAGAGTAAAGCGATCAATTATCTTTATATAGCTAGAAAAAAAAAAAAAAAAAAGAAAATTGTTTCAACATCACCAAATATCTTTGATTTAAATAAGAAAAGGATATGGATTAACAATGCTAGTTACAGTCTTAAAGAGAGAACAGAAATAAACGTTGAAAAGTAACAAGCCTATAACAAGAGTATTTAAAATAAAGACATTTAACGAACTGTGAGATGATGATAATAATAATAATAATAATAATAATAATAATAATAATAATAATAATAATAATAATAATAACTTGTTTTGTAATCCATCATAATAGGAAGGGTTTTATCCAAAGCAACTTAGATTTGTACCAATTTATACTTACAGCTGGGCATTTTTTTACATACTTAGCAATGTGACTTAGTGATGTAAAACTTCTATTTTTGGGAAAGGTGAAAAATACATTTGAATCTTGCAAAATGAGAAACAGCCAATTTTACAGGGATTAAGAGATACAGGATATTAGTTTGTTTCTAGTTCTGTAAAATGGACAGTTTAATTTCTTAAAAACCAGAGTAAACCTAAGTTAAAATGAAATGCGCAATACAAATCTACTTTATCTTAAAGAAGATACATCTTTCTTTCTTTTGTTAATATTGTAGCGTGCCAGGGGAAGACAGCATCAGGGCTGGTAGGTGACGTAATCACACACCTTGCAAAGGAGCCAACTCTTTTGTACAGCGGTATCGGCGCTATGCTTCATGGCGAGAGGTCCCAGGTTCGCCCCCGCCCTCCAACTGTGTGTGGCTTGCCTCGCCCTGTGTAATGCGCCTGCCTGCATTAACAGAGATCGCAACAGTTTTGTTTGACACTTTATATAAAACAGCTCAACAATGGCTATTGGCTTCCTGTTCAGAACTACATTTCTCTGTATCCTAGTGATAAAACGAAACACTCATTGCAGCCTGAGAGATAGTAAGACAGTAGCACTGGTATATGACATTTGAAAAATGTTGGTAGTATATTGTCGATCATTTGAAGATCTACAGGCTATTTTAAACTATAAATTATTTTAAATAACTACACAATCTTTAAAAACAAAGTTTTATTTTCAAAATGAAGCTCAGAGCATAAGAATATGGTATATAATTGTGAATATTTTTATTCAGACTCTCTGTTTGCAAGCAATTATGTTTGAGATATTGTACCAATAAGTACATTTAGATACAGTGCCTATAGAAAGTCTACACCCCCTTGAACTTTTTTTCACATTTTGTTGTGTCAGTGCCTCAGAGTTTCATGCATTTAAATGAGGATTTTTTCCCACTTATCTACACACCATACTCCATACTGTTAAGGGGAAAAAAGTTTTTATTGAGAAAAAAATTATATATTAAAAATACAAAACTGAAAGATCATAATTGGATAAGTCTCCACCCCCCTGAGTTAATACTTGGTGGAAGCACCTTTGGCAGCAATTACAGCTGTGAGTCTGTGGGATAGGTATGCACACCTAGATTTGGCAATACTTGACAATTCTTTACAAAAATGTTGAAAATCTGTCAAGTTCCTTGGGGAGCGTTGATGAACAGCAATCTTCAAGTCATGCCTAGGCAGAGTCTTGATGGTGCCATACGCCTTCCACTTCTTAATAATTGTCTTGACCGTGCTATATTATATTCAAGACCTTATTCTTTTTATACCCATCCCCTGAGCTGTGCCTTTCAACAACTTTGTCTCAGGGTTCTTTTGAAAGGGCCTTGGTGCTCATGGTTGAGTCTTTGCAGAGGGAACCTACAGGAACTGCAGACTTTATCCTGAACTCATGTGAATCACTACATTTTAACACAACTTAACTTGGTGTGTGATTTTGAAGGCGATTGTTTACACCTGAACTATAGGATTGCTATTACAAGGGGGAGGGCACTTATCCAACCAAGCTATATGAAGATATTTATTTTTAATTAATTTTCTACAATTTTCAAGAATATTTTTTTCACTTGGAAGTTGTGTGGTACCATATGTAGATAAATGGGAAAAAAAAAAAAACAGAAAAACAACTATTTTAATTCCATACTATAAAGCAACTCAATTTTGAAAGGGGGTGCAGACTTTCTATAGGCACTGTATATGATTATATGTACCTATTCACTACCCATCAATGCTGGCCTGATTCCTGGTAGCTGATTGATCCCAAAATGTTGTCAAGTCAGGACTTATGGTTGATTACACAGAACCTAATGAATACTAAAGTTAGATTACTTTACCTAACGTCATGTAGTCCAGTTAGTGCTAATCTAGGTCTGTGAAACCACCCACTAAAGCATCCAAATGCTTCAGCAGTCTCTTAATCTCTTCCAAACTTGAATGGAAGTGTGACATGTGTTTGTCAACAACTTGTGCTAAAGAATGTCTTTGCCAAGTTTCATTACAAATGGATGATCAATACTCTACATACATGTAAAATTAAGTGTGTCAAATACATGGTACTTAAAGATGCCTCTTCTATGCCTGTCTCTTGAGGAGATATCCTACTTTTAAAACAGTTTACAAATGTGTTCACCTCTTTCTCTGTCCATGGAAACATATGTAGTACCAATGCCTGTGAATTGAAGGGTTGCGGTTAGACGGAATTTAGAATCCTATGCAATAATTCAAATAAGTGCCAATGTTTAGCTCAAAATACACATTTGTGAATCCGTCTGGTCTGTTTGATTATATTTTTGCTTCTCTGGCAAGATGGCTTTAATTTAAATCAGATTCTCTTTATTTAAATCGATTTTTTGTTTGATTTTTTTTTCTTATGGATTTTGATTTTTTTTTTTTTTTTTTTTTTTTTGTAGTACCATAGTTGTAGCTCTACAGTACCTCCAAACTGTAAATTTAAGGATATCTATGATTGTGGCATCCTCTAAATGTGAACTACAACATGTGAACTATAAGAATTTAGTGATGGAGTACTCTAGAGAAAAATACCCCTCACTCATCCCAGTCATTCTTTACTTTTTACTTTTTTTTTCTTTGATTTCCTATTTCTGTGTCAGTCCAAACACACACAGCTGTTATTTAGGACTGTTTTACTTTTTATAGTGTGTTCAATTGTTAAAGTTCCTGATTGTATCACAAAATAATCCTGGTTTCAGTGTGTCTTAACACAGTGCTCAATTCTCAATTCAGCAAATATGTTAATGATGGAGCAGGCACTCCTGTAATGGGTAAAGACATGTCTTCAGAATACCATTTCAGTGCAGTATTATTATTATTTTTTTACATCTTCAATCCATTTATGAGCCACAGAATCAGGGTCAAGCACTGTTCACGCTTGCACTCACATCAGAATACAGCCCTAAGAGTTTTAGTTCATAGGCAGTAAGAGTTTAAGATGTGTGTGTTAATAAAAGGTTTTTAAAACATACATGTTCACATGTTTTCCATGAGAAGCTATAGAGAGCATCAAAAGAAACTTATCACTATTACAACACATTTATTTTTTAAAAAAAAGGTACATAAATGATGGACATTGACAAAATGTTTTTGTTTTCTTTTTAATCACGTGATGATTCATCCTTGACCATGAGACGCTTGAGTAACCATGACTGAAGCGTATGCACTTAATCAGCTAGTTAGTGAAACAGTTGATTTGACACTGGATACAGAGTGATTTCAGCTGTTGAATTGCAAGCTTGAATAAAAGCAATAAGAAAATCACAGGAAAAAAAATCAATATGCCACAATAAAAAGTCACTGTAACTGCTGTAAAAAAGTTTGTCATTTTTCAATCATATCTCGTGAATTTTATCCAAATAGAAGTAATAAGTTTCTTTTGATGCTCAAATATAAGTGATACATTTCTTTTGATGCCCAAATATAAGTCATATGTTTTTTTTTTGATGATCAAATATAAGTGATACGTTTCTTTTGATGCTCAGTATATATAAAAATAGGTCCATTTAGTTATATATATATATATATATTATATATTATAATATATATATATATATATATATATATATATATATTAAATTGACTTGATTTAAATCAGCCAACCCTGAAGCACGGTGCTGAAACTACAATTACAGTGCGTAATCAAACTGGATAGCAAACAAAGTCTGTCTTTTGAAAGTAAGATTTTGTAGGGAGCAGTCAGTGATTTATTTCCGTAGCTAATGCAGTTTCTGTCAGAGCATGGTGCACCCAATGACCAAAACAAGAAATATTATCTTATGTTTTAGATCGTTTGTAGGTAAGTTCATCTTGTAACCACATCTATTTTTTAGCCTTTGTAATTAGTTTTTACCAGTATGATATTTGCACATACTGTACAGAGCATCCTAGTAATCATATAATAATCACACATTACCTGGAGGTTAGGAGTGTGTGTGCAAACTCAAGGTTTGGTGAAGACTTGTGCAAACTCAACGCAGTTGTTATGATTACCATGTGGATTGTGATGGAAGACACCATCAACGCATAAAGGTCTCTGTTTTTTTAATGAAGACCCCAAAGAGGTAAGAAAAGGGATTTTAAAGCATAATGTGTAATTACTCAGAAAAAAAGATACGTCCTTAAAATAAAATGGCTGAATACAATGATTTGCACATAAACAATAGTACGCATCACAGTATTGGCCAAATTTGTCTCGCTTTACTTGTGTACTCTGAATTGCAGTTCCATTTCCTGTGGAGAGATGAGAACACTGATAGCTACCACATCCTGTTCCTAATTATGGCACCCTTTCATTGGTAAACTACAGAAAAATCCACAGTGTTCAAAGCAAACCGTTTCTAGGGTGTAGTCATTATTAGCTGCTATGAACTTCTAGTTAAACTTAATATTAGACTTTGTGAGTACAGACTGCAGCCCACTCTTCCTACTCAATGGAAACAAATGTAGTTGTGGGGGATTGATGATGTCATTAACACCAGGGCATAGTTTGTTCCTTTCAATATGCTTTTTTTTATCATTCTGTTTAATAAAACTGGCAGAGAATTAGGTCAATTTAATTTCTATATAAAAAATACAACTTAAAAATCACTACAGTATCCAATAATGACGGGATAATGGCATTGCTGTCACGTGGCTCCTTTAAGACCCAACTTGACAAAGTTCTGAGATCAGTCAGTCAGTAGGAACTGGACGAGCTTAGATGGGCATAATGGCCTCCTCTTGTTCGGAAACTTTCTTATTTTATAAGATAATAATAATAGAGGTCTCGAGCCATTAATTGAATAAGGCAGTTTAATTATTATTTAATTATTACCAAGGAACATGCCACAGCAATGTTATTATCAGTACTACAGCTTTACAAAGTTATTTATTTCTCTGTTTGAAATAATCATTGTAGTCACTGAAAGACCAGGGCTCAAGCATCTCTGAAGTGGTTTTAGAGCAGATGCCATTAATTAGTGTCATCTTTTCCATCCATTGAGTAATAACAGAAAGGCTAATCTGCATAGAAAATGTTAGGTTACTTACTCATAACTCTGGTTCCCTGAAAGAGAAGACGACCATCAACAACATTCTTACATATATTACTAGGTTTACTGACGTCCCCTCTAACCAGACCTTTTTGAGGAAAGGCCAGGAGCAGCGGTATAGGCGGGAAAGTGTACAAAAACCCTTTGGGCCATTTGTACATTAGGGCGTCTACGCCAAGTGGACCGCCTCAGCGGTGGAGGGAGTACCACTTCGCTGAGATGAAAAGATCGATTTGTGCCATCCCGAACAGTTCCCAAATGCACTCCACTACCTGTGTGTGAAGTCACCACTCTGGCGGATGCGGACCCTCCCTGCAGAGGAGGTCCGCTGCCCAGTTCACTACTCTGGGAATGTGCGTCGCCTGCAGGGACAACAAGTTTCTCTGAGACCATGTCCGAAGGCTATGCAATGCAACTCCAGGGACTGTAGGCCACCCTAGTGTTTGACATACATCGCTACTGTGGTGTTGTCCGTCCGGATCAGCACCGGGATGAAGTGGTGGAAAGTAAGAGAGATGTTTATATGCAGGGATATCCAGGGGTCCGGCCAGGATCCGCGTACTCCTCTGGCTTCCCAGACTGCCTTCCAACCCAAGTTGGAGGTGTCTGTCGTCACCACTTGCCGGTTTAACTCTACTCCCATCCGCACACCCTCGCACAGGTGAGAGGACGTCCTCCATCAGCGTAGGGCTGCCGAGCACACGTGAGACACAGTCAGCCGATGATGTCTGTCGCATTTGGTATTGAGGAGGAACGCACTGAACCACGCTTGTAGTGGTGCATGTGGAGCAGACACAGCTGAATGGCCGATATGGCTGCAGCCATCAGACCCAACAGTTTCTGGCACAATAGGAGGGTGACCTGTGATCCCTGTTGAAACAGGGAGAGGCAACCCTGGATAGCTACAACTCTGTCGTCTAACAGGTATGCGTGCATCGTACTGGAGTCCAGCCGGAGCCCCAAGTACGTCTTCCACTGCACCAGTGTAAGTTGACTCTTTGCATCGTTGATGGTGAGGCCCAAGCTCCTGTAAGTCCACGATGGTTAACCAGTCTCCCGGCCAGACTGACAAGAGAATGTGCCGGTGAGAGCATTTGGAACCTCCTTTCTTTTATTCCATTGAGAATCCTCAAGTCTAGGATGGGGCGAAAGCTGGCAACTTTTTTGGGCACCAGAAAATTCCACGTCCTGCGTTCCCTCTGTCTGCCAGTTGGGCTCGGTTGTTTGCTGCCAGTGTGCCATATAGGCGATGCCTTAGGTCACTCAAAGGAACAGTGGGGACTGGAACTGTCCTGATGGCAGTCCGCGTTGGAGGAGCTCGTCAGCGGTTCGACCTGCCCCACGCAGGAGTGCGGGGAGGGAGCAACGCGGCCACCTGCCGGGTTGCCTCGCATTCCCGGTGGGATCTCTGCAAGATCTCCTCCACCGCTGACCCAAAGGTATATCCTGGGGATATAGGCGTGTCTAGCAGTGCGGCCTTATCTGCATCACGAACTCTGGCTTGTGACAGCCACAGCAGTCTACGAGCCACAATCGAGCTAGCCAGGCACCGGCCAAGAGCTTGACCTTGGAGACCAGAGATCTGCAGCAGCGTGCTGGACAGGAGATGTAGCTTCATGGCCATCGGCTCAGGGAGTGGGGCCTCGCACAGTACACCGTCCATATAGGACATCAGCATGTTCGCCGTGTTTGACAGGTGAGATACTTGTCATCTTGCACCAGCTGGGACTCCTCTTCCCATCCACAGTGCGCATCGAATACTGTGGTCACCGTATGCCTATGCACTAATGTAGCGGTCAGCACCTAGCACCATGTGCATCGTGTGTACCTAGCACTGTTCACACCAGGTACCGTAAGCACTATGTGCTCCGTGTATTGTGCAACACTGTGCGCTCATGCACTGACGCTGTCAGAATCGGCCGATCACCGTGTGCACCGTGAACATGAGCACCGTGCGCACCGAGTACCGTGCACTCTTGCACTAGCTCTATAGCAGTGGGCATCAAGTACTGAGTGCCATGCAGCACTGTACGTTCGTTCACTAACGCTGTTGCAGTGAGCACCAAGCACCGAGTGCACTAGGTGCATCGTGTACCATGTGCCGCTGTGTCTGCACAGATGCTGTAGTGCTGGGCACTTTGCACACCGAGTGTAGCAGGGGGAGATCTGTGCTGACTCTGCTGGTGTGTTCACAGTACTGCAGGAAGAGGGCAGCAGTCGTCCAACAACCGCCTGTGAGTCATGGCAGTGACACGGGGAGGTGGGAAAGTGGGTGTGTGGACTTTCCCCCTCTCTGAATGGGAGATTGCTAGCCCTATAAAAAAAATGCTTTGCTGTTTCCTCAGGTCTGCCCTTTTAAATGCGCCGAGAGTGCGGAAGCGCTGGTCCACGACCGAGAACCAGTCGGAGAGAACAGAACTGAGGTTCAGAGCCAGACAATGAGGGCGGGGAACCCTTGGGCAGACCCCTTAAAAGTATAGCTGAGCAGGCTAGTTAACCGGCAGCGTAGGACGGTGATCCAGGTCGCACGGGCAGCGGCGACTGGGATATTGCTGCAGCGTGCAGCACCTTTTCTTTATAGTTTTGTTACTGTTTTATTTTCCGTTTCTTTGTGCCTTCTGTTTTGAATTATTGTTTCGAAGCACCTGCAAGGGTGCCGGTATTGTGTACCCTCACTTGGTATGCCCGTGGTTCTGTTTACCATCATTGGTAAATCAGACCACGGACCCACAGCCCCATCTGCGGGCTAAAAAGAAACAAGGCAACCTTCAAAATAAAACTGGGCATCTGTGTGGTGTTTTCAAGTACACCTGTCTGTCTCCTGGTCAGTGAATTACCCACAGCCCTTCCACACGTGGTGTCAGGCATTGCCCCAAGCAGTGCATCCACAGAAGGAGCAGACGGGCAATGGATTCTACACAGTTTGCTGCGATGATGGACCTCCTGCGCCAGACGCTCACCGCAGCAGTGCAGGGGGCGGCTAGACCAGCAGCTCTAGACCCCCAGTTACAACGCCCCACAAAAATGATGGCCGAGGATCGACCCGACACCTATTTAGAGGTGTTTGAGGCCATGGCGACCTCGGTCGGGTGGGATCCAGCACAGTGGGCTAGCTACCTGCTGCCTCAGTTCACGGGAGAGGCGCAAGCAGCAGCGAGAACGCTGTCCTCAGATTGGATGATGGATTACCCCACGCTGAAAACCGTCATCCTTAATCACGTGGGGGCCACACTGGAGGGGTATCGGAAGAAATTTCGGGAGGAGCAGTTTGCGGCAGGGGAGCACCCACGAGCCATTGCCCACCGTCTGAAGGATTACGCCCTGCGTTGGTTGAACCCGGATCTGAACACCAAAGCCAGGGTGGTGGAGATGATCGTGGTGGAGCGCTTCCTGGAGTGTCTAGCCCCGGGACCTCGGCTGTGGGTCCAGCGACAGGCACCAGATACGCTGGACCGGGCGGTCGAACTCGCCGAGCAGTACCAGGCAGTGGAGCCAACGCCTGCGAAACTGCCCGGGAGGAGTGCGGCTACTGGATCGTCCCCTCAGCTGGCCCGAGAGAGGGTGAAGGGACTAGGGGGAAGGGGTAGTCCAGGATTTGGTCGGGGGGTGTAGGCGGGAGTTCCCGGCCCGGGAACTGGGGCAGGGTGGGGATACCCACGGGCTACTGCAGTGTCGGACCAGGGTCTCGCGCGGAGCCCCTTTTATGGCTCCAGTGTTTCCCCCTTTTGCCAAAACTTTGGGGAGAGAAACCAGCCCACCGAGGTGTTGGACGTGCAGGGAGGTGGGCCACCTCGCCCGGGACTGCCACGTGATGAAGGTGTGGTCAGTCTCTAGTACAGGAGAGCCTAATCTCACCGGGGCAGAAACGCATATTGGGACGGGTGCATATTAAATGTATTCATGGGGATGTCCGCTCTTATCCCAAGATCAATGTGCGTATGACTATTGGCCAGCAGGTGACATAGGTGCAGGTAGGATTATGTCCTCGATTGCCGGTACCAGTAGTTCTGGGATGGGACTGTGAGCAGTTTAAAGATTGATTGGCTGCCCTGACAGCCCTGTCCTCTTTATTGGCTAAGAAAGAGGAAGTAATTGGAGAGATCTTTCCCTTTCGCGATTCAGAATGGTTTTGCCATAAATTTAGACCCCTTAAAACTAAATGGGAGCGCCAGATCGCTAAGAATGAGGGCTGGCAATGGAGGGAGTCGGAGAAGTTTCAGGTGGGCGTGGTCGGTGAAGAGTCTGGGGGGGAGGTCGCGGAGCCAGAACAGGGGTCTGGCTCGGCTGCCTCTGCTCGGGACCGACCAGACCCCGAGTTGGAAGCCATGGGAGCTGATTTCTTAGCTCGCTCCCATGACTTCCGACTCGAGCAAGGGCGTGACGACGTGCTGGGCAGGCTCTTTGACCAAGCAGCGGTGGTTAATGAGCCGTTCTACGAGCCCCACTGGTGCCTTTGCCCCTAGTGGAAGCTCTGTTTGAGCGTATTGGGATGGACATAGTTGGGCCACTAGAAAGGAGCGCGGCAGGATACACCCACCTACTTGTCATTCTGGATTACGCTACGTGTTATCCAGAGGCAATTCCCCTCTGATCTATGTCCACTAGGTCTGTTGCCAACGAGCTTGTGAAGGTTTTCTCCCGGGTGGGGATTCCCAAGGAGATACTAACCGATCAAGGCACCAATTTTATGTCCCGGCTAATCCGCGGAACATGTAAGCTTTTGGGAATTAAGACCATTAGGACCTCGGTGTTTCATCGTCAGACCGACGGTTTGATGGAACGCTTTAATAAGACCCTTAAGAACATGTTGTGCAGGTTTATTCGTAGTGATGTGCGTTACTGGGACCAGCTGATTCCTCCCCTTCTCTTTGTGATCAGAGAGGAACCCCAGGCTTCTACGGGGTTTTCACCATTCGAGCTGTTGTATGGGCGGAGACCCCGGGGCGTGCTCGATCTGATCAGAGAGATGTGGGAGGAGCAGCAGGACAATTCAACCAATACCGTCCGGTATGTGTTGGACCTGCGCAAACGTCTTGAGTCTGTTGGGAAATGGGCGCATGACAATTTGCAGCAGGCACAGCACAGACAGGAGACCCAGTATAACCGAGGAGCCTGGTTGTGCACATTTCAGCCGGGGGATAAGGTACTTTTATTATTACCCAGTTCTGAGTCGAAACTCTTGGCTAAGTGGCAAGGACACTTTGAGGTTACACGCCAGGTTGGGAAGGTGAACTATGAGATCTGCCAGCCGGAGCGACAGAGAGAGAAACACATTTATCATATCAACCTCTTAAAGCCTTGGTTGGAACCAGAGACGTTGTTAGTGGCGCATGCAGATGACGTCACGGACCTGGGACCTGATCTTTCTGAGTTGGCAAGAAAAGGATCAGTACAGATTGCTGAGAATCTGACACCAACGCAGAAATGTCAGGCTCACGGTCTGGTGGCGGAGTTTCCTGATGTGTTCTCTTCCGTCCCGGGGCAGACTTGAGTAGCCCATCATCACATTGATATTGAGCCAGGGGCGCTAGTTCCCCAGAGGCAGTACCGTATATCTGAGCGTAAAAGACAGGTAATAAAAGCGGAAATTGACGAAATGCTGAGACTGAGGGTAATAGAAGAGTTCCAAAGTGACTGGAACAGTCCTATCGTTTTAGTCGATAAGCCAGACGGGTCAACTCGATTTTGCATTGATTTTAGACGAATCAATGAGAAATCGAAATTTGACCCTTATCCGATGCCCTGGGTAGATGAGTTGCTGGAGCGTCTAGGCACAGCTCATTTTATGACGACACTGGATTTAACGAAGGGGTACTTGCAGATACCCCTGACTCCGGAATCTAGAGAGAGGACGGCGTTTTCGACTCCCTTCAGGTTGTACCAATTTAGGACCATGCCCTTTGGGTTGCACGGAGCACCCGCCACTTTCCAGCGGATGATGGATCGTATCTTGCGGCCCCATCAGCAGTACACCGCTGCTTACATAGATGACGTGGTTATCCACAGTGAGGATTGGCCGAGTCATCTGTGTAAGGTAGCGGCGGTGCTGCAATCCTTGCGGGAGGCGGGGCTCACTGCTAACCCAAAGAAGTGTGCCATTGGGAAGAGTGAGTCGGAGTATTTGGGGTATCGAGTAGGGGGCGGCCAGATCAGACCGCTGGTTGCTAAGGTGAAAGCCTTGGCTGACTGGCCGGTTCCTACAACCAAAACCCAGGTGCGCTCTTTTTTGGGACTAGCGGGCTATTATAGAAAGTTCATCCCGAGCTTCGCTATGCTCGCTGCTCCCTTGACAGACCTCACCCGGAAGGCTGCCCTAAATACGATTCAGTGGACGGAGTCGTGCCAGAGGGCTTTTCTCGCCTTGAAGCGGAGGCTGTGTAGTAAGCCAATGCTATGCAGCCCGGATTTTGGTAAGAGGTTCACCCTGCAGACGGATGCGTCAGAGACAGGTCTCGGGGCAGTGTTGTCTCAGGAGGTTCGGGGAAGCGAGCAACCGGTCCTGTACATCAGCAGGAAGCTCCTTCCCCGCGAGAAAAATTATAGCACCATTGAGGAGTGTCTCGCAGTAAAATGGGCAGTCGAGTCACTCCAGTACTACCTCCTGGGGCGACACTTCACCCTGGTTACAGATCATGCCCCCTTAGCATGGCTTCACCGGATGAAAGATAGCAACGCCAGAATCACACGGTGGTACTTGGCCTTGCAGCCCTATGCCTTCAGGGTAGTCCACCGAGCAGGAAAGCTGCATCAAAACGCAGACTTTTTCTCTCGGGAAGGCATGGTGGTGTAGGATTTTCGAATGAACCGGTGTTGTCTTTCTGAGGGGAAGGCTATGTAGCAGGGGGAGATCTGTGCTGACTCTGCTGGCGTGTTCACAGTACTGCAGGAAGAGGGCGGCAGTCGTCCAACAACTGCCTGTGAGTCATGGCAGTGACATGGGGAAGTGGGAAAGTGGGTGTGTGGACTTTCCCCCTCTCTGAATGGCTGAGAGGCGAGTCTTGGGAGATTGCTAGCCCTATAAAAAAATGATCTGCTGTTTCCTCAGGTCTGCCCTTTTAAACGCGGCGAGAGTGCGGAAGCGCTGGTCCACGACCGAGAACCAGTCGGAGAGAACGGAATGGAGGTTCAGAACGAGACAGTGAGGGCGGGGAACCCTTGGGGACCCCTTAAAAGTATAGCTGAGCAGGCTAGTTAGCCGGCAGTGTGGGACGGTTATCCGGGTCGCACGGGCAGCGGCGACCGGCATATTGCTGCAGAGTGCAGCACCTTTTCTTTATAGTTTTGTTACTGTTTTCTTTGTGCCTTCTGTTTTGAATTATTGTTTCGAAGCACCTGGAAGGGCACTAGTATTGCGTACCTTCACTTGGTATGCCCGTGGTTCTGTTTACCATCGTTGGTAAATCAGAACACGGACCCACAGCGCCATCTGTGGGCTAAAAAGAAATAAGGCAACCTTCAAAATAAAACTGGGCACCTGTGTGGTGTTTTCAAGTACACCGGTCTGTCTACTGGTCAGTGAATTACCCACAGCCCTTCCACACCGAGATACCAAAGTACAAAGGGCTATGCATACACCGCAGTACAAAAGCACCGGGGGGGGGGGGCAGCTATTGCAATTGTGCCTACCCTAACCATGCGGTCACACACCTGGTCAGTGCACAGTTATGCACCAGGGGACACAAGGGAGAAAGCTGCAGTGGCCGATTCAGAGCGACAGAAAAAAAAACACGGTAGAATAGATAGGGGAGAGCACACTGTTTGTTTACAAGGCCTGACTCACAGAGGTGGGCGGGCCTACGCAGCCGGCGAGGTCTACTGATAATCTTTTCCTCCGCTTGGGTTTGTTCATTGACCTGGAAGGACTGTGAGAGCCGCAATAGTTACTGCCTGTGAATTGTTTTTGGTGAAAAGAATATTTGTGAGTGTTTGTTTGTTTTTTTCAGTGTTGTTTGTAATTGTCTTGTTTGTTAAATCACCAGACAGCTAAACACATTTCCGGAGCTTTCGCTTTCGGGCCAGCACAAGCCGGAACAGCACATCACAACAGTCACTAAAATTACCTGTTATCACCCACCACGAGCACTAAAACACACACCACGGATGGTGACTGTGTTTAGTATTGTGGGGCGGATAAGGATTATTGTTTGGGACTGTAACCCCTTGGTATTTGATTCCGCGTATTAAACATTGTTGTGTATTGCCAGAGCATTTTCTTTTGGTCACCAGACCCGGATTAAAAATAAAACTTTCCAAACGGATTACAGTTGTCTGTGATTACTCCTGCACTGCATCACCTCTACACCTGTTCACAATCACCAGCCACTTTGCCACAACCTCACACTTTTAAGTCCTTCTATTTGTTTATTTCTACAGCTAGAAATTCAAATACTTTAAACTGTACAGTCTACCTTTTTGTGATATAGGCTACTAATCTATACCAAAAAAAAAAAAAAGATCTACTCAATTGATTTTAAGTGTGACATATTTAAATATCTAACTAACATGACAATCCTTTTATTCAGTTTCTTTATGTGAAGATACATAAGGATAATTTCAAATACACCATTGTTTGTATCACTTAAAAATAGTTTATAGAAGCTACAAATGGCAGTCCTGAAAATGACTATAAAGTAAGTGTCTAAGAATGTTACATTTTAAAAAGTCTTGTACTGGTATTTTACTCCAACTGGCAAATTACAACGTAACGACCGACAAATCTTAACAAGTAAAGTGCTACATTTTACATCACCCAAAGCCATATGTATAGACAGGTAAATAAAAAAGTAACTTGCATTACTGGTGCTTGGTTTTGACTGAGCCTCACATCTGGCTGAGTTTAACAGCGACCACGCATAAGGTTGATCTGAAAAAGGAAAGTTACAATAATACTAACACGAACGAACACGGAAAACACATTTGTTTGTTTCGTTATGGTTAATATGAAGAACGTGTTTTCTGTATCCTGGTAAGGGCATTATAAAAACCAACGGTTTGAAACAGTTTCATAATTTTTTTTTTTAAATACACTATAAATGTACTTCCATCGGTCAATTCCACTTGTTTCCTGCATGTGGACATCTTTGTCGCTTGGATCACCGATACAAAATGCTCGGCAGCACTCTGAGCAGCTTGGTTAGAGCGGAACTGAGCAAGCCGTTAAACCCATTTTTTTTTTTACTGAGACGCTCTTAGCCACTCAGTTACTTAACACGCTCCATGTCGTTTGGTGGTCGACCTTCAAATGGAAAGGGAACAACAGGAGAGCAGTGTCTGGTTCTTATATAATATACTATCACATGTATTGCAGTATAATGTAGGAAACAACAGTGTTTTTGGATGACACTAGTTGTTGTTGTGTTTTTTTTTTTTTTTTTAATAGGCTACATCACCCAAAAATACCTTTTAAATTGAGAATAATTATTTAATTTACATTAGGTAAAATAGACGATAGTCCAATATTAGTGCTAATCTGGGTCTGTAAAGGTAAGGTAAGGTATTTCAGGATTAATGCTTGGATCCTGCAATCACCCATATAAATATTTACCATCATAAATTTACACAGTCATTTTGTAGTTTTCCAATAGTTATGCTATGCATTCAGTATAGTTTACCACAGTTGCTTTTTCAATCACTAATATCTCAAAACTCTCTGAGATACACACTTCATATTCTAGTTCACGGCTGATTTTGCAAAATACAACTGTAGTCTTCAGTTTGACCTATGGCCAGTATGGCTGCCTTAGTGTGGTCATGAGAAATTTAGATTTGTTAATTTTAAAGGCCAAGCACTTGCAAACACTGGCTCTCTATCTGGTTCACAAACAGTATCAGAGATTCACTTGCTCAAGTAGTTATTGCACAAGAGAAATATTCCCTTTTTAGGTAGTAGTTTTACAAAGCTACTTCCTCAGCACTGTTAAAACCTCAGTTCTCATATGAGGTCTTGACTTCACGTTTACAGGGTTATATATAAACATTGCAGCTGCATTGACATTGGCACAATGACTGCATGTGGTGGTACTTTCTGCACACTTTAGAGATATTTCCTTCATATTTCAGACATAGCTTGTAATTATTTTTATATTAATGCTACCGATTTTACCAGTTATATATACCTTCTCCACCAATACACATTTTTTCCACATATAATTTTTACTTCATGTTAACAACCAAATCAGAGATGACTTATCCCTTACACTTTGTCTTACTGTGCTTTCTTTTTGTTTGTTGTAATATATATAATATATATATATATATATATATATATATATATATATATATATATATATATATATATATATATATATATATATATATCTATAAATGACAGAACCAGCATCAGAGGTGATTGTGACCCAACGGCTCCCTGAAAAGAGATACAGTAGCAAAAAGGCCTGAGGAGGAGAAGACAGAGAGAAATGGAAAGACAGGGAAGTACAGCCAAACTTTTAATACAAAGAAGCATAGGTTGTGGGAAGCCATTATAATGTATCCGTCTGTACCTTTCTGCAGTTTATTTAGACTTTAAAACAGGTCTTCTTTTCCAGTCCTTGTAACCAGATCCATCACTCATCTATTTTGGGATTTTCACAGACCAAAGTGGGTGTGAGAATTTGTTTCACACGATTGCCTCAAATCTATAAACTGTCGCTATGTTTTTTTTTAGAGGAGTTGTGCACACAGACTCCTACATTTTATTTTCGCTAAATAATAGTAGCGGTAGTATTAAAACATAGCAGATTTGCGCTGCTTGTCAAAAATGTACCAGCAGTATTAAAAAAAAAAACATCAGAAAGCATCTTGTTAAGACAGCTGTGGAGAAAAAAGTGTTTAGTTTCAGGCAACACCTACAATCTTGCTTTCCTTATATGATAACTTTAGAAGCATTTTTCACTTCTCTCTTTTATAACACTTGTTTCTTGCATATTTACAGTACATTGATGTCCATGATACTTCAGTTATGGTACTTTATCATTTACCTCAAAACATTTTTTTTTTTTTTTCAAAATCAAATGAACAACAATATGTTCAGTATAAAAAAAGTCTTGAAATGTATATGTTGCATTGTTTAGAGTGTAACGTTAAATAGATAGTCAAATCTGATATTTTCTGTCTATTTTGAACACTTAATGGTCATGTTGTTTAAATTATATGAAATACTAAAATAAACGTAATCAAGTTTATTTTAGCACTTCTAAACTTGGCATTTTTTTTAGATATGGATGATTATATATTAAAAAATTTCTTTGGTTAGATGTTGATGCTCAGCATTTTCCCCAAATTATTCCTGTATTTTTGGTACCGCCGAAATCACTGAAAACATCTAGTGCAGTGGTCCTCAAAGTGGTGCCCTTGAAGTCAGGCCATCGTGCCCGTGGCAGCTGTTCTTAAAATATGGGTTGTGAACACATTTCTGGCAGGTCATAGAGTGGGAAAATAAATAAATCTTTAAACACGTTTTCCAACAAAACCGTCACAGCAGTCTGATGGTGCTACTCACTTATGCTATGCTTGTACCTTCTTTTTCCTGAAGGTCCTCTGTGATACGATCAACCAATTGAATATCTGCATTTTCTCTGCGGTAGCCCAATCATAAATTAGCTGGGTGTGTGTGGCAAAGTGGTCTACTGTGTACCGGTGCAGGAGTGCGTAATGAGCCAGACAGAGATTTATATTCCAAAGGAAACAGTTTAATGTTACAAAGTCCAGGTCTGGTGACCAAAAGAAAAGGTCCCTGGCAATACACAGCAATGGTAAAGAACAGGGAATATATCACAGGTTGCAGTCCCAAATAATATTAAAACATATCTCTCCCACAAGGTACAATCACGGTCACCAGTCCTGGATGTGCGTTGTAGTGCTTGGTGAGTGATACAATTTTTCAGGTGCCAATACATTTCAGTTATGTTGTAGGTTTTTGCTGGCCCTCGGCGACAGCTCCCGAACTTGTTTTAGGAGTCTAGTAATAATAATCACAATAATTAAACCAAAAAACAAACACTCTCGAACAGCAATCACAGGGGTTTTCATCCTGTGGGGTTATTTACTGTCTAACCATAACAAGGAACCAATCATGTCGCTTCGTCCCCTTAATATACCATCATACCTCCTCCAATTCATGGCTGCCACATCATTTCTCTTCCAGGTCAATGCATTTGTGTATCAAAGCTACATCCTCTTCCTAAATGACCAACTTCCTTTTAACCGGTGGAATGAAATGTCAGGCCAAAAAGTGCAAAGTACTTGGTCCTTGCTACTTAGTGGCCTCATAGGTCGGGAGGGAGATTTACCACCAACAGTCATTGTGTCTCTGTGACAGTGGGACATAAACTGTATTTGTTTCAGTTGCATGTATTGACAATAAGTTTAACCAATAGGAGAGTCAAATATCTGCCAAGTTTTATGCAGCTGTCCAATCATAAGCAAGCAGAGGCCGTTCACGGTATTCTGCATGAAAATTGAAGGTGCGTGAGTATGGAAAAGTGAAAGATCTGACAGCTGTCCAATCATTCATGAGCAGAGGCAGGGTGTAAATATGCCGGTTAAGCACAGAATTTTGCCGACTGTTATTGAAAAAAATAATACATTTCAGTATTTAGAATTACATTTTCTCTCTCTTTTATATATATATATATATATATATATATATATATATATATATATATATATATATATATATATATATATATATATTTTAGTTTTAGTTTCACCAGACAAGAGAAACACCGTAGAAGATTTAGTTACAAATCCACTTTCTCTGAATAATTGTACTGGAGATGAGCAATTTTTAAAACGGAGTAATGTTGACAAATTTGCCAAATTTAAACAAAATGAGACACTATCTGTCTATCTATATCTATATGTCTATTGACATAATTGATTAGTTACAAATGATAAAACTACCCTATACTGATAATGTTACTTGCCAAAAATCATCATCCCTTGTAACAAACTCTTTGCTGTATCTTATCATTCCTAATTTTTTCACAGATATAGGGCCCTGAAAAAATAAGAAAGCGTTATAAAAGAGGGTTCTCATAAAAAAGAGAATGGTGACGCTTTACGCTGTTCGTGTGTTTTTCTATTTGCCTGTCTGTCTATCACACTGTACTGGGTGAACACGATATTACTGCGTTGATTTTGCAGCATTCATCATTCTTCATTTAACGTTTGTCATACACCCAAGCCTCCTATAGACTTGGATTGCATGTATCTATAATCTGAATATTTCTAACCTGTGCTTGCGCTCATTCACTTACTTCACTTCAGCAGTGCAAAAGCATTACATCGTCACTTGACGACACCTTATTACAGGATTAAGAGGACCCTGTGCATGTGCTTTCGCCGTTTAACTGTCAGTATTGCTAAAAGTATCCATGACACAGAATGGAGGAGAAACTCTGCTAATTCCGAATGCTGTCCTAAGGGTGTTAGTTGATGGTAGCTATCCAGGGAATCTTAACTGAATTATTGTCTATTATCATGCATTTTCAAGATTACCACCTGCAGGGCAACCACAGATACCTGTTATGAAGTGATTCCATCAGACAGAGAAGCACCAGGGGAATGCTTATAGTAGCAATTCCATTCCTGTAAGTATTAACAGATCACCACTGATCACTAATATTATAACACAATATTGACATAAGGTTCAGCTTGACATGGGGGTATAAGATCAAAATCAACTAGTGGCTACAAAAGAGATCTATGTTTCCAAGTCACTTGATCTTGACCACAATCTCGGTCATGTCATGAACAAAGCGTTTTTAATTTTTTGGTACATACTGCACAAATTTTTTGGTTCATAACCACAATTAGCTTGGTAGGATTGCCTCGCCATGTGTGATGCACCTGCCTGCGGGAACAGGGATCGCTACATTTGTGTCAGAAGTGGACGCAGGTACCCTGGCACACACGCACTCGTCGGACTGTAGCCTGGTGAGCAAGTCCGGGGCAGACTTGAGACTGGCAGGGGAGAGTGTAGCATGCATGGGGTAAGGCAGCAGCAGGGCTGGTAGGCGATGTAATCACATAGAGAGACATATGCCTGATATACGCTCCTTGCAAGGGAGGCGGCTCTTTTGTACTGCAGTATCGGTGCTATGCTTTAGTGCGAAAGGTCCTGGGTTCGCGCCCGCCCTCCGCCTGTATGTGGATTGCCTCGTCATGTGTGATGTGCCTGCCTGCTGGAGCCGGGATCACTACAATATTATTACTGTTGTTGTTTTAGGCAGGGATTCTCGCATTGTGTGTTTCACAGATAGAGAAGGTTAGGTGGTGCAATGCTGCAGCTGTCACTGGGAAAAGACAGTTTTCATAAGTTCATGTCTAGTTTATTTAAATTGCAGTCCAAATTGCTGTAATTTGTTTGGAATACATATTTTAGTAACACTGCTGTAGTATGTCAAACTTGCTTTAGGCTTGTTACGAATGTTGTTGTTTTTTCTATTTTATTTTTTAATTTGTTTTTCTTCTCCTGAGCTACCAAGGTAATTTACCACTAGCATTCACAAGCTTTTACTGAACTGCAGTGATATTAAAATAATCACGTTGGGGGGGAGAGGAATGGAGTGGAAATGTGTGTGAGCGGTACAATCATCGATAATAATTCAAACGATTCGATTTTGTGTGCCCAATTAATAGATTGCTATTTGGAGTTTTAACTGGCAGCCCTAGTGCGTTGAGGAGAAACAGCCCTTGTGGATTTTGCCTCCAGCGCTTGGTAAAGTGCACCCATCCCAGTGGAATCACTAGAGGTGGACAGCAGCTTCGCACAGTCACGGACACTGGTAGCAAGTTGATCCTATTTAAAGTACAATTGGACTTGTGGGACGGATTTTTTATTAAAATATTTCTAATTTCTTTATATCTATTCAGGGATACTAAGATATTTAGTGAGCAACTGGCTTGAGTGATGTGATTTAAAAAAAAAAAAAATGTGTAAAAACATTTACAGCAACATCAGTAATTATTATTATTATTATTATTATTATTATTATTATTATTATTATTATTATTATTATTATTATTATTATTATCTTATATCATATTAACTGACGATCAAAACGAATTTATTACTAGCCAATCTTAATATTTTATTCTTTTTTAATAAGAATTTGTACGATAGACTTGCAATGCTAATGTTTTATTACATCTAAATCTGAAGAAGAAACTATGGATTTAACAAGTGCAGGCACATATAGGATTTGTATAGAAATATAAAACTACACTAAGTTTCCATGATATTAAAAGAAATACATAAACTCAAACTTTAAAACATGTATTGCTCCTTTTTTTAAGCAATATATGTGCTAAACTGTTACTTTGTACAATATTCAATCTGCTAGATTAAAGGGAATATATGATTATTCCTGTAGCTTCGGTACCTGAGTGGTTCGCTTGGTAAAGGCATGACCACGTCTTCACATTTTTGCAGATTTTTACATATAGTACATGTATATCGAAAGACTAAGAATAAGAACACATTCATGGCATTCAGAAAAGGAAGTAAAGGGAAGGAAGGGAGTGTGAGCTGATAAAGGAATGGGAGGAAGGACTGCTTGTGTTGCTTTGTTGAATAGAGTTTGATCCACAGACTGAAAATATATCTGAGAAGTTGAGATATTGCAATACACCCCTGATAATGTGCAGGGCAGCCTGCTTCTAGTCAAAACCAATCAGACATCTAGCCAGCAAGGCTGCAAAGGGCAGGGTGCTTAACTGGCCCTAGAACAAGGGAAAACACTAGACACTACTGTAAAGGGCCAGTGCACTGTAAAGAGATACTAATACCTCTTTTCCTCTGGCACTTTCAACTCGCTATTTGTCGAGTGAGAACCAAACCATGAAATTCAGGCAAGGGGGCCAAGGGCGAGGTAAATAATTTCCATAATTACATTGCGTCTGTCAATACACTTGAGGAAGACCAGCAACATGGTGTGCAGTGAGTTGGAGGATTCTCAGTTGTATTCAGTAATATATGAAGAACAAAATCAAAGAAAAACACAGCCATAAAGAGATCCACCATTCTCAACTCAAACACAACCATAACCACTGGATCTGCCATTCTCAACTGAAACACAACGCATCCTACTACCACATCATCTACATACGACTCAACACAGTCATTGCGCGTGATGTCAGTTCCATGGATCGGACTCTACTGTAAAAAAGCAAGTAGTGCGGCCCCAGAAAGGCTCGGTTGTACAGTGGAAACGAAGCTTAAGATCTAAAGAGCTACTAAGCTGTAAAGGGTTACTACTTGTGTAAGCCAGTTTTGTTCTACTCTTCACAGGAGCCAGACAAATTCTTGAAGTGCATAAATCATCCAAGACAAGTCTTAAATATTTTTGTATTTTCTAAGCCATGGGATCTGCAGCTTTTAGAATACAAAACTATGGGATACTGGCTTCTAAACCTGTGGTAACATTGATGATCTTCGCTCCAGCTCCCTCTAAACAAAAAATGTTTAAGACCACAATTGTGGAGAACTCCTCCCCTCAGTTTGAAATTACTGCTAATGTGGGAAACTGGCGAGTCACTTGGGAACATGTTATATAAGCCCCCCTTCTATTCAATGTTTAATGTTGCCTGTTTTTTTTTTGTTTTTTGTTTTTTTTTAATTTTATTTTATTGTTACTCTTTGTTAACCCAATTAAAATAATTTACACTTGAAGGACAGCAGGAAGCACAGTACAGGATGCGCCCTATGGCCGGAGTCACCGGTTTGAGTCTGGGCTATTCCAGAGCCGACCATGGATGGGAGTTCCCAGGAGGCGGTGCTCAATTGGCTGAGCGTCGCCAGGGGGAGGAGTCTAGGTCAGCCAGGGTGTCCTCAGCTCACTGTGGACCAACAACCCCTGTAGTCTGGCCAGGCTACTATGGGCTTACCTGTGCATTGTCCTAGGCCGCTGAATGGTGAATCCGCAGTGTGTAAAGAAGCGGTCGGCATATTTATGCTCGTTGAGCCGAGCATAAATAAATAATAATCGGCCATTTCAAAATGGGGAAAAAATAAAAAAAATACGACTAAATTAAAAAAAAAAAAAGTTGACAAAGAGAACCCTAGCCAATACTTACAGTAACACCAACCCTCTCTATGTTTCAGTAGGACCTCTACACTGCATATGTTCCTACTATAATATGTGTCAACCCACTGGTAAAGTTCACCACAAAGGGGAAATAATATGTAATAAAAGATACAAAAACATACCCTGGGCCAGTTTAAAAACTACCTTTTGGTGTGCGTGTGTGCAGTGTTAGCGATGTCCAATGTCCAGTGTGTATGCTGTTCAAAATGACAGTGGCAGCATTAGGATAAATACAAAATTGTTCAAAATCTGTGCCCAGATTCTGATACTTACAATAATGTATGCTAAAAAATGTCATGACAATTGAACAAGCAGTTCTCTATGTACACATTAAATAAGGCAAATTTGGAGGGAATAATAATAATAATAATAATAATAATAATAATAATAATAATAATAATAATAATAATGACTTCCTGGTATTTAATTGTTTGTGTGTGGTAATAGCTGCATATTTATAGTGGTAGGCAAATCTGGTCTTGGAGTGTCCTTTTTAAATTGCTGTTTTTATAGATATAAATAAATGATAAATTGCTTTAGAACCAGGTCAGAGGTTAATCAGTTAAAGAGCATAGTCAATGCTGACTGCCTACTCCGCTTGATAGCTTTGTCTATTAAATATCTGCATATTTCAAATTGATACATAAATACCACGAACCAACATCAGATCTCCGGACAAGAAAAGCGGAACCTCTGATACGGCTAAATAAGAGTTAAGGAAGTAGACTTTAAACCATTAGAATTAGCTCGACATTTCTTCCTGTTCAAATAAAACGTTTTTAATAGAAGTCACTAAAGAGGGAAAGAGGAAGATTGCTCATAACGAAACCGCGTAGTTAAAGTAAACTCGGTGTATTTTCTCTTGTGCCTTGATTATCATCATTAAGTTTATTATTATTATTATTATTATTATTATTATTATTATTATTATTATTATTTTTTATTATTATTAGTAGTAGTAGTAGTAGTAGTATTTCTGGGGGGAAAGGTGGGGCGCTTGAAAATTAGGACAGAGGAAACACCAAGCTGTATTTTCATTATGGTACTTTTATTATGCGTCTCAAAAAAAAAAAGTTTGCATCGCAACACTTATTTCTAAACTTGATGATGGTTTTTGCAGGAAACTGAGGCTGTGACGCACGTCTTCTGACGGATTGTGGCTGACTGATCTTACAAAAGTGACCAGAGTTTATTCCAATAGTGATTCGAACAGTTTTCACACGGTTTGGCAGAGAGCACAGCAAAAAGCGAGAAATGAGAAACTACACAGAGCTCCTTTTGAAATCCAGCGGGAGGATTTTGTTGGCTTTGGGTTTAATCCTCTTTCTGGGATGTACCGTACAAGGTAAGCTTTGTATATTGTCTAAACTTTGTAACTGCTTGGAATTCTGTTAGCTGTTATTAAAAAAAAAAAAAAAAAAAGAGTTAGAGTTAAATACCTGCGTCATTAGTATTGAAATAATTATAATGTATTTATTAGACCTTCTGAAGCTTGCTATTGTTGGAATTCAAAGAAAAAAGTTTTTATTTTATTTTTTATTTCTTGGTGTATTAGTTTTAGAAACGTCTATTATAAATATTATGAGATATATAATCCACATCAAAATATAATGGGCTACCGTTCTGGGGGTTACCGTTCTGTTCTAAGCGCTAATTTTTTTTTTTTTTTTTTTTCCTTGGTAGCTGATTGATTTAAAGAAGAAACTGGTGTGTTTCCTTTATTATTTCTCAGTTGATACGTAGCCTATATAGACTAGTAAATGGCGGTATTAAATTTATAAATGAACAATAGGCTTATATATTTGAGAAGGTTGTTGTAACCGATATAATAGCAACTATTTAATGTTTTCTGTAAAATAACTGTACGCAACAGTTTATACTGGCACTTGGCTGATTACGCTCCTGCCGTATAGTTGTACAAAATGTTTCCACAACAGTCGTTTATCTTTCTCGGGACGTAAGGTTATTGAATAGCTGCTTTAACCCGAATGTTAAACTACTGACATTAATCTTGTTTGGAGAGGGTTGAGGAAGGGGTCGTGCTGGTAGTAGAACCTAATGGTAATAAGCCATCCGAAGTAGATTTTTCTGAGTCACTCCCATAACAAAAACATAATTTGGATGAAGTTGTGTTTTGACCCAGACCTTCGGTTTCAGTATGTCATTAACAACCCTCTGGGGTAACGGGCTTTGAACCTTGCTTTTGGAGATTTAAGACTGGCCCCTGCCCTTCAGTCTTCTTGTAAAGTACTGTACACTGAAGAAAGACAACATTTAGGAAAAATGTTCAAAACTCACACCATTGTCTATGGTTGGAATAAGATTTATTATAATGATAAAAAAAAAGGCAGCCATATATTCTGACAAAACATTAACATCTGTGTCTTTCTTTCTTCTGTAAGCTGCCCCAAGTAAAGGGAGATATATGTGGATACGATGCAAACCGGACACCAAAAACCCTAACTGTGTGGAAGAAAGTGGTCCTTGGATTGACCTTCCGAAGTCTGGAGCTGATGTCCCTTTACCCAACGCTGATCATGACCTGTAAGAACACACTTGCTTTATATATATATATATATATATATATATATATATATATATATATATATAGTGCATTCTGTTTAGACGACTTGCATCTGTCCTGGATGATTGATTCTTATAAGCGGTTGATTCTTATGTGATATGATGACTGTGGTGAAGTGCTGCAGAATCAGTATGGTAGTTTGAGAACAGCTTTGTTAACTGCAGTGTAATAGGTTGACCACTAGATGTCATGAGTTCCTGCATGTATGCACGCTATAGTTGTTTCCTTAACGAATTAAGGATAACGGTCAGTTGGTTAACTGCTTGGTAAAGTTAATGATGCCTCGATAAAAAGGGCTTAGCCAATAGCTTCGTGATGGGGGGTGTAGAGGAGTGTGGAAGTGGAAGCGTGCGTGCATTGCAGAAGTAAGAGAAAGAAACCAAAGTGTGATAAAGAGATCTGTTAGTTCCAGTTCTATACTGTGCAAATAAGCAAAGCAGTCACAGTATATGTCTAGTTCCAGGGGGAATGTATGAACTGTTTTGATTTGTATTTGTTTAGTTGGGTAAGTGGCTTATCAGTCCTGACGTCAGTCAGGGACCACACAAAGTATTGTTTAGTTAGTGCTCCAGCTGAGAGGTAGGTTTATTTTGTGTTTTATTTTATTAGTGGTTATTTTCCTACTGCACTGTAAGAAATAAAACCAACACCAGTTTTAAACTATAAATCAAGACTCCAATCTGATCATTTACTCTGCTCTCGGTTACAGTTAGCAAAAGCACCTTCACGCATCAGCAGTTTAAATATCCTTGTGGGTAAGCAGCTAGTTATATGATCACATTTACTCAAGGTTGTAGAATCCTGTTTTTCTACAGTATACTTGAGAAGCGATCGCCTTGCGAGGGTGCCTAGTTTCATGCAGAGTTACGTGTAATGGCCTTTGAATTAAAATAACATTACAGTACAGTATTTTAGTGTCAGGACTACCAGTGCATTTAAGTATCTGTGGCTTATTTTCAGTTGTCATGCAAATCTCACAGTTTTTCACTAAGCAGAGATGCAAACCTCTGCAATCCCCCCCCTCACCGTGCCGCACCGCAGTCCCCCTCCCTCAGTGCTGTACTCGGTATGTATTCAATGAATGTGTATTCACTTTATTGAAGTAAACTTTCACTAACAGAGAACACAAAAAAACATACCTGCATACTGTAGTGGCTCAGTCACGTTTGATTACAAACAATGCATTGTTTCCTGCATCACTGCATGATCCACGCTGCCTACGTGCCTAATCACGCGAGATGTGATTAAATTCAAAAACAGCTTGATTGGCTGTACAAGTCATTGCACTTGCTCCAGTATCGTATTACATGCAGTCAGTTTGCCCCAAAATTATTCTTGTAAGCAGATTGCTTGATTCTTACAAGCAGAGTGTTTTAGAATGGTTAGTATAGGAATGATTTTGTCCCAGTGGTTTTGCTCACTGTATGTGGTTGATTCTTATATCGGTGATTCTTATGAACGGAGTGCAGTGTGTGCATATATATATATATATATATATATATATATATATATATATATATATATATATATATATATATATATATATATATATATATATATATAATTGCGCAAAGCTCGATATTCAGATACTACGTTGTTATGGAACGGGAGGATGATTTACACATTGTAACATAGCATGGTGTAAGAAATCCAATATCTCAGCAACAGTAGGCATATGAGTTATCTATTGGCTGAAGAAAAAATCTAAGTTAAATTGGCAAAAAATGTGTCATGTTATTTATTAAGCATTGTTGGTGCATCATTTCTTAATTAATGGAACAGGATTCCCATATAGTTTGCACAGTATCCATAACAAGACACACTCACTCCCCATGGCCTCTTTGAAATAGAAGTGCTTGGAATGTTGCCCTTTTCCCTTCGTTGACACCTCTATGGGATATTTCATTCTGGTCTTTTAAAAGATGGGCGTTATCACTGACACATACTAATGGCACAGCGCCACCTGCTGGGGAATGAGTGCAAAGTCATTTTTAAGAATATAATAATAAATTCTCATTTACAGTGTTTTCTTCATACATAATTGATGTTAAAGGTTTAGAGTTTTTAAACATTTTAAATGTTTTAACTGTTAAACTTTTAGGATTGTTCTTAAACTTTAATTATTGATAAAGAGGTAGTGGTCAACTGTAGAGTATTACAGTAGAATGTGTACAGTGTGAGGTTTTTTCCATTTACACATTAATGTTGTACGTTTCCATAACAATACCGAACACATCTATAGTTTTTGTACCAGTATTGCTTATTCTTTTTGTCTTTCTTTTTCATTCTTCATTGTGTTAGGTCTTCTTAGTGAAGTTTTTCACTCTGTTAAAATACAAGTTAGATAATTAAAAGCATGTATCACAGGGCCAGCCCCAATTCCAAATGTAAAAGTAATCGCCAACCACTGTAAATAAAGAAAATCTCTGGAAAACAATGTTGCATATGAAAGGATCCACTCTATAGAAATATCTTCTGAAAGAATTAACCATGTAGAGCTATAGATTTCCAGAAGGAGCTCTAGATTTGTTCTGGAGGTTGGTGGCATACCACCCATAGAGACACAGACATGCAGTTAACATAGACCTGCTTCTGGCAGCTATTTTGGCAACATTTGAAGGAATGGAATTGAATTGATATAATTACTGCTGATATTTTAAATCTGGACCATGTTAGCAAATTTCATTTGAAGACAACAATACACACTTGCACTTAATATTAGAGATGTCGTTTGTAGGGTAACTCTTCTTGTATAAGATATGCTTCCCCCCCTCCCACCCAGTCATGAAATGGTTCAGTCCAGAAACAACTGCCACAGTCCCAAAATAATCCGTGTAAGCCTACAGGTGCTGCGACGTGGGTGAGACTATTTATTAAAAACAAAGTGCTTTTCTATTTAGAATATCAGTAACATTTTCTTTGGAGAAACTAGTGTCAAGTTCATCAAAATTTAAAGAAAGTTAACAGAATGATCCATTTTTACAAAAGGTACCAGGCATAGGTGTAGCGATCTATGCACTGGATGACGTGTACTGGCGTTTTGGCAAATACTTGTGATTGGTTGATTTGTGATTTTATAATAACTACCCAATCATGTTTCCTTCTTTTTCAGCATGAACAAAAAGTCAGTTGAAGATGAGCCGGGGCTGAGTTTTGAAGAATCCGGCGATGATTCTGGGGAATTCCAGGAGGACACACCAAACGAACTGGGCTCAGGAAGTCAGTGGAGTGAGGATCTCCTAAGAGCCAGCAGCACTGCAGATCCTGAAGAGGGAAGTGCTGACTACACAGAGGACTCCCTTGCCACGCCAGAAGGGGGCGACGTTGATTATTCCCAATTTGTCTTTCCTGACAGAGTTCCAATCAAGCAAAACTACCCTCGGGATCTAAAGCTCCATGAAGAGGGGTTTATCCTGTAAAATAATCTTCACGATGCAGTGAAAGGTGTCTGCTAGTTATGCTGTGTGGTTTTACGACACGCTTTTCTATTACCTATCTCTCAGGATTAAAACACTTTGCTTTGGTTTTTTGTTTTAGTTCAGCTATAATTGCAGAAACTGTGTGTTCATAATTTCACCAAATTGTAGACTGGAATATATTTCTATAAAGTAGTAAAATGTATATTTTGTCTAGTTTTATTTTTAAAGAAAACAACAATTTTAAACATAATAGTAATATATAGAACACAAGTGATACTATTTAATTTAGTGGGGATGTTTTTATACCAAACATGTGATTATTTTTTTCCCTTAAAGTGTAATTTCTTGCAGATCATAGGAATGAGACTTGTTGTCTATCTTATGCATTAATTTTGTGAATCTTACCCTGAAATGCTTGTCTGAGATTATTGGTCAGAGAACAACACTTTCCAGTCGCTGTGTCTCCAATGGGAACAGCAATGATGTCTCATAAAAAGCTGATGACAAAAACTTTGCTATAATAACTAATTAAGGAACCTACTGAATATCGTTGCATTCGAGATTCACAAAAGAAATCCTTTCGCTGCTGTACTGACTTAAATATAAATTCTATTTTCTTGATGCAGTAAGGCTATAAACAATATCACTGAAACACGTTCCACCTTATCTACCGTGTTAGACATGAATGGCTCTGTTTTATTGAATAATATTAAACACAGAATCCCAATTACACCAGACTGTATACTTGTGAAAAATGGGGAAAGAAAACTATTGTTGATTATGTTTTAAAAGTGCCTGAACTACCATGCCAATAAAGTCTGTAAAGTGAATTGTGGTGTCAGTTACAATTAGTGTGGAGGGAGTTTTCTAAATTCACATATGCATGCTTTTCAAGTCTGTATATACTTCAATATTTAAGTGTAATAGTTTAAGCCTCTTTCACACTGGCATGCTCTACTCGGGTCAGGAACTGATGTCATGCAGGTCGGGTATGTGATTTCACACTGCTTTTGACAAAGCAGGTTTGACCTGGGTGACGAACAATATGCGTATCAATGCCCTGGAAGCAGCTTGTTACAGACGCTCTCATCCATGCTTCTCTGGATTGAACCGTCGGCCCAAATGCTGCATCCCTGCTGCAATCTGGCTCAGGGTGTGTCTCAAGTAACAAAAATATGGCTAAACAGAACAAATAAAAATGTGCCTTGCAGAAGTGAAACCTTCATGCAGGTGTGGCTGTTTCTGTTTGTTATTTCATCGGCTTACAAATAGCCGTCATGCATTTTGTCTCCCTCAACCCAGGTCAAAGCGTGTCGACCCACATCCTGAGGTGGGTTGCTGGGACCCGGGTATGACCCAGGTACGTGGTTTCACACTATGCAGGATTGTGACCTGGGTAGCCAGAACCTAGGTCCGGACCCGGGTAGGGGCTTTAGATGCACTGTATTAAGGCATTTTAGATTTGTTGTATAATAAACTGTCCACGTCACAAAACTAATAGACAACTGGGCACAATTAAATGTCTCCCTGAGAGAAGCCCAAGTCATAATGATAGTCTTCTAATGATGTTAGTCATTCAGGGCAGTAGAGAATCAGATTTTCAAAAGGTGTGTTTACACTTACAACTCAGACATGGGCAGGCTTAAGAGTCGATCAGATTAAAAGATTCATTTGAGCCACTCCATTTACACATGAGCACAAACCTAAACTGGCTTTGGCCCCACAATCCAATGTTCTCAATAACGTAAACAAGTAATGTTGCTACCAAGTCTCATGACAACTGGACAACCGGTTCTCCAGATATGTGCAAGAATGTAAGTGACATGCAGATGGATGTACAGGCAGACACCCCCTCTATATCGCCAGAGCCTGATATTCTCAATAATTTATAACTAAATAATGTTAATACCAAGTTTCATGGATAAGTGGAAAAATGTATGAAGTGTGATACACAGATGTATGACCGCCTCCATTATATCCCCATTCCCCTGGAATTTCAGCCTAATAATAAAGAAGACTTGAACATAATCAAATTTGGATAATACTGGTACTTTTATTTGACGTTATCTACACATGTTAAAAAAAATTGCTTTAAAATAAAGAAAAAATGCTTGTTTATTGTATTGAAATAAATGTTCTATTTTCACTTCGCAACGATAAGTTACCGGCATTTATCCACTCTGGAGTCTGTTTATTTTGTCATACACTTAAGAAGTTATTGCTCGAGAGCTTCAAGTAGCTGCTGCTTCCAGTAAACTGACTAATGTCTGGTAATTGTCAAAAATGCTTATTTGTCTTTTACTGTAAAAACTTCAAATATTCTGAAACTTTGCTAGGGCATACAGAAGTATCAGAATGAATGTTCTATGAGTACCACAGGAAAACAATAAAAAAAAGTGTAAAAGGCTGATGTGATTTGCAGGTTTTTACATTTTATATTTTGACAGAAAAGTAAGTTGTCTGAGTAGATGTGCAAGAACTGTGAACTATAAAAACATCTTAAACCACAAAGTGTGGTTCTGACACATCTCTGTGTTTGACTTCAAATACGCTTGCATTCTCCATTATCGCTGAGCAAAAAAACAAATGAATAAAAATCCATAGTGCTACATATTTTTATATGCAACACTGGGCTAGATTCTCAATCACTGAGTCCAGATTTGCCCCTTTTTTCTGAAAGTGTTGTTTAGAAAGTGGAATTCCACTGCCTGATATTTTTATTTCTAGACTTTTGGAGTGTGTTGCTAAATTCATTCATAAGGATACAGTAATTACAGGCTAAAGGCCAGTGAAGGGACCATCTAAATGTGACCTTAACAGCAGGTGGCCTTTCAATTTTTTAAAAGTAAATATCCCTCTTCATTTTTTCAATTTATTTGTATGTATTTTCACTAATTATCACTAGAAGTTATTCCACATATCAGTCATTGTAATATGCTTTACCATGATATATGTCATGGTCACCAACCTTTTTCATCATACTAGCTTTCATTTTGAAAAAACAGCTGTGGTGGGAGATATATGTAGTTACTGATATACTTATTATTATTATTATTATTTTTTAGTCATTTAGCAGACACTTTTATCCAAAGCGACTTACAGAGACTTAGGAGGTGAACTATGCATCACTACTGCTGCTGCAGTGTCACTTATAATAGTACCTTGGCTTTTGTCTCATCCGAAGGACAGAGCACAAGGAGATTAAGTGTCTTGCTCAGGGTCACAATCAGTGTCAATGGCTGAGCTGGGATTGAACCAGCAATCTCCTGGTAACAAGTCTTTTTTTTTTTTTTAAATCACTGGACCACCAAGCCTCCAACATACTTGTTGAGAGAGGTCATTTTACACTTGCATCTGCAGATGGTGAACCTAATATTAAATCCAGGGTTGGCCTTAAGACTAGGTGACTTTGGCTTCATATCTAAACTTATCCTCTGCGCTGAGTCAACAAAAAAACATCACAGAAAGGTCACCATCTGCGAGTAGCCGGGAACTTTGTTGAATGATTTTAAATGCATTAAAAATCACTATATTTTATGATTATAATTTTTTAAGTATTGTCAGTGAAAATAAGCTATTCCTTGTAATCTGTGTCTTTTTGTCTGCAGGTCAACAGCCGTCGTTGTTGAGACTTTATTCTAAGCAAGATGTTATTCAGTCAGTTACATGGTGTGTGTAGTGTCTGAAAACCATTGCTTATCAAGCATTAAAGGGATGTGGTATTGTTGCAGACGTGAAGCATCAGAAGTGACAGTGTGGTTATTGAGCTAGTTTCTGTATTTCTTTTTTTTTCACCTCAGCAATCCCCCACAACAACTCAGAACAGGTGTCAACGGGCTATCAACCCCTGGAGGACAAAGGACAGCTCTAAGCTCACAATCCTTATAAAAGTTAGCATGGTGATTGTGTAGTTGTCCCATGCTTTTCACTATGTCTTTTCCATATGCTTTACAGTTCTTGCCATGCTTTCTCTAAGCTTTATTACACTTTGCTATGTTTCTACTATGTTAATCTTGCATTAGGGAAGGTGTCTGGTCTGTTGTAGTGTGGTGAGGAGAAACAGTCCTTGTTGATTTTGTCTCCCAAACCATTGGGAGTTCCTGAGTCAATGCGACACACCCTGTGGAATCGCCAGCGTTTACTGCTGGTAACTTCATATAGTGAAGTTGCTCTTCCCTCACTATATGACACTCTGCACACCGTGCATTAGCCAGGTGAGCCACTTGGGGGTCACACGGGGGTCCAGGGGGGGGTCCGGGGGGGGGGGGGGGGGGGCGGGGGGGGTTCACGTCTGGGTTATAGATGTCTATTGCTAGTGGCTTCAGTTGTAGAGTGACCACCCGTCCCTAATTGAATGAGACAGTCCCTAAATATAAAGATCAAGTCCCAGTTCCAGGCTAAATGACTTCAGGACGGAATTTGTCCCGGATTCATAAACAGCGCAATCTACAGATTTAGCGCCACAGCTATAGCATCTGCTTAGCGCAAAGCTCCGCCCCTGCCGCAATGCAATGCCTACACAGCCCCAGATTAATTAACACACTAGATAGCCAATCTAAGACAGATAAATATATAGTCCCACTATCAAGTGAGTTTTTGCACTCACCTCACATCTTCCCCAACAGCCTGACACTGATCTGCTTTGGCAAGAGCAAACAAAATACAATGTGTAGAATATTTAAATCTCAGTGTTTTCTTTGTTTATGCGAAATGGCTGACTCTAAAAGTTGAAGTGACACTGATAGTGATAAGTCAGAAAAGGAAGGACCTTATATAACTAGGCCTACTCCAACACAGAAAAAAAGTAAACACCTGTTCAAATTCATAGAGTAATGCAAATGATTCAACACGTGTTTTTGTTGTCTTATATATATATATATATACATTGAATAGAAAATATTTTAGAATTATTAAGAAGCATCCAAAGTTTATATTTAATTTTGAAATACTGTTATTTAATATGTAAATACATAATACCCCCCCCCCCCCCCCCCCCCCTTACAAAATGGCAGGTACTCCGTTTATGCATTTTGAAAAGGTAGTCACTCTATTTAGTTGGTGCTGAAGTTATCAGTATACATCCTACTCAACAACTAGAACATGTCTAAGTTCTACAAAATAATGTTAGTACCAAGTTTCTTTCCATTTGTATAACCAGTTTTTCAGACTGTAAAGCGTGATATGTAAATGCCTACCTCCACTATATCCCTGTCACTGGTGCTTTCATCCCCGGTGCGGGATATTAAGGGACATTGCTACTGCTTTCCTCATTGCTTTATTACTGCTGCTCCACACATTCAATTTGCAAATACACACACTGCTGAACTTTAAAGACACGCTACACATCTCTAACTACAATTCCATTGCTAACACACTTATTTCTTATTTGAGTAAGTGTGTTGAGCATGTGTTTCTTTGAACAAACATTCCACATTTACGCAATATTCACAGCAAGCATTAGGACATTTTTACTCATAGAGGTCTATATAAAGCCTAAAGAAAAATCCAGACCATGCTCATTTATATAGTCTCATTGCTGTCATGTATGTTACTAAAACGCACATACACATAGAATTTCCAAAGATAAATATCAGAACTCTCTTCCTATATATGGGAACGCTGGACATTTGTTAGGAAATCGAGATTGTCGCTGCCATGTAGGGACTGTTGGCATGTATGTACTTGGACTCAGATAACATACCCCACTACATCCAATACAAGAAACTATTCATTATGAAAAAGTTATTTTGTTCCTAAGACAGAGGATAAGATATGGTCTGTTAGTATAACCCTACTGTTTGTGGCCCATAACTTTCAATCTGTGTATGTGTAATGTACATAATGAATTAATATATGTAATTATCTTTGTTGTTTATATATTTTTAAAAACAGAACAGTACAACACACAAACCCACTGCAGTTTCCATAACATTTTCACTCCTTCAGATTACACCACGTTGCTCCTACTGTAGTTACAATCTGCCAGGCCTAGAGTCACATGACAATTGGCACACAGTTCAGCGCATCGGGGAGGGGTGTCACATGACCTAGGCAGCCGGAGTAAGGGAGGATTTTCAAAGGGAGCAGAGTAATATACATACATACACACACTTTGGAAACGGGCTGAAATGGTGAGTTCAATCCAAAATGAAAACACTGCGATGTGAATAAGAGTTTTGGCTTCTCTGAATGCACAGTACATTTATTGTAAACGGAATATCAGGCTTTATAAATTCCATTTATGGCGAGCTGTGTTGTTAGTTTAGCCGTATGACATGAAAGTGCAGGAGGCCTGTGTTGGTCCTGGCGTTTGATTTGGGGGAGTGACTGAGTTGAGGCCCATTTTTTGTGACTTCTGTCAGAACAATTCCTCTGTATTTGAAAGTTAAAAGCATATTTCAGACGCTGTGAAGTAACATGGTAGCATGTGGTAAACGACATTCCAGTCGTGCGAGCTTAATTTCCGTGTTAACCAATGTCTCCCGAGTGAACGTTTTGCTTGTGGAAGCGTGTCATACTTCCCTTCAGTTAACACTTATCAAAGGTCTTAGGGAAGACGCGAAGTTACATTGTCATAAAACAAACCTGAACTGTGCTCGCTTGTTCTGTCATCCTGAGAATAATAATTCGGTTGGTAAATTGACTATTAACCTTTTTTTTTATTATAATTATAATTTTTTATCAAAATCTTGTTAATATGACACAGGTCTGACTCATTGGCAACAGGAAAATATGATTAAATTGACTTACTTAATAATGCTAATTAAGGATGTACATAATTTACTGACTGTCGTTTAATGAATCGCATAAACAGCCCATGATCAATTAATAATAAAACCAGAGTGATTTTCTTGTGCTCTTAATAACTGCAGTTCTTGGTAGTAGCTTTTTAGCACTCTGTGATCGATCGCCAAAAACAGTCATTTTCACGTATTGATTTCTTGTTTTGTTGCGTTGCAGAGTTTCCTTGGAGGTTTGTTTGGTCCAGTGTGTGAAATTGATGTTGTTCTCAATGATGCCGAGACAAGGAAGACGGCAGAAATAAAGACAGAAGATGGCAAAGTAGAAAAACACTTCATGTTCTACGATGGGGAGTCGGTTTCAGGGAAGGTATGTTCGTTTTGGGTGGTCCTTTCTTCGTGAACTAAAAGCACATACTTCTGCCTTCATCCATACTGAATTATAGTGAGGTGTGATGTACTGTTGATCAAAAACAGAAACACACCACAACAGAAACGTTTATGGAACATTGTGCCTTTAGTACAGCAGAACATGTATGTAATGTTATGTTTTTACCATATGGTAAGTAGTTTTTTTTACACGTTGTGTGCCTTAAAATAAATGTGAACCCATTTAAACATTAATGTCAGTACCAACAGTCTTTACCTGCTCGTAATTGACTGCGGCAACTAACGACATGTCACATTAATGAAAGATGAAGATAATATTGGTATAAAACAAAGAAGTGTTTTATTTATTTTTATTTTTTTATAGTTGGAAATGTTTTAGGTTATATTTTGGACATGAAGCCTAAGGCCGATTGAAAATTATGTAGTCATTTAAAGGGTATCTATTGTAGGATAATGACCACTCTACTTGGAAACTGATAAACTGAGACAATCAATGAGGATCATAATAAAGAGTGAAATGTTGTATTTGACTTTCTGGCAAATGAATTGGTTTAATGAACATGTTAAGTTTAGCTATTGTTAAGCTACTGTAGTTTTGTTTGTAAAAGCCTCGATATAAATCAAAGGTGGTAGTTTTTGAAAAATCTAAGAGTTTGATGAATCACAAAGGGTAATTATTTTTTTCTCATTTCCTCCTTTTGCCAGTTTCTGAAACATGTTCCGCCCCAAACACACAGGAAGCAGCATAACAGAGTTTACTTACCTATCTGTCCAGGCATTGTTATTTCCTATCCCAGGCTTCTTGTAATCAGCAAGGCAGTATTGTTTTGCATTGGAATCATCTTGTGATCTACTGTGGATTGTTTTTGAACAGGGTTTTGTAAAGTCGCTAGTAAAGGTTATTACCAAGATTTGTGTGCAGACTCCTGTATAGTAGTCAAAAGACCTATATGAATGAATCAAGACCATACATATATTCAGTGTTAGACCAAGCGGTTTGAGGTATTGGCTTCTTTCCTGCTACTGTATAAAACTGTATTTTGTGATTCTCAAGATCTAGATTAATTAATTAACCCTTCTGTGGCCTTTAAAAAGCTGCCACGACCGCACTGTCAAATCCAAATACTTGGCTTTGGGACTGACGTGTGCGCTACATACACACACACTGTCTGTGATAAAAACAGGTCAGTGCATCGATTACTAAATACTGTAATAGAATGAATGAGAGAGTGAAATAAATCCCAATACAGGCCTAGGACAAATAAAGGTCTGGTCTGGCGAATTCGCAATTGCTGCAGAGACAGCGTGATTTGTAACAGTAGCTGTATGCCAGGTTATGGTTACTGATATACTTATTAGTAAGGGTTCTGTTGACGGATATAAATTTTACTCAACAACAACAAATAATAATTACGCCTTTATTTTAACATACACAAAGAGCAGAATAAATTTGTATGTGAAACCATATGCTATTTGATCACGTTCAAATAAAACAGCAGACATTTCACATATTAATTCTACTTCCCTGTGCTGTAATTCACATTCCGAATGGGAATTCATAAATTACTGTTAAAACTCTTTTCTGGATAAAATTCAGTTCAAGTGTTATTGTTTAACCAGGATGTGAACCACTTACAGTAGCAGCAGCTGCAGCTCCCAATCCCACAGCTACCCATAAAAAAAAAGAAAGAAAACACATTAAAATTAAATGAGTTCTAAAGGTAGTTGGGGGCACTTTTTTTCTCCTGAAGTTTTCAGCTTTTGCTATTTAAGTAGTTTGAATAGCAATACAAAACTGGAATTTTTCATAAAGGGTTTACCAGAGGTCCAGAAAATGATCTGGAGAATAATAGGCTGCTGGTGTATGCGACGGCACATTGCACCCATAGAAGGGACTTAGGGGATGGTCTGCATAAAATGGAAATATGCATTGAGTGGTACTGTAGGTATAACTTTGCTATTTGGTTGGCATACATTTGCTTCCTGGTCAGGGTATCTGAATGTGCTTTTTCGGCCCCATAGCCATGATATAGAATGTGTGGTTGTGTATGTCCGTGTTTTCCTGGTTGGTTTATATTCTGCAGGGTGTATTATATATACTGATCTACCTAATGTGTTTTTCGCCTTTTTTTTGTGTCTGTCACATTCCATATGGGGGTGGGCAATTCTCTATCCAGCTTAGCATAGTCCTTTATCCCTGTCACAGGAGTGTGTTCTCTCCTTCAGATTTCATGCCATGTCTTTAGTGATATTCTGGTACCGTAGCCTGCCATAAGGATCTGTAGCTACAGTAGCTCACTGATTACAGTAATATGCAGAATCTACAGCTCCCTAGTGTGACGTGCATAGGCTGCCATCTAGTTTAAGTAGCTGCTTGTTACCGTGTTACCAGGCTGTTCTGAGTAGACCACACAGAGGGGCAGACAGTGATTAGGAAAGACCACTCAAATCATTTTAAAAGTTGTGTGGCTAAAAGAGTAACGATTTAAGTCAAGTTTTTGCCCCATGAAAGTTTCCAGATTTTGCTGGTCACTGTTTTTATAGTAGGTTATTAATGGAGAGTGGAAATGTTTGGCAGTTTCCCTCTAAAAACCCTAAATATGATGTGCAGGGTTAACACCAGTCACAAGACGGTAGCTACTGTAACACTTTAAATACTCTTATAAAAGCTGCTGTAGTAAAAGTACAGCAATGTGATAAAGATCAGAAAGGTATGGTAAAGCATATTTTAAAATGTGGGAAACCAAAGTAGACTATGGTAAAAGCACAATATAGCAGGCAAAACTGCAAAAATACTATGGTAAACTTTAAGAGTGTGACATAATAACATTAAAATGAATGATATAAGTGAAATGAAATACAGTATGAAAAAAATAGCCAAACGTCAAGTATGTTGAGCACAACTATTCAGAATACAGTACAGAGCATAGCCCTTAAGCATCTTACACACTTGTACTAATGACGCTGTGCCTGCTATCTGCAGGATGTTTCAAGTAATAAATAATCAGACTTGTGTGCCAAAAGATTCTTGGTGTCAATGATCTGACAGCAAAGCAAAACCCATTGAATACATACTGTAATTGTTTTTCTTTTCCAGGTAAATCTCACCGTTAAACAGACAGGAAAGAGACTGGAGCACCAAGGGATTCGGATTGAATTCGTGGGGCAGATTGGTGAGTTATCTGTGCATCTGTTATACAGTCCGCTCCTTTTCACTAATCAGTAAAGACAGTGGGGTCCTATTGGACAGTCCTGAAATGTTTGTCATATTTGTTCCACATTTAATTATCTTTTAATTGTTCTTGTATCATATAATACAACTGTCCATATAGAAGTGTTAAAAATACCCAAAAAACTAAACAGTTTTGAGTTATAAACTCATACAGTCAGGGGAACGAAGGTTCTTGTCATTGCTGTGCAAAGTTGCCGATATTCACTGGGGATTGCACAGGGACCAGCGCCTTGGTTCTAGCACTCCCGTGGTTTGGGAGGAACATTCTGTTAATAAAATACCATTAAAAAATCATGTTTACTTCAATGTATGTGTCTTTCGCATAGGAAAAGGTGATCTCTACGAAGTGACGGCTGAACTACTGTCATTTTTTTTCTCTGCCCTTTTAAAGCTGTTATTACGACAGCGGCACCATAATTAAAGGCTGAGTGATAAAGTTTGCAGGACACTATAAATCCTGCACAAACACAAATGTGGAGGCCACAATTTCTAGAACAAGGCAACAAGATTCTAGAACTACAGTAGCCATCAGCTGGCAAGGGTACTGCAGATGATGCCCTACAGTTCTTTGGGTTCTTATTCAAAATGCACTGATTCTGTCTGTGTAAGTCTGTCACACTACATCATTTTACAGTCAGATTTTTCTGATTCTAAAAAACAGATTTTTTCTGAAATGAGGTTTAGAGATGGCTACTTGTGCATTTTCAACTGCAGCTGCAGCAACTGAGGTAGTAAATGGAAAATACAAAATCACAGCTGCATACTCCTTGTGGTAGTTTTTGAAGTAGTGATTGAAATAGGACAGCAGGAAGCCTGCTAAATAGAAAACAGAGACACAAATGTAACTGGTAAGAAATTAAATATGAATAAAATGTTGATGGTGTAATATCCCTTTTTATCCTTTTTTTTTTTCTTTTTCAGAGCTGTTCAGTGACAAGAGCAACACCCATGAGTTTGTGAACCTGGTGAAGGAGCTGGCCCTGCCAGGAGAGCTGACCCACAACAGGAGCTATGACTTTGAGTTCATGCAGGTGGAGAAGCCATATGAATCCTACATCGGCGCCAATGTCCGGCTCAGGTATTTTCATACTTTCCTTTATGTTGAGGCCACAGGGGTGCTTTAAACTTCTAAAAAGCAAGCACATTGTGAAGATGACAAACAGAAAATGATATGCAAAGTTAATGTAAAGAAGATGAAGAATGCATGGGGAGTGTGAATCTAATATTTCACATGCATACAGATTGCTCTTAAAATCTGTGAAAACAATTGAGAATTAAATGACAATACAAATTAATAAAACATAAACATGGCCCAAACAGCCAGAGTGGTCTGATAAATTTGACATAATTTTACATACAGTCTCCATTTGTAGTGATGCTTGGTAAAGACATTCTGTACACACAAGTTAGCAATACCTGAAACTGGGGATATAAAGAGGTGCACGTCGTTTGCCTTTTATGTACATACTTCTGTCCTGTATTAGCCAATTGTGAAAAAACTTGCTAACCATAGTTAACTTTCTGTTCACCCAAAAGGTATTTCCTTAAAGTGACGATAGTGAGAAGGCTGTCGGACTTGATCAAGGAGTATGACCTCATAGTACATCAGCTGGCCAGCTACCCAGATGTGAACAACTCCATCAAAATGGAAGTGGGGATAGAAGACTGTCTACACATAGAGTTTGAATACAACAAGTCCAAGTAAGTCTGAAGAAGAGATTTCTGAGGTCTTGAAAGCTAGGGATTTTTCATCCTAATTAATATAATAAATAGTATCAAATCTAGTACCAGTTTGTGACTAACTTTATATAACAGTGGGCAGTCCTGATTGAGCTCAGTTATGTTTCAGAGAAGGGGTCTGAGTGATTGTATTTTTTTACTGCCGTTGTTTGTTTAACCTCGGGTCTTTCAGCAGTAGTTCCTGTACATGCTGGTTTAACTCCAGAGACAAAATTGGTTAATTCACAAGAGACAAAATTTTAAATAGTACCAGTAAGAATTGTATGAACAATTGAAGGAATTTGCTTTGTCATGTTTCTTAAAATGTGTCGTGCACAATAGACTGTACCAAAAGCACAACATAGTTTAATGTAGATCACCAAGTGGTTTGTGAATGAATACGTGTTTTTAAAGCTGGTACTGATACAAGTTCTCCTTATGTCATTTAATTTGTCTTAATAAAACGGTCCATCATTAAATGTCCACTTGATTTTATTATGCACGCATCGTACAAGTACAGTAGCCAATCAGGACAATTGCACGTATTGTGATACATATCGTATTACAATCTGTATATTGTGATAGTGCATATCGTATCATGAAATTAGTATATTGCTATTAATATGCTACCAATGGAAACAAACAGGGTCGATATGAACTTACTTTCATCCCAGTTGAAGATGGAAACAAGTAATAAAAATAGTCCATTCTGTGCAGCACAGTGGTGTGGTGGTTAGTGCTGCTGCCTCACAGCACCAGGGTCCTGGGTTCAATACTGGCCTAGGCCTCTGTGGAGTTTGTATGTTTTCCCTGTGTCTGCATGGGTTTTCTCTGGGTAAAATGGTTTCCTCCCACAGTCCAAAGACATGCTGTTCAGGTTGATTGGTCATTCTAAATTGCCCTCTGTGTGAGTGTTTGTGTGTGTGTGGTGCCCTGCAATGGACTGGTGTCCTGTGCAGGGTCTAGTCCTGCCTTGACCCCTGTGTCTTCCAGGTTAAAGGATTAGGCGGATAATGGATGGATAGATGTTTTAACATGCACTGATCTTGGGCTACTTTGAGGTTTAGTGATAATCAGGGTTTGTTAAAGCATTCAGATTACACACTGTAGTAATTTATTTTACATCTTGTAAATTTAACATGGTATTTTCTCAAATAATTGAAGTTAATGTCTAGACAGACACCCCCCATTATAGTACAGTAGTAAACAGAGAGCACTGGGAATCAAACTGCTGTTTTAATGATATAATTCTGTTGTTCGATTGCTGTAAACATAATCATTTTATTTTTTTTACTTGTAAAGGTACCACTTAAAAGATGTTATCGTGGGCAAAATCTACTTTTTGTTAGTGAGAATTAAAATCCAGCACATGGAGCTTCAACTTATCAAAAAGGAGATTACTGGCATCGGTAAGGCTGACATTAGTTATGAGTGTTGATAGTACCATGTTCTATTCATTCCTGCATTTCACTACAGCTGTAGGGAAACAGGTGACTTTTCTATTGCATAGCCATGTCAAAGCAGTTACAACCCAGCCAGCGGCCTATAGTAATGATGAAGCAGCAACACTGGGTATGGCTTGTAGAGCCTGGAATAGAACATATGTCACCCTATATTTCTGTACCAGGCAGTGATCAAAGCTAGAGAGGATGCACCAAGGTTAATTAAAGCCATCCTTGTCATATGAAATTGCATTATTATAGTGAAATAAATGTACTTTTCATAATTTGTTTGGGGGGGGGGGGGGGGGGGGGGGGGGGGGGGGGGAGCTGTGGCCAAAAGTTTAGCATCACCTAGAATGTTAGTATATGAGACATAATTTAAAAAAAAATCAAACTGGGTCAGTCCATGTCAGGTCAGTCACCCTTGAATTTTGACTGAAGTTCACACCATCAAGTTTTATACCAAAAATCTGGCTGAATTTTGCTACAAACTTATGGTGTGAACTTCAGTATCCAACCTTGATTTTGGTCATCTATGTTGGGGCTGACAGTCCAAGGGAGACCTTTCCAGCAATAGTTTAATTTCTACTGTAGCGTTAACAATAATAAAAAAAAAAATATTGGTGAAATATTTTGTGAACCGTTTGACCAATGTGAGATGTGAAACTTGGGGAAATCTTATCAATATGGCACCAACATGCCAAACGGCATCAAAATTGGAAGAGGTCAGTTCAAAAACTTTCCTGAAGTGATTGATTTGACATGGACTGACCCAACTATGTGAACATAATTTGGGTATTTTATTTAACACCATTTAATCAAAGAAACTGCAAAATGATTCGCAAAAGTTTACCGCAAGCCATAGTAGTAGTACGGTATTTCATGTTAGATTTCGAAATGTCACATTTTTTAATTTGTCTTTTTTTGTTAAGTATCTGGAAAACTACAAAACGGTATGTAATTAAATATGTTAACATTATTCGGCAGGTTTCAATCGATTTTATAAAGCAAAATTAGTTAATTCTATAGGGTGATTCGAAACATTTGGCCATAGCTGTAATCGAAATATACCTACAGTTAAGACATTCTTTGTGCACATGTTATTTTTCAATAATGTTTTTTCATGAAAATGGGTAACAAGGTGTTATCTTTTGTAATAATCTAAACCAGTGGTACATTTTAACATTCTTCTATAACTTAATACTGGTTTACCTACTAACAATGCTACATAGAATGCAACTACAATAAAAATGAGCTCAGAAGTAAATTAAAAATGAATAACATTTATAACTGATTTATATTTATATATAATTTCCCAGGACCTAGTACGACTACTGAGACGGAAACCATTGCTAAGTATGAGATCATGGATGGAGCTCCAGTGAAAGGTAGGAACAAAAACACTTCTGAAATTTTCTTTTTTGGTCGAAGAAAGATGTATATGTGATGGTGTCACCCGGATTGGGTGACGTCAGGCCAGGAAGACAGTGACAATGCTGACAGTGGGGTGGCACATTCCTGCAGCAGAAATGCTGCTAATGGCAACAGCGGCAGCAGCAAGGCTGACAGTGGAAATGCTGATGGCACACCAGCGAGTTCCTCCTGCAAGTGCAATCCTGGCAGTGGAAATGCTAGTAGGTAGCGCAAAAAGGAAATGCCACAGAAAAGACTTGCATCGTTCTAGATTTTCTATCAAGAGCATATTGTCAACTTTTAATAGAAATTTAATTTCTTCAGCTTTTTAACATTCATGTAGGATAACAAGTTTGTCATTTGTTACCACTTTGATACACAGTGCCTATAGAAAGTCTACACCCCCTTTCAATATTTTTACCTTTTGTTGCCTTATAGCCTGGAATTAAAATACATTAAGTGTTTTTTTTTTCATTTATCTACACATCCTACCTCACAACTTGCAAGTGAAAAAATTTGTAGAAAATTAATAAAATTTAAGTGTTACAAATAAGTGTCCACCCCCCTTTTAATAGCAATCCTAAATTAGCTCAGGTGTAACCAATCACCTTCAAAATCACACACCAAGTTAGTGGCTTCCACTTGTGTTAAATGGTAGTGATTCACATGATTTCAGGATAAATTCAGCAGTTCCTGTAGGTTTCCTCTGCTGAGTAGTTCATTTCAAAGCAAAGACTCAACCAGGGCGCTTTCAAAAGAACTCCGGGACAAAGTTGTTGAAAGGCACAGATTAGGGGATGGGTATAAAAAAATATCAAAGTCCTTGAATATCCCTTGGAGGTGTATAGCACCACTACCGAGACCCTGCCTAGATCAGGCCATCCCTCCAAACTGGATGACCGAGCATGAAGGAGACTGATCAGAGGGGCTACCAAAAGGCCAATGGCAACTTTGCAAGAACTACAGGCTTTTATGGCCAAGACTGGTCAAAGTGTGCATGTGACAACAATATCCCAAGCACTCCACAAGTCTGGTCTGTATGGTAGGGTGGCAAGAAGGAAGCCATTACTCAGGAAAGCCTACCTTGAATCCTATTTGAAGTATGCCAAAAAACACACTTTTCTGTAGCCATGTGTCAGAAAGTTTTGTGGTCTGACGAAACTAAAATGGAACTTTTTGGCCTAACTGCAAAGCGTTATGTTTGATGCAAATCCAACACAGTGCATCACCCAAAGAACACCATCCCTACTGTGAAGCATGGTGGTGGCAGCAGCATGTTATGGGGATGTTTCTCATCGGCAGGGACTGGGGTCAGGATAGAAGGGAAAATGAATGGAGCAAAGTACAGAGAAGTCCTTGAGGAAAACCCCTCTGCAAGAAAGCTGAAACTGGGACAGAAGTTCACCTTTTGGCATGACAACGACCCAAAGCACACAGCCAAAGCTACACTGGAGTGGCTAAGGAACAAAAAGGTAAATGTCCCCGAGTGGTCCATTCAGAGCCCCAGCCTAAATCCAATTGAAAATTTGTGGCATGACTTCAAGATTGCTGTCCATCAACACTCCCCAAGGAACTTGACAGAGCTTGAAGAGTTTTATAAAGAAGAATGGTCAAATATTGCCAAATCTAGGTCTGCAAACAGACACACAGCTGTAATTGTTGCCAAAGGTGCTTCCACCAAGTATAAACTCAGGGGGGGTGGAGACTTATCCAATTATGATCTTTCAGTTTTGTATTTTTTAATGTAATTTTTTTTTCTCAATAAAAACATTTTTCCCCTTAACAGTGTGGAGTAATGTGTGTAGATCAATGGGGGAAAAAAAAATCCTAATTTAATTTAAAAGTTTAAGGGGGTGTAGATTTTCTCTAGGCACTGTACATTTAATTGTGGTACTACATTTTGTTATTGATCTTGATTTGATTTGATTTTTTTTTAAGAACATTTGAGAGCACTGTGGAATGTCCCTGGATTGTATCAGCCACCTAACTGTGTTTAACCCAAGATCACCACTAAAATAGTGGTGGAAAAGATGCTCTTTAAAAAAAAAAAAAAAACTTAGCTCAGAGCTAAAATCAACCTATAGTTTCCTAATTTTGAGTTTTTTGTTTGTTCCAGGTGAATCTATTCCTATCAGACTGTTTCTCGCTGGATATGACCTCACTCCCACAATGAGAGATGTGAACAAGAAGTTCTCTGTCCGCTACTTCCTCAACCTGGTTCTAGTGGATGAAGAGGACAGGCGGTACTTCAAACAGCAGGTAAACTCCAGATAGGGGTAGCACTGAAGAGTCGAATAGAAAAGTCACTGTTCACCCTTGAAACTGGTCGTCCACTAATCTCACATCACATGATTGTGAAATAATCATGACGCGTGTGGCTTTAGATGGCCAACTGCTAGTTAGGGATGTTATACTTTTTTACATGGTAGATCATTATACAAGAACAAAAACACAACCTAGCTCATTGCAGTTCACCAAGTGGTTTTTGAATGAAGAAAAAGTGTTTTATATTTAGTATAAATACATACTGTGCCCTATCTCATTTAACAAAAATTAAATGGTAATTTGATCTTACTATGTATCATACAAGTTAGCCCATCTGGGCCATCATGATACCTATTATATCCTGACTGCATATTGCTATACAGTAGTCCCCTGCTAAACCAGACATGTTGGGAGACAGACAGGTTGTCTGAAATAACAAGGTGTCCGGTTTTAAAAAGAATTCACGCACACATACAGTTATAATGCTCAATTTATTTAAAATATAGAAATCATTGTGTTAAAATAACATTGGGTTTTCTGTACATTTTTAATTGTGTACAAATTTAAATCTGTACAGTAGACCTATACAGCACAGTAGTAAAGTGTTAGTGCACTTTCTTTTTTTACTTTATCCTATAGGCTACTGGTAACACAAAATAAATCATGCTGCTGCATTGTACACATTACTGTACAATGCAAAAATAAAAGATTTAAAATGGAAGCTAAATGATTTTGGCGCATTTTCTTTTTTACCATAGCCTACTTAGTACACACTTAACACAAAATAGATCATGGTGCTGCAGTGACACGTTATGATATAATCCACACACTTTGTTTTGTGTTGGTATGAGTCAGACTTTCGTTGCAAAAGATACAATTAAAGACTTGAAATTCAGAATTGTAATTGTTGTAGTCCACATGTTGTGTTCTAAACCACTGGAGTCCATCAGTATTTCTGAAAGATTCTAGCCCTTTTCAAACCGATCAATCGCAGTTAGTTTAAACTCTATAGAGTTTATATGCCCTCTTAATCATGTACTTCATGCGAGAGATTTAGTAGAATACTTGTATCTGTTCTGTTTATTTTCATCCTGTCTCTGGTGTCAGTGCAGCAGCTGTCGTCTCCCCCCCCCCCCAGTGTGTGTCTCATTGGATCATACAGTTCTAGAGTGACCTAGCATCACACTTAATTGGTTATTATTGGAGGACATATGTTTTGTCCGGCATACCCAAATGTACGACATAAGCGTCTGTATTAGCGAGGTACTGCTGTACGTATTGTATCATGATGTTAGTACACCCGTGCAGCTAAGGAACGTACACACAACAGACCTAACTAGGGCTGGGACGATAGTGGTTTTTAACTATCAATGCATCGTTTTCATAAAGACCCGATGCATCGAAGCATTGTTTTTTCATAACTCAAAAGAAACGTGTAAATAATAAGTACATATATTTTCATCAAATCTAATCATGAAAAGTAAACGTTTCTCCGGTTGAACTTAAAACTACACATTTCTAATTATTTATGTCTAGCCACACTGTTGGCGAGGTTCCCCACAAAAAAGTTAATAAAACATTAAAAGTATTACTGTCTTACCGTAAGATGTCTTGATAGCAACCGGATTAGAGGAAATAAAACTCCAACGAGAACACCGGAATAACTATTTACAAGTCCAACGTAACAAAGTGTGTGCTCTCTCCAGAGCTTTTTTTCTGTTTTATTCAGAAATACTATGGCACAATATTCTCCAGTTTCAAAGAAGAATGGAGTTTGTTCACAACCATCCCTGCTTTGCTGAACACACGCTCGCTCAGGACTCATGTTTCAGAGATACTTAACATGCTCTTTGCCAAGGCTGCTAGGTTGGGAAAGCGGGCCTGGTTATTTTTCCACCAAATCAGGGGATCTTCGCTGATGTTTGATGGAGTTACAGAAGCATAGATCGTCATCTCTTGTTGGATTAAGGTTTCCTTGGAAGTAGTGTGTGTTTGTTGCCATCCTTCGTTTTCTTTTAACAGGTAAGACCTCTGTGTTGCACTCACTTGTTCATTTTCGAGGTTGGCCTCCACCAGTCTCACTAGTTTGGAAGACAGTGCTTCAGACATGCAGGCTTTGACCTGTTCGGATAGGAAAGCCAGATGATGAAATCGTGGGGTCAAGAAATGACACAAAAAGCAATGGCATAACCTCATTACTTGGGTCATTCAGCTCATGTAAACAAAATCTCTGAGACAAATTACACACTAGCTTATCTCTCAAACTCTGTGTAACTGGAATTAGCAAATCAGTTGCATTTGAAGAAATCAGTTGCGTTTTCGTCTGTTTTATCGCTGTTGCAAGTGAGTACAAAGATCTAGCTGTAATGTTTTTCTCTGCACTCAAAAGTACTGTAGCCGGTTCGAATGGCTGTAGTAGAGGTAGTATCTCAGCCATTGGCTTCCACTGCTCAGTCGTGAGATCTAAACTAGCTGCGTCAGACTTTTTGGTTAAATATGGTTTTGACAAAACATCAATAAATCTCTGTTTTAATTCAATAAGGTGTTCAAACATATAATAAACAGTGTTCCACCTTGTTTGTACGTCATGTATTAACTTGAGTGGTACTTTTTCTGTGTTCAGCATTTTTGTTTGTTTCCTATTTAAAGGAAACCTCTTTTTAAAATGTGCAACTAGTCTTTGCTGCTGCCACTAACGTATGGACTTGTCATACATCCTACAAGCTTTTCTGAATGCAGAGATTTATATTGTGCCCTGCACAGCTCACACTGGCCACGCTACCAAAAAGTAACAGCACGCTCGCTTGCTGAAAGCAAAGACATTGCTCTGCACACGTTGGCCGCATTGTCATGAACATAAGCGATTACTTTTGTAGCCACTTCAAACTCTGTGTTTATCTGATTGATCGCTTCTACTAAATTAACAGCTGTGTGTCGTGTAATTTTCGTGTCGCAGATACTTTTGACTCGAGTTCCCAGTTTTGCTTAGTGTAATGGCAGGTGACTGTTTAAAACGCTTCTTGTGCCATGCTTGTCCATACATCAGTAGTGATGGACGTTGAATTACACTCATCACTTAAATCCTGTCAAAGCTTTTCCTTTGCACGTTCGTGATCCAGAGTAATTTATCTGGAGACTGTCTTTCGACAGCGCATTTCATAGACCGGAGCAAGATTCACAAATTTTAAACGCAGCTCCTTCTGCTTTACTAACCGCTCTGATATCTTGTGTGACAACATCCACTATCAGGCCAGTTATTTCTTTTGTTTTAACGATTTTTGGATCAACTTTCTTTCCAAAATAAGCTATCACTGAAGGTGTTGCTTCCTTTAGTTTTTTAGTTATGTTTCTGCTGTCATATTTTGTCGGGTGCTGTCTTACTAAATGATCCCGCAGGTTAGTGGTATTACCACAGAAGCTCATTTAGAACTCAACAAACAGCGCATTTTGCCTTTCCATTTTGTTCTTGTTACAAAAAAAAGTCTAGATTTAAATTTCCTAATAAAAAACAGTCCTATTAATGAACTGATAGATGCAGGTTTTTTTTTTTTTTTTTTTTTTTTTCAGCCATTGATGGTTATTTTATCAATCCATGGTTATTCTAACGATTCAATGTATTGTCCCAGCCCTAGACCTAACCGTTATATCATTTCTGACTTATTTAAAAATAAGATTAAACTATTTAAGCTGTTATTGGTTGGGTTAATGCACAGTAGATCTATGTCAACCAAAAATGTGTTTTTGTTTGTCTTCAAAAATAAGAATGAACCTAGAAAACCAGGATAATGCTAATTTTATTTTTGTTTTTATTTCCCTTTGTAGGAAATTGTTCTGTGGAGAAAAGCACCTGAGAAGATCCGAAAACGCACCAATTTCCACCAGCGCTACGAGTCCCCCGAGTCCCGGCCAACCGTGTCTGCTGAACAGCCAGAAATGTGAAGAGCAGCCACAAGCAAACCTGGCGATGTGGAGAGCAGCGCAGCGAGCTGTAACGAACAGAGAGCAGCCCAAATCCACACAAAAGTTCTCACTGTCTTCGTCCATCCTACACGGCTGCAGTTACTCTGCCATAACACTAAACATCCTTCAAGTCTCTGCGGACTTTCTCTCGCCAAAACACTGGATCGTTCGGAAGCTACCATTTTATACTTCACATTTTACCCTTTCGTTTAATAACTTCGTGCACTTGGATATGCAATGAGCTTCAAAGAAAAGAAAAAGTCTGTTTAAATATTTCAAGAATGTTCCCTGTGCATATAGGCTGGTTAATGTGTTAGATGTTGGTTACAGGTTTTCTGGGACGTGCACAGCTGATCCCCAGGTGCCATAATGATTTGCTGTAAGATGTACACGATTTAAGTTGGAGGTTTTTTTTTTTCCTCATAACTTATGTAGTGTTTCTTCTGAGGTTTACACCATCATTTGTTCCATTTTACTAATTTCACTTTAATGTATTAAAAGCTCCCTTGACGAGTTATATTTACTTTTACTATTTTCTTTCTTGGAAAAGAAGTGTAGATGTTTGTGTTCAAAGTAGTGCTGTTACATGAGGCTGAGAAATATCCAGCATTTACAGGTGGGTGTTTATGAATTAATTTGAATGTCCTTTTTCAGCCCTTAAAATATTTGATAACCTTTTTTTGTAATCACTGTGTCATTGGTTCAACACCTGTACGGTTGATTTTTTACCACTATCAAAACTGCATCGTTTAGTACTCCTATTATCTTTGAAAGTGTAAATAAGTGTGGAAAACGAATGGTGCCATTGTAAACAGTGCACTGAAACACAACCCAGGCAGATCTGCATTTGTTTTAAGTCCTCCCCCCCCCCCCCCCCATGTAAGTGCCTCTGAAGGAATGGGTGATGGTTATGCCAGATATGCTGGCAACATGCATGTTCCCTCTTTTTTTACATTGCCTGATTTAAACAACAAAAAGAAAGTATGTGCATTAAAAATTATATATATGCAGGCCTCGGACTATTTATCCATCTACAATAAACATTTAAAAATTTAAATGTTGTGTTGTCCTGAAATCAGAGTTGCAGTCCAAAACACTGTACAATTAAATATGTATAAGAAGTACCTTGCTATTGTTTAGAACAATATTGAAATACATATGGATAGAAATGTGTTTATTAATCAAAAATAAATATTTTTAGATGTCTTGGTTTTATATCCACTTGCAAGGTCAGAGAAGCCCTTATTTTTAAGCAAATGAGACACATTTTTAGAAAGGAATAAAACTCCATATAAAGCTGTCAAGAAATGCAATGGCTTTAGCCTTAAAGTTTCTGCTGTATTGGTATTATTATCTTTCATACAAGGACTGGTTATTTGTCAACTGATAGCTGAAATTATGCCCTTGATAGAGAATAATCATTGTGCTTGTCTGCAGCTTTTTCTGTAACATGCTTTAACCTTAGACAAAAGGTAGACAACATAGCTTTAACTGTTTCATCAGACTTCTATACATCAAACAAATGTGTGTTATAGAGGACCTCTTTAATTGCAAACCTCATAAAAAGGTAAGGGGGCATTACAAATAAATTACTTTTTTTTTTCTTTGAACCCTTTTCTAACACCTTACAAGAACATTGTTTTGTTGTTTTTGTTTTCCAAATGTTATTTTCATTTAAAGGCCGTTTATCTTGCCGCAACATTGTACTTTAGAAATACTTCAATCATGTGAAGTTAGGAGTCTATTACTGACAAAATGTTAAAGCATCCCAACTGATTCAACATTGAAAACAAGACTTGGTAACCAATTCTATTCACTTGCCCCTCTGGAACATGGTTGGGACAAAAACCTGCTAAAGAAGGACCAGGATCCTTGCTCTTCTGCTTAGGTCATTCTTTACCAGGCTTACTAACTAATGTCATTTTTTCAACCAGAGTCTGCTTCTAAATACTGCTAAAAGCTGGATTTTGGAAGTGATGCTTTTGAAATGATTCTAATTCCTGTCCCCTCTGCAATTGTGACTTAGTAATGTGTATTTAAGGATTTAAATTGCATGGGGCACATTTAACAGCTGGTATCAAAGACCCTGGTTAAGGGAACATAAGACAACTTTTCCATAAACTAAATGTAGGAGGTTTTCTAGCAAGAAAATATCAAACAGCTTCTTTAAATCATCATTTTCTTAAATTTATCTTTTGTGATTGCAATTTTTTATAGTTTCTTTTTTTTTTTTTTACTGTAAGACAAATTAATTATATCTAAAAGACAATGTTGATAGCATCCATCTTTAAGCTGCAATCAGTTTCTTAATCGATTAATTGATGCATTGAAAAAAAATCACAAGACAACTGGAAATGTTCATGTGCATATTACTGTACATAAGATATATGCATTACAAAGTCTTTTTATTAAAAAGCAAAAAGATATTTGATTTTTTCATTAGATTCTGCCATTTCTCATCACAAAACAAATACAAACAGAGGAACTTTAGTCTAGCAACCTGCAAGAAAAGCATATGTTTCTGAGTAGCTAACTACATGCGCCTCCAAATATGCAAAATAAAAGCCATGATTATCAATAAATCAACTAATAGTTGCACCTCCATCCAACTTAGTGTTCTATGCTAATTATCTGACAATAGCTATACAAAAATACACATAAATATGATATAATATGAATTTCTGAACCTAAACAGTTGATTTTCTGATTAATAAATGTTTTTAATCAAAACATTGAATAAGTGCCAAAAATCTCTCCCTCTCTCTGGTTCCCCATTCTGGCGTCACTGCGCCAAGAGTTACAGCACCAAGTGACAAAACACATTTTTGTTATAATTGCAATTATCTTTGTTACACTTTTGGGGTACTTGATTATAGACAGTCTAAGGATAGCCATGGAAACATTACATTATAAATCTATTACTGCTATTTTCACTTTAGAAAAAAAAAAAAGGTCAGTCATTGAACTGGATCAGAAGCTTAGTAAAATCTATCAAATTCAGTAATGATATTATGCAATTTACAACAAATGAGTACAGTATTACAACAAATATTATGTAAAAAACATATTGTACATGTCTTTGTCCACTGCATTTGGCAGTCAGTCTATTTCATGTTTAAGTACAGCTGTGGCTGTCACCTCTGCAGATGAAGAGGAGGGTAAAGAGGTGCCTTTCACAGCACTTGGCACAACGATGACTGATCGCTCCTGCTGCGAAGCCAACAAATCTATCACCCTGTCCTGAAGGCAGTTAGTTGTGTCAATGCTCTCCGTTATCTTGTGGTGGATCCCGGCTAACTCTTCGGCTAAATCCGACACGCTTTCATTTTTCTCCGCTAGGCGGGAAGCGATACGCGCAATGTTCTTGTTGGTTTCACACATTTCCCTGTAAATCAGTCTGTTCTGCCTGGTCAGGGCTCTGAAGCCCTCCTTTACGACAGCAGTGTGCTCCCGGTGAGCCCTCAGCAGCTGCTGCTCAAAGTGCCCAACGGACACAATTCTGTTGGGACTGTTCTGGATCCTCCGAGGGTTTCGCAGTCCAGGAAAAGAAGCTCGCTGGGTATCACAGGCAGGAAGTGCTTCTTCTATGTGTGGAAGACCACCCAGTGGCTCCTCAGAGCTTTGAGAGTGGATATTGTCACATTCTTGGTTCACAACATGAGTTTCATGGTTTGTAAAAGGCATGCTGGTAGACTGTTCTGTGTATGTATGTGGTTTTAGAAGTACAGGCGCTTGTGAAGTTTCCACACATTGATGCGTCTGTAGAATTGATGGCTGTGGTAAAGGGGATTCCTCACTTTTTTCTGAGCCTGTGATTATAATCGGAAAGGTGTCTAGAAAAAAGAAAAAAAAAAAAAACATACACATAAATAAGCTTTTATTATTTGACACTTTTGAATATGGTTTCTTTTGCACACCCTCCCAACTTTTGTGACTAGTCAATATACCTGTCTCACACATTATGTTAGGATTCCAAGCCAAACTATGACCCCCATCAGCTTGAGGTGATAAGATCCCAAGTAGAAATATGATCCAATTGGCTTTGAACAAAAACTAGTCCTCAAGTCACGTATTTATGCACAAATTATTTAAAATAAAATACTTTTATACACCCTACCCGGCATTCACCTCCATCCACTATGTAGGTCTCAAGTGTGCAGTTTCAAAAGAAACATTATATTGCAAACATGGATTTTCATGGTAACAGTCATTAGAGGAAACAGCTGGTTGGTTACTGACAGGATAGAAGGCCCTGAAGGGATGGTGAAATGACATTGAATGTGCAAGATTATCTAAAAATAGTGCTGGGACGAACACAGGATTTTCATGTTCGGATATTAGCTCAGATTTTAAATATTTGTTCAGATATTCATTTTCAAAAAGTAATAAAAGCCATGATTCTGCTCAGAACACAGGCAGAGACAGAACAGCACCAGGGGTAGGGGGTGTGGCCCTTATTTTAAAGCAAAACATTATAATATGTAACACGTTAAAGTAGAAAGATATCCCAGGAGTAAAGAATACATTGTGTAGGCCTTACTTTTTACCCCAGCGAGTTAACTACAACACAAAGGATGCCAAGTAGCAGTTCAAGTTAAACGTGGTTTTGTTTATTCCTGAAATAAATAGCATATAAAGTTGACCATTGTTTTAAACTTTTTTTTGATTCTTGCCATTGCCGTTTCTTCACAGTAAACAGTGGCGATCGACACATTTTCATAAAATAACACGGTTTGCTTGTGCCTTTTTGTAGCTGAACAAGCAATCGAAAAAGGAAGTTTAACTTTAATCACTTCAAATAAAACAAAACGTGGAAATGGTGTAAAATGAAGGGGAAAAAACTCACCATTTTGGTTCTCGTTTATTACATTCCACATAACAGAAAGTCACAACAGTAAATATATAATATATACAATATATATCTCTAAAAATCACTACACAACATTTCCAGCAAGTTGGGCACTGTTTAAGTGAGGCATTTCAGAATGACGTGCTTGTCTTTTTTGTCTCCAGTGCAAGGTATCCGAATGCGTGTCTAAAAACTTTTGTTCAAATATTCAGATATTTGTCCCAGCCCTATCTAAAATCAAGGCCTGCAAACAACAGCTTTCTTTAAAAACCACACATTTGATGCCTTTATAGTGAATGGATGTGCATAGTGTGGACATTTTTTGTAATTGTTTAATAGTGAGTGGTAAGGATATCTACTATGAACCCTGACTGAGTCAAATGTTTACCTCAGACCCTAACATATAAACAGAGCTGACATAATGCCATGGGGAATACAATGGTGCACTTACACATTCCCATAATGGGTGCTGTTGAATTCCATAGTGCATGGTTAACTAACTGTGACAGAATGGGGAAACAGGAGAAACATTTCATATAGAAGTACATCCCATCCGATGCATGTGTCTTTTTGGTTTTTTTTTTTGCACTGCTGTAAATCTAAATCTACCCCGTGTCTCTGTAGAGATCAGGGGTCCGTTTCAACACTTTACTGTAGTGGGCTACTAGCAAATATCATGTCTGTCTTCTTTCTACCTGTTTCACAGAACTAAGAGGGTACAACACAGTTTTGTAGAAATCAGCTTAACTGATCTTTGGGAAACACTTTCACACAGAGAGTGGTGAGAGCATGGAATGGGTTTCTAAGCCATGTTGTTGAGGCTGAATCACTTGGATCATTAAGACCCAACTTGACAAAGTATTCAGATCAATCAGCTACTAGGAACCAGAGCTTAGATGGGCCGAATGGCCTCCTCTTGTTCACACATTTTCTTATGTTCTAAGGTAAATGTTTAAATGAAACTGGCCTAAGCCTAAACTTGACATTGATTATTTCCAACTGTAATATTTAACATATATAGTAAATAATCCACTTTTTTGTTTTTAGAAATGTTCTAAAAGACTCTTTATAACCACATGACTTATATAAACAGTAAGTATAAAATAATACATAATCAAAATTGGCAATGAATCATTTTATGACAATTAGACGAGTGGAATTTAAGACCTGGTCGTAAGTAAAGCTAATGAGGTTTTGGTATCATTGTAAAGTACATTAAAATAACCTATTTACATTATGTGGAATAACTTGTGTTCGCAGGACACGTATAATCAACGCGTAACATACAGACAGGCAGATGTTAAGTGTAGTGTGACACATAGGCTACATATAACTAGCTCCCTGCAGGGGATAATAGTGGTTGTTGCCATAGTACAAAAATGTTGTAACTCTTTCAAACTCATTCTAAACTTGTTATTTACCTTCGTGTGGAGATGACCGAGGAATGTCTTGTTCCTCCTCTTTTACAATTGTCTGGATATTCAAGGAGTCGTAAACCCTCTGCTCCATCGCAGTCAAATACAAAAGAGAAGACGGGCTGGTCGTTGAGACGTGAAATCTTGCATCTTCAACCTTCTGCTTTGTCCTGCGTTTAAGGTCTTGCCACCTTCTTTTTATTTCACTTACAGTGCGATGCATACCAGACGTGGCATGGAGTCTGTGTGCTATTTCAACCCATATCTTATTTTTCTCATAGGTTGTCATACAGTTCCCTTGCAAGCCAAACAAAACGTCTTCTTTTTGGGTCACTTCTTCGATTAAAACATCCAACTCTGCTTCTGTGAATTTATGTTTGCGCATCCGTTCCCGGGCCTGCATCTTCTGTTATCACTGTGCCTGCTAAAAAAAATGTATATAAAAAAATATTTAATTTCATACATGTTAAAGGGGGAAATAAATCATTCAAAAGGTGTCTAACGAAAAATAAATTGGGAAACATACAAAGTTAATGGATTTCACATAACACGTTTCCAACATTTGGTATACAAAAGCTAACTCTTCCAAAATGTAGGTTCTTAGACCAAGAAGGCTAGTTATATTCATCCTTTTACTAAAGAAGGTCCAAGCAAGTTAAATAAAAATTGGTTCTCCAAATACTGCTGTATAACAATGTGTGTCTGATACAAACAGACAGACAGACTCCAAATATCTAAAACACTTATGCTAAAGAATGTCCTTAGCAAGTTTCTTCACAACTACTTAGGCAGTTCCCCAGATTTTTGTAATATAGCATAACTATAAGAAGTAAAATACTTTAAATTTGAGTTTTTGTGAACAAAGACAACGGGAAGCCAAGGGGAATGATCAAAGGGTTTGTAAAGACTGATGTTTGAAAAATCAATCTATATTTTAAATGTCCAAAAGGTTTACAAAATGTGGTAATGAGATGGTTAATTTCAACTGGCCAGTATGAAGTATGAAGCCAGTATCAACAAGGGCTGGATCTTTATCATCCTGAAACCAGAGTCACATGACCCCAATATGGCAGTCACCTTAGGTCACTGGTCACAATAGTTAGAATTTGTCTGAGGTGTTTCCATAACACCAAAAGCATGAAGATGGAAGCTGGAGATAAGCATTCTTGAAGAGGTGGCTGCAGATTTGCAAAGTCATACAAACTGCCCTAATGGGGATGTAAAACACTGCCACAAAAGGGTCAGTTGTTCTTGTACAACACCCACAATCAAACCTGAACTTGGCATAGGGAATTATAAAATATAGTTATCAATTAGGAAGCCAATAGGTCTTTATCATCTGGGAACGGTCACACCCATAATGGTCACATCCATAATGCTAATTTGAGCATACTCTACTAAGAAAACACACACACACACACACACACACACACACACACTATATATATGTGTGTGTGTGTGTGTGTGTGTGTGTGTTGTTGCATGATATACCTCTTAATATTGTGTCTGTCTTCTTTCTACCTATTTCACTGATAAAGATTGAAAGAAATAATGAGTTATACAAGTTTTACACGTGGATGTGGCAATTATGCTTTTATTAAAAACCGCATTATTTAAATCACTGAAAATTATTTTCATTTACCTCTCCGGAAATTGTTATTAGTACGGTAACCGGGTATGACACACCCATTGTTAACATTTAAGTTGCAAATATGTTACTATTAAATTGCTCCTACAACTGATACCTAATATATAGAATTCAGATTGAGGACGTTGTGGGTTTTTTTTGTTATTTATTTTGACATTAACGTTAAATGTCTTTAAAGAAGAAACTAGTGCAAACGTGAGGGGGGGGGGGGGGGGGGGGGGGGGGGGGGGGGGGCATAAATATGTACACTTTAGTAATTTTGACCTACCTCTGATGATACTACTACTCACTAATGTGATGATTATTATTATTATTATTATTATTATTATTATTATTATTTGTGGTCCCTTTATCATGGAATTGCCCTTATGTCTGAGAAATATGTGTAGTTCATCTTGTCAAGATGAACTATACCAAGACAGGTCTCTGTTTGGTGTGTTTTCCCATGAAGAGCAAAATATTAAACAACGTTTAATATTTTAATAACGCAGCTCATCTACAAATTAGCAACATCTCTTATTTTGGGAAGTCCCTGAACAGTCCGTTTTATTTGTATTATAATTGAATAAATCTGGCGTCGCACATATTCTGGTTGTGTTTGCATGTAGTTTATATTAAGATTTATATAGATTACGTTACATGAACAAAAAAACAGCGTCAAAAACAAAATATTTATCTAATATTCCGAAAACGAATTTGTCTGACGGCCTGCAATGAAACGGATAAACAAACTGCAACACTACAGCTACACAACAGGAAGATGTTTAGCGTCAGCAGCAAATTAACGCAAATAGCGTATCGGTAGCACAAACATGAATTCAATATTGTATTTTTTATAGGTTGATTTGAGTTCACAAGGTATTCATTTGTAGTTTTAAGCTTACATTTCTAGCCTTACCTTTCAGTTCCTGTGAATTTGTAGGCTAGGTTGGAGTGCATTGGTGTCTCTGATGGCGCTGCGGCAATTCAGAAAGTCCAGTTACTTACCACGCTGCAGCGCAATTTGTTCTTCCTGTGGAGGTCACCATGGCAACACTAAAAAGTAACACAAATTCGAGTACAAAATTCAAAACTGAGCGAATACAAAACATTTTTAAAAAGAACCACAAGCAGGTTGATAATAAGAATCTTTAATAATCAACACCATCAGTAGTATAAAGAGATTAACAGACTTTTTTTTTTTTTTTTTTTTTTCTGCGTTTCAGGAAGCAAACAGCACTGTACAATATGTCCTCTACTGCAGGATTAAGAAAGATTGACGTGGATGCTGCTGCATCATATAGCGCCGCCAAGTGGAACACCAAACGTACTGCCACTCTACTAACTACGACGTTGGAGTAACACTTTATACAGTATCATTTCTGAAGTTTCTTGAATTTTCGGGTGGATAACTACTCGTGGAAATGTGTTTGTTTTTACCAAACTCCACTTTTAAAACGGAAATGCAATAACTTACTTTGCATTATACTTTGTACCATTTATATTAAAGATCTGCTTGTCAACAGTAAAATCAGAGAGTGAGTTATTATATTACGTAGTAGTATTAAATGTGCATGAAATACTTCAAAGGAAATCCTACAATAAAAACAACACAAATGTAATAATATATTATACACTTATTAAACAATATTATTGGTAATATATTATAGTTCAAATATATTATATATATATATATATATATATATTATATAAAATATATTATATAGATCTATATTATATATATATACACAGCTCTGGAAAAAATTAAGAGACCACTGCAAAATTATCAGTTTCTCTGGTTTTACTATTTATAGGTATGTGTTTGGGTAAAATGAACATTTTTGTTTTATTCTATAAACTACTGACAACATTTCTCCCAAATTCCAAATAAAAATATTGTCATTTAGAGCATTTATTTGCAGAAAATGACAACTGGTCAAAATAACAAAAAAAGATGCAGTGTTGTCAGACCTCGAATAATGCAAAGAAAATAAGTTCAGATTCATTTTTAAACAACACAGTACTAATGTTTTAACTTAGGAAGAGTTCAGAAATCAATATTTGGTGGAATAACCCTGATTTTCAAGTACAGCTTTCATGCGTCTTGGCATGCTCTTCACCAGTCTTTCACATTGATGTTGGGTGACTTTATGCCACTCCTGGCGCAAAAATTCAAGCAGCTCGGCTTTGTTTGATGGCTTGTGACCATCCATCTTCCTCTTGATCACATTCCAGAGGTTTTCAATGGGGTTCAGGTCTGGAGATTGGGCTGGCCATGACAGGGTCTTGATCTGGTGGTCCTCCATCCACACCTTGATTGACCTGGCTGTGTGGCATGGAGTATTGTCCTGCTGGAAAAACCAATCCTCAGAGTTGGGGAACATTGTCAGAGCAGAAGGAAGCAAGTTTTCTTCCAGGACAACCTTGGCTTGATTAATGCCAAAGCTGCCCGATTCCAGCCTTGCTGAAGCACCCCCAGATCATCACCGATCCTCCACCACATTTCACAGTGGGTGCGAGACACTGTGGCTTGTAGGCCTCTCCAGGTCTCTGTCTAACCATTAGACAACCAGGTGTTGGGCAAAGCTGAAAATTGGACTCATCTGGGGGTGCTTCAGCAAGGCTGGAATCGGGCAGATTTGTCTTTGTGAAGGGCGCATGAATCAAGCTAAGTACAAGGTTGTCCTGGAAGAAAACTTGCTTCCTTCTGCTCTGACAATTTTTTCCAACTCTGAGGACTGGTTTTTCCAGCAGGACAATACTCCATGCCACACAGCCAGGTCAATCAAGGTGTGGATGGAGGACCAGCAGATCAAGACCCTGTCATGGCCAGCCCAATCTCCAGACCTGAACCCCATTGAAAACCTCTGGAATGTGATCAAGAGGAAGATGGAAGGTCACAAGCCATCAAACAAAGCCGAGCTGCTTGAATTTTTGCGCCAGGAGTGGCATAAAGTCACCCAACATCAATGTGAAAGACTGGTGGAGAGCATGCCAAGACGCATGAAAGCTGTGCTTGAAAATCAGGGTTATTCCACCAAATATTGATTTCTGAACTCTTCCTAAGTTAAAACATTAGTATTGTGTTGTTTAAAAATGAATCTGAACTTATTTTCTTTGCATTATTCGAGGTCTGACAACACTGCATCTTTTTTGTTATTTTGACCAGTTGTCATTTTCTGCAAATAAATGCTCTAAATGACAATATTTTTATTTGGAATTTGGGAGAAATGTTGTCAGTAGTTTATAGAATAAAACAAAAATGTTCATTTTACCCAAACACATACCTATAAATATTAAAACCAGAGAAATTATCAGAGAAACTGATAATTTTGCAGTGGTCTCAATTTTTTCCAGAGCTGTATATATATATATATATATATATATATATATATTATACACACACACACACACACACACACACACACACACACACACACACACACACACACACACATATATAATATATATATATATATATATATATATATATATATATATATATATATATATATATATATATATATATATATTTGAAATTAAAGGAGTTGGGAGGTTGATTTTAGGAAGGCCATGCGGTTAACAATTTGGATCTCTTATATAATTTCCCATAATAAAGTCACAGCAAAGTGTGATAAAGCACAGCACATGCACAGCAAAGCACAGGTAAGCATTGTAAAGACCAGCAAGGTATGGTCAAACTTATTAAAGTACATAAAAAACCATTGTCAGTGGCACTGGAACCATTTTTAAAGTGGGGATGCTGAAAGCCATTGAACAAAACTGTAACCCCTGTATATGATGGAAGCCATGCAAAGCCAAGGGTTGCTACCGCACCCCCAGCACCCCTAGTTCCAGCGTCCTTTCCCATTGTAAGTTACTGTGCAAATTTACAATGGTAAACTTTCATAAGGGACATTAAAGCTGGAAATCCATCTAGTTTGACAGTGTTCCTCTGGACATGCACCTACCACCCTCTTAGGACCGCTGAATGCATCTAGAACAAGTGTACAATTGAGCATGGCAATGCAGCTTTAAGAGAGATCTGATCACCAAAAAGCATTGGCAGTTGTAAAGGAAAACCTAACTACTATTTCAGACAAACAGAGGTAAATAAATAAGTGTAATAGTGATAATACCATTACTGTGTTCCTCTGTAATAATGAAACTCCCTTGTTCAAATAATGCCCTCGACCTTCAGTCTTTGGCTTTATTGACTCGGGAGATCCATTATAGTCCTGTAACATGCTACAGCAATGCAATTATCCCTTCAATATATAACAGTCTGTACATCACTGTTATGTAAATACCAGTGATTGAGGGCTGGTTTGCACATTTTCAGTGACAACTAGGCAAAGCAATGCACACAGCAAGATTAACAACGGCCTGTTCAGATAACAGAGGTGTCTAATCAGGTTTTACTGTATGTGCAAAATAATCTAATGGCAATCATCCTCTACACTCCTCCTTTTGATGGTTTTAGTGAGCACTTTTTCTTCCTGGATGTGCTGTTTGCCATGGCATCTTCTCTGATGTGCGAATAATCAGCCACTGTCTATTCAAGTAGTCCACAGTGTTTACTTTGCTTCCTGAAATGCTAACTTTAAACATAAGAACATAAGAACATAAGAAAGTTTACAAACGAGAGGAGGCCATTCGGCCCATCTTGCTCGTTTGGTTGTTAGTAGCTTATTGATCCCAAAATCTCATCAAGCAGCTTCTTGAAGGATCCCAGGGTGTCAGCTTCAACAACATTACTGGGGAGTTGATTCCAGACCCTCACAATTCTCTGTGTAAAAAAGTGTCTCCTATTTTCTGTTCTGAATGCCCCTTTTTCTAAACTCCATTTGTGACCCCTGGTCCTTGTTTCTTTTTTCAGGCTGAAAAAGTCCCTTGCGTCGACACTGTCAATACCTTTTAGAATTTTGAATGCTTGAATTAGGTCGCCACGTAGTCTTCTTTGTTCAAGACTGAACAGATTCAATTCTTTTAGCCTGTCTGCATATGACATGCCTTTTAAGCCCGGAATAATTCTGGTCGCTCTTCTTTGCACTCTTTCTAGAGCAGCAATATCCTTTTTATAGCGAGGTGACCAGAACTGCACACAATATTCAAGATGAGGTCTTACAAGTGCATTGTACAGTTTTAACATTACTTCCCTTGATTTAAATTCAACACTTTTCACAATGTATCCGAGCATCTTGTTAGCCTTTTTTATAGCTTCCCCACATTGCCTAGATGAAGACATTTCTGAGTCAACAAAAACTCCTAGGTCTTTTTCATAGATTCCTTCTCCAATTTCAATATCTCCCATATGATATTTATAATGTACATTTTTATTTCCTGCGTGCAGTACCTTACACTTTTCTCTATTAAATGTCATTTGCCATGTGTCTGCCCAGTTCTGAATCTTGTCTAGATCATTTTGAATGACCTTTGCTGCTGCAACAGTGTTTGCCACTCCTACTTTTGTGTCGTCTGCAAATTTAACAAGTTTGCTTACTATACCAGAATCTAAATCATTAATGTAGATTAGGAATAGCAGAGGACCTAATACTGATCCCTGTGGTACACCGCTGGTTACCACACTCCATTCTGAGGTTTTTCCTCTAATCAGTACTTTCTGTTTTCTACATGTTAACCACTCCCTAATCCATGTACATGTGTTTCCTTGAATCCCAACTGCGTTCAGTTTGAGAATTAATCTTTTGTGTGGGACTTTGTCAAAAGCTTTCTGGAAATCTAAATAAACCATGTCATATGCTTTGCAATTATCCATTATCGATGTTGCATCCTCAAAAAAATCAAGCAGTTAGTTAGGCACGATCTCCCTTTCCTAAAACCATGTTGACTGTCTCCCAGTACCCTGTTACCATATAGGTAATTTTCCATTTTGGATCTTATTATAGTTTCCATAAGTTTGCATATAATAGAAGTCAGGCTTACTGGTCTGTAGTTACCTGGTTCAGTTTTGTTTCCCTTTTTGTGGATCGGTATTACGTTTGCAATTTTCCAGTCTGTCGGTACCACCCCTGTGTCAAGAGACTGCTGCATGATCTTGGTTAGCGGTTTGTAAATTACTTCTTTCATTTCTTTGAGTACTACTGGGAGGATCTCATCCGGCCCAGGGGATTTGTTTATTTTAAGAGCTCCTAGTCCCTTTAACACTTCTGCCTCAGTTATGCTAAAGTTATTTAAAACTGGATAGGAACTGGATGACATGTGGGGCATGTTGTCAGTATCTTCCTTTGTAAAAACTTGTGAAAAGTAATCATTTAACATATTTGCTATTTTTTTTTCTTCATCTACGATTTTGCCATTTGTATCTCTTAAACATTTAATCTCCTCTTTGAATGTTCTTTTGCTGTTGTAATATTGGAAAAACATTTTGGAATTGGTTTTAGCTCCCTTAGCAATGTTCATTTCTATTTCTCTCTTGGCCTTTCTAACTTCCTTTTTGACTTGCGTTTGCAGTTCTGTGTACTCTTTCTGCGTACTTTCTTTTTGGTCCTTTTTTAATGCTCTGTAAAGTGCCTTTTTTCGCTGAATATTTTTTTTAATTGATCTATTAAACCATTTTGGCAATTTAGTTTTACATTTAGATTTGTCTACTTTAGGGATGTAATTGTTTTGCGCCTCTAGTACTACATTTTTGAAGAACAACCATCCTTCTTCTGTGGGTGTTTTCTCTATTTTACTCCAATCTACTTCTGTTAGTCTCTGTTTCATGCCTTCATAGTTTGCTTTTCTAAAATTGTAAACCTTAGCTTTATTCTTTACTTTTGAGGATTTAAAAAACACTTCAAATGAGACCATGTTGTGGTCTGAGTTTGCCAGTGGTTCTCTGACCTCTGTTTTAGTTATTCTATCTTCGTTATTTGAAAAGATTAAATCAAGGCATGCCTCCCCTCTAGTGGGTGCCTTCACAAATTGTGTTAGGAAGCAGTCATTTGTCATTTCCACCATTTCTATTTCATCCTTCGCGCTACCCACCGGGTTTTCCCATTTTATTTGGGGGAAGTTAAACATGCATGCCGATTTCATTTAACATATTTATATAGATATTTTTTATTTGTATTTTTCTGCGTGTGCTCATTTTTATGTTTCTGTAACACTCATGATTTCAAGACGTTGCCATGGTTACTTACAAAGGAGATTGCAGTCTTCTATAGTGCTTATTAGCACTACTGTAGCATCAGCTCAAATTAGCCACACAAACCTGCTGATTTTTACAAAAAAGAAAAAAGGTAAGGCTTATAATGTATGATTGAAGATCACAAAAGCATTTTGAAGTGTGTTAACAAAGTAGTGATGAATCATTTGAGCCCAATGTTCAGATCACCTCATATTTGACAAAGCATTATACAAATCATTTATCATTTGTAATTTATATTATTTTTAACAGATCAGAAGAAAACAAGATGCAGCCCAGAGAACGGGTGCACAAACATAATTTCACAGATGCAGAATTAAATATTTTGATTGAAGTAGTGACCCAAAAAGAAGACCTCTTGTTTGGCTTAAAAGGGAACCTTTTGACATCCGGGGATGATCACAAGATATGGCAAGCCACCCAAAGAAATGATGTGCAGCGTCCAGCATATGCTCCAGAAAGGCAAGAGAAGGTGCCAGGACATCAAGACCAGGAGACGTCCTGCTCCAGGAACCTACTGCACTACAAAACCCTCTCTGTACTGTTTGGGATCAGCGGGTGGGTCGCTGTCGTCTCCGGCGCCACCTTGGTAGCCCTAGTGCCAGATTTAGTGAAGAAAACAAACAGAGCTAAAAATTAACTGGCAAATGCCAACACTCAAGATTGTATACCTCCAATTAAGGCCACATTGTTCAGTGAAACTTAACTATTACGGTCAGCCTAGGGACTAATAAAATGACCATAGCATGTCTATATTTGTACTTTTTTCATGTGTGTATTTACCCAATATATCTGTGCCAGACTGCTATCAGATTTACATTTATTGTAAGATAGACAAGACTTACAAATCATGCCTCCTTACTGAATAGACAGGTTCTAGATTGTAAAGTATCACACCATTCCATTCGGTGGATACAGATATAGAATGCCAGTATGTAGAGGGGCTGGATTAGTTTTACTGTATTTAATTACTGTCTCTTTAGATATTTAAAACACGTGTTTTTAGACTTGTTTAGACTTGCATAGTCTTTGTGTCATTTACCGTTGTAAAGCTATGATATAATACCCATTTTATATTTTTCCAAAGCTGCCATTAACTATTTCAGGTTCTACATTGTTTGAGAATGTGTTTTTATTCCAGGTTAAATGAACCCCACATTTTGGTGCTGCGTGTAAGCTATGGTAGTATAAATGTTGGTATTAAAACTAAAATGTACAATGCAGTACCAACTTTTATCCTGCCTTACCTAACGTGCTACACATAATTTAGATGTAATGCCCCCTGGCCCTGAATGGAATGAAATGTATGGCGCCTCCGTGCTATACTTTATAATGGTTATGGCACCGCCATACACTGGATTTTATTTAGGCCCTGGTCTACTTGTTAGGTAGTTCACAATTTCAATGAAAAAAACAACATTTAGTTATAGTATTTATTTATTGAAGTACACCTACAGCAGTCTACTGAGAATACCAAATCAGAAATAAATGAACCCATTTGAAATGTAACCACTACATTTGTCTTCTTTCCAGTAAAATATGTCTGTATGTAAATACTGTACTGTTTGTTCAATTTTAAATGCTTGCTAAAATAAATAATGGCGGTGTGCCCAGATGAAAAAGTGTTACGTTATGTGGGTGTAGAATTCTTAGGAAAAGGAGGGGCAAAAGAAAGCATACCACATAAATAGTTTTTCTTGTGCTGTTGTCACAAATCAGAGTTTGATCACACGAGTAGAGGAAATCGTCTTGGTGTACTCGATAACTAGGTAAGCAGATGATTTACTGTGTCTGCTAATGCTGCAGAATGCATTGCAATAGCACGTCATTGAAAAGTTTAACACTAATCTTGAAGATTGGTTTTAGATATTTTAAACATGTTTTTTTATTACTGTAAATTGAGCTTTTATTCTGAGTAGAATACTATACAAGATACAGAAGCATGAATATATATTGGCACATCTTAAAGGATTATTCATAAATAAAAATAACTTTGTGTCCAGTTGAAAGTGTTCAAAGTTAAATGAAATTTGATTTTTACTATTAATAATCAAACACATCAGGTATTTCATTTAGGGTATTTTATGATCTGAAAGTCTGTATTCAGCATAATAATTGTGTGGGAAAAACACAGTTTTTTTTTTTTTTTAATACCAAACTCCTTCAAAATACCTTGGTAACCAGTATGAGCACAGAGCAGCCATTTTAAGCAAACCTTCCAATTTTGTATTCCTTTTTGTAATTTAAAATAGTGGTTCTCTTATGTCCGCAAACCAATATCAATTTAAACTTTGATGTAAAAGGTTACTTTAGTGTAGGACTGGTTTTGTTTAAGCCTGTTTCAAACTTGCATACAAAACTTAATTAATCAAAACTGAAATTAAAACACCTTTCTTTAAATGTCTTAAACTGAAAATTCAGAAATTTATGAAGGCATTAGTTGACTTTCTTTTTAAGCTTTATCATCACTACAGTAGTTTTCCTTTGTTTTGCAGTGATAGTAAATGAAAATGACCAGACAAAAGGAAATGTATCAAGGCCGTCTTCGCTTAAGACCATGGCTGGAGGAACAGATACAATCCAAAAAGTACCCAGGACTGGAATGGGTAGATGAGGTAAGAAAGGTTAAAAAATGATACAGAGTTCACCATACAGTACATATAAGAGTCCCATCAAGGACCGTCCCTTGTCAGCACACCATCCCCCTCTATTAGAGGGATTTCATTTAATAAGACAGAATGTAGTTTTTACATGTCCCCAGTGTTTTAGATCCTGCTATGTCACCTGATAGGCTATTCCACGCATTTAAAACTCTCTGCTTAAAAGAGTGCTTCCTACCTTCTGTTCTAAACTTACTTTTACTCAGCTTCCATTTATGCCCTCTTGCTCTATTCTCTGCGTTAAATTTGAAGCAGTCTTTGGTTAACTGTATCTATACATTTCTGACTTTATAGACTTCAATGAAATTCTATATCAAGGAACAACAAACAGCCACTTTGTTCATATTTATAAACAAGCATTATTTAAAAGTATTCCTGGAGGAATTTGGATTCATTGGACTTATTTCCCCCTTCAGAAGTCAGGAATGTTCCAGATTCCATGGAAACATGCAGCACGTCAGGGCTGGAACATTGAGAAGGATGCAAGCCTTTTCAGAAACTGGGCAATGCACACAGGTAAGAAATAATCTGGCTAGTACACCATGTCAGTCTTTAATAGTGGCTTTAAACAAATAGGAGAACTGAATATAGTTTAATAAAGTTAAAGTTTTACCCAACCAGCTTAAACCAGAGGTACTTTATTAAATAATGATGTATTGAGTTGAAACAATAGGCAAGGCATTCTGAAGTGTATGTATAATAGTTTACTAAAAATGAACCATAATGATTTAAAATAAGTTTAACAATACAGTGAAATGAATAGTTTAAGTATGTTTAAGTTTCATATAACTTGAGAACAAGGCTTTGTGGTTTCTAGCATTTTAAGGGTTGTCTTTTTTAAATACATTTTGAAAGAGATGGCAGGCAATGTTCCTTTACATGCATTGCATAATTGAACCTAAACCAGGGTGATTCATTATTCCCATGGGATCCCACAACTTTCTTGGAAGACAAATGTATGTGACCAAGACACTCTGAGAAGCATCGTTTGACCACAAGAGCATTGTTCAACAATGTCAATATTTAAGGAGAATTATGAATCACCCTCTATATATATTCTATTCTATTATTCTTTCAATACTATTTTCACAATGACGCAATGATAAATGATTTTATCTTTGCAGTTCTATATTAATGTTGTAATTTTAGTCCCATTAATCTTGCATGTTCAGTTTTGAAAGAAGCACATATAGCAATTATGTATTTTGACTTGAAATAATATTGGGTACCATACAAGTTTAAAGAAAGCTCACAGTTTTCATGAGGTATTGTAGTCCATTATACTTTTTGCTTGGTTAAGAGTTAGCCTTTTAGTCACAGAGATTCTAGCAGATCTGTGCAGTTGTGTACAGCCATATGATCGCCAGCTGCCTGAAGTCACACAAAGCTCTAGCCAGCTGGCTGCACTGATCTTGCAGCTGATTGTGCTGCTTTTAAAAGTGACTGTGGCTCAAACTAAAGATAAGAGATGACGAGATGAAAAATACTTTGTTTGTTATTTCTTATAATAATGAATAACAGTTCTGTTAACTTTCCTTTGCATTGTATTAGGAATAAGCATGTCTAACTTATTCATATTAACGATCTTATGTTTAACATATTAAATTAGTTTTGTATCGACTTTAAAAGCCCCATAGGTATAAGCCCTTTTAGGTTTCCAATAAAAAGGGCCTGCTTTGTGTGAACAAGTCAGTATGTTGTGTTTCTTTATTCAGGGAAATACAAACCAGGCATCGACAATCCAGACCCCAAGACATGGAAAGCCAACTTTAGATGTGCTCTGAATTCACTGCCAGATGTGAAGGAACTTCACGACAAGAGTAAGAAGAAAGGGAACAATGCCTTCAGAGTCTACCTACTGCTGCCATCCTTTAAAATCCCCAAGAAGAGAAAGGGTGAGAGTTATAAATAGGGCTTTATAAACACGAACCACTTACAGCAGAATGGTTTCTAAACAGGAAAGTACATGTTGTGAGAGCTCAGGCCTGTCCAGGGAATAGCCCTTGACTCTGTAAGCACAGAATAGTCGACAAGTGGAAAGAAAAGTGACAGTTGACCTCAGAAATTGGCAGTCGACTAATGGCACATCACATAAATGTGAAGTAATTGTGTGCTGTTTCAGATGGACCGATGTGCAGTTTGCGATTGCAATTGTCAGATTTGCACATGCTTCTTTTATTGCTCTGAGCACACTCTTAAGCTCAAGGGAGACGTTTAAGGGAGTCAGAGATGTTTTAAACTCCTGTAAGTGGATTGTTCATGCACTAGGGTTACATTCTCATGCATTTAGTTAAGGTTATTATATTAGGTTTCTTAATTTTAAAATCTCACAGTTTTATATTTATTGAAATACTTGTTTCTTACTATAGTAGAACCACAAACCTATTCTAGTTCAATTGCTTCTGACACATTAACTCTGCTCCATAGTTTGCCATTCTGTTCTTGCTGGATCTGAATGTTTGAGACTCTGAGTCTAATTAAAAAAGATGCTTTTGCCTGATAAGGGAGGTTTGGCACTTTCAGCAGGTCGGCCTGACCTTTTGAGACAAGGAGTTCTCTTTTCATACCTTATACATTCACTAATAATATGTTTTTACTGTTATACTAGAGTAAACAGGAATATAGAATCCTACGATATTCTCATAGACTAATACAGAGTACATTATGCAAAAAAAATTCTGAATAACAATTTATTTAACATTTCTACTGACTTTATATTACAGTACAGGTATTGCAACATTTTAACACACATGCAGTTTCACAAATGTTCAATTTGTATTCCAAACATCAGCCTGCTTACAGTAGCTGTGACAGTCTTTGGTCAGTTTCTACTCTCAGTGAGTCTGTCAAAGCCACCACAGGTGGGGGAGACAGTCTTTAAAAGCCTGATATCTGAAAAAACTTAAATCTTGTTAACTGGGTTCCCATCTCTACATTCTCATTCCCATCATCAATGTGAAGACTTTCAAAGAGCCATACATTTCTGCCGCATACACTTTTCACTCAAAAAAGTTGCTTCTCGCACATTGTACAAGGGAAGACAGGTTTTAGGGTCACAACCCTTTAACATATAAATTACATTTTAGAACATTAATACATTTAAATATAGCAAAACACAACTTTGACAAAGAGAAAGAAATGAAATTCAGATGTATTGACACGTTTTAAGAGGCAACTAGTCGACCTACTATTTGTACCTCAGCTATTGTGTCAAATTGGTTGTCGTTCAGCCCCTATGTATTGATTCAGAGGTAATGTCTGGACATTGGTAGTTTTTGGTATAAGAAAGTTAAAGTGCAAAAATAAATTAACTTATAACCCAAATAACGATCTATAGTGCAGAGGTTTGTATTCCAGTTGAACGCTTCCTTTGTTATTTTTTGTTTGGTTTCTTATGGCTCTCTGTTCATCGATACAGCAGCTGAATATATTTTAAAGTTCTGGTTTAGCTGCTTACACGTTTCTCATGTTGCCTTATAGTTGTGAAAGAAGAGAAGTACAGTGAAATGCAAACAGCACGAGACTGCTCATATTATTCATCAGACATTGCCAGGACAGACAGCTGCCACGCTCTGGAGGAATTTAATGGTGAGATACTTTCAGTAGTAACTGGTCACTCATCACAAAATGACTTTTTGTTTGTGTTTCACATTTCATTTTGTTCTTTCCTGTATAAAATCAATGTGACCTGAGGGTGGGTATCTCCACAACCCTTTAGGCTGCCACAGACAAACACAATGGGATTTCCACAATGTGGCAACACAACACTTGTGTTGCAAAATGATCATACTTAAGAAACGCCACATGTACAGTAACTATTTCTGATAAACTGTATTACACGTATAGCCAAGGACATTTTTTCTTCTGTATTACACTGTGTGGATTAATAACCATTTGGTTTTGTAACCAACCAGCTGCTCCCCCTAATGACAGACCTACTTTGCTTTGACTCTGAAGACACTGCAGAGGTGAATTGACTTAGGAAGTGCAAGTGTAACTGTTTCACAGAAGAGATAGCATACAAACTGGGAACTTTCTTTCACCTAATGTAGTACCAGATGTCACATTTGTTAATGAAAATATAACATGTGTTTCTTTAAAAACTGCATCTTTGAGATCTATGTAGGGAACGTGCATGACAGATAAGATGTAGGTAAGTTACTAGCTGCAACTATTTTAGCGTTTTTAAATCTGATAATCTGAGATAAAATATAGCCACCCGCATTTCCAAATGCAATGACGCACAGGTATGTGAACACTAACTTTTGTATCTTCCTTTCTTTCAGTGGCTTTCTCTAAATATTTGGATACTTCAAACATGCCAAGCAGGTATAATGCTGCTGCCTGCCACAGCATAAACAGCTATTGTCCAATCCAAACAATGAAAACCCAATCTCCAGCCAGCCATAGCCTTTCGTCCTGCTTCACAGACAAAGAAGGTATGAGGTTTGCAACAAAACTCAAACGAGGAGGTATAATACATTATGTGTTCAGTGTCTCTTATTGCTCGAAGAGATGATATCTTGTGCAGTTTGTAAGGTGACATTGGTTTTATGTTGGGAAATATTTTTAAGCAAAATAAAAAAAACTGAAATATCTTGCTTGCATAAGTATTCAACCCCCATACATTAATATTTGGTAGAGCCACCTTTCTCTGCAATAACAGCTTTAAGTCTTTCGGGGTAAGTATGTACCAGCTTTGCACACAGTGTCGGAGTGATTTTGGCCCATTCTTGGCAGATTTGCTCCAGGTTGTTCAGGTTGGTTGGACGACGCTTGTGGACTGCAATTTTTAAATAGTGCCACAGATTCTCAATGGGATTGAGATCAGGATTTGACTGGGCCACTGTAGGACATTCACCTTTTTGTTCTTGAGCCACTCCAATGTTGCTTTGGCCTTGTGCTTGGGATCATTGTCCTGCTGAAAGGTAAATTTCCTCCCAAGCTTCAGTTTTTTAGCGGACAGAAGCAGATTCTCTTGCAGTATTTTCCTGAATTTTGCTCCATCCCTTCTTCCTTCAATTGTAACAAGATGCACAGTCCCTGCTGATGAGAAGCATCCCCACAGCATGCTGCTGCCACCACCATACTTCACTGTAGGGATGGTGTGTCTTGAGGCATGGGCAGTGTTAGGTTTGCACCACACATAGCGCTGAGTTTTGGCCAAAAAGCTCTATCTTGGTCTCATCTGACCACAAAACCTTTTCCCACATCGCAGCTGGGTCACTCTCATGCTTTCTGGTAAACTCCAGACGTGCTTTCAGATGGTACTTTTTGAGTAACTGTTTCTTTCTTTCCACCCTCCCACACAGGCCAGTGTTATGCAAAGCTCTTGATATGGTTGACTGATGCACCATTACTCCACTCCCAACCACTGAACTCTGTAGCTCCTTCAAAGTGATTGTTGGCCTCTCTGTGGCTTCTCTCACAAGTCTCCTTCTTGTTTGAGCGTTGAGTTTTGAGGGACGGCCTTTTCTTGGCAGTGCCTGGGTGGTGTGATGCAGCTTCCACTTCCTGATTATTGATCCAACTGTGCTCACTGGGATATTCAAACACTTGGATATTATTTTGTACCCTTTCCTTTAACTTCTGTAGAATGTTCTTTGGTCTTCATTTTCCTTCAGATTCACAGCCTTACCAATGATCCTTCAACAGTGGGGTTTATATCCAGAAAATGTGACAGCAACTTTAATGGTTCACAGGTGGAGGCCAATGGTAGGGTAATTGTGTTCTCGTTAGGGCAATTTCTTTCATCGGTGCAAACTGGGAGCTTCCACAGCACAGGGGATGAATACTTATGCAAGCAAGATATTTCAGTTTTTTATTTTTCTTAAAAATATTTCCCAACATAAAACCAATGTCACCTTACAATAACTGATTCTGAGTTTCAGTGTTTTAAAAAAAAATATCAAACAGAACGAAATTTCATTGTACCATTTGTAATTCAGTAATATGAGAGAATTGGTCAGGGGTCTGAATACTTTTGCAAGGCACTGTATATATTTTTTCACTTGCTTTAAATGGGGGGGAGAACAGCATCATCATATGAGGCTATCATGCATTTTCATCTTCCATATATCCCCATATAATGAGGTCATCATGCATGAAAGGGTTAGAGGTAGAATGGAAAAGTTTTAAAACATGTATTATTATCTTACTGTGAACAAGTGCGCAAATGCAGTGGTGATGCAGTGCTCTGGAAACGGTTCACAATTAAACAGTTTTATTTGGCTGGATTGCGTGTCAACAACACTTAAATAATAAGCATGGGCTCTACACAGCCATGTATATCGCTCCATGCAAAAAAAGGGTTTCAGTCCCAAAATAATAAGACACTAATAATAATAACGCACAAAACAGACTCTAGACAGCGAGTGCTCTTTGTGCAGGTGTAGTACACGACAACGAACAGTGGTGCAGTGTAGTCTAGGTTTGGTGCTGGCTTGTATAGACAACTCCTGGTTAGTGTTAGCCATCTAACAATGACAAATAACAACAGTTAGAACAGTCTAAAAGGCAGGGGAGGGCTATTCTGATGCAATAATATATTTCTACTAAAGTGGTACATTAAGTTAAGTAATGTACAGTAAATCATTACAAATGAAGAAAACATGAAACACGGTACATTTATTCTCGATCTCCTTTACCGTAACCATAACAAAGGAACAGATTGCTTTGTTACATCCCCTGAAATACCTTTAGAGTCACTCCCCTTTGACATGGCCGTCGAGAGCTGTCATGGGCCCCGGGGAAGGTTTGGTATGTGCCTCCCCCCCCCCCCCTTGCTAACTAATGACCTGTATTAGTAAATATATTTATATTTTAAGCAATATAACCAATCATTCTATAATTGTGTTTAGCACCAGCTGAAGAAAGTACTTTATTTATTTTACACAATACATTTTTTCTTACAAACTGCTGCACCATTGTTTTGACCAAATTATAGATCTTAATTATAGAATAATTCATATTGTGGTTTATATTGTGCAACTTTAGGGTTCTTTTAAATTTTTTAAATTCTGCTTGTCGTAAAATAAAACATAAAATTGATCTACCTTTTTTCCAGCTTTTTGGTGCAGTAAAATGTTTTGACAGCATCTGTACTGGCACGTACACAATCAATACACAACAGAAGCACAGAGGGTCATTGTACAGTACTGGAGTTTTTTTTCTTTTTTTTAATGTGGTGGTGGGAGCGCAAAGGTCTTGTGCAGGGATACTTGTTTTAAAATATTTTATATATTAAAAAAAAAACCCTCTTCACCAGGCCCCCCCTAATGACTTCTTGTATTGTGACTCCGCCCCCTTCCTGGGTGACCGATTTCCGACTGACACTGGAATGAACTGCAAAACCATCCAGTACGGGGCACACTGTTCCTGTTATACAGCGCCCTCACAGGTTGGGAGGGAGATTGTTGACTAGGATTAATTCGCTCTCTATCACACTTATCCGTGTGTCATTCATGTTAGTTGGTTTCTAATTCTTGTCTTGTTGTTGTTTTTCATCACTGTGATAAAGAGAGAAAGAATCAATGATGTAAATCTCCCTCCCGATCCGAAGGGGCACTGGGTAAGGGTGGTAGTACACTTCCCCATAGATGGGTCGACTTAATGGTGGGCGGTAAACGGAAGTCAGCCATCTTGGGAAAGTGCTTAACTGCAAGTACTCTAAACAACTCCATTGCAATCAGATACGGGTCAGGCAGCAATTGGAGTAACCACTGCAACGGGCTTATTGCAGGGAGGCAACGATGGAATGTGGTGAGGCCTCCCACTACATATTATCAGCACCATGTAAGTCCAGAGGTAATGATTGGGAGGGGCCTTGCATTGTTGATGTACGGGTTGGTGAAGTGAGCACCCACGCATTAGTGGACTGAGGATGTGGGCAGACATTAATTGAACAAGTTCTGTTGACAGGGGTACCTTGGTGGTCACGTGGGTTTGTAGTCATTTCCATTTAAAATCAAATCAATCAAATGCAGGGGGAAGGGGATTGGGACCCAGTGTGACCTGCGGGAGTGGGTTACTGAAGCCCCCAGTACTGAAACTATTTTAGCTCCACTCAACATCCCGAAATTCTGGGACCAAGATGTGGACCTAGCATTGGAACAAAAAAATGATCCTTAGCTGGCTCACATCTGGGGGCAGGTTTGGTCTATTGAGGGGAAGGATGTAAAGGATAACAGGTCACTTACATATCCTCATCACATTATTGTCAAGCACTTACTGCATAGAGTATTCCAAGCCACGAGCACAAGTCAGATTGTAGCACAATCACTTGTTCCCCAGTCTTTCCAGTGCGAGATCATGAGGTTGGCTCATGGTCCCATGTTTGGGCCATTTAGGTAGTGATAAGACTCAGGAACAAATATTGGCTCGTTTTTATTAGATGGGAGTTTTTAGTGAGGTGAAACGATATGTAACGGAGTGTCAGGAATGCTAGCAAATAGTGCCGGGGCAGGTTCGCCCGGCTCCACTGGTCCTACTGCCCCTGATCTCAGTTCCCTTTAAACGCATTGTTATGGATATAGTAGGTCCATTGAGCCAGTCTGACTCTGGATATATGAACATTTTGGTAGTGGAGGACTACGCAACCAGATATCCAGAGGCAGTACCATTGAGATCCACTAGTGCCGTCACAATTGCTCAAGAGTTAGTGTAGATTATAGCAAGAGTAGGGATTCTCAAAGAAATTCTAATGGAACGAACTTTATGTCACAATGTTTAAAGGAATTGTATAAATTATTGCAAATTCGGTCCATTTGGACCTCCATTTATCATCTGCAGATGGACGGTTTGGTGGAACGGTTTAATCAGACTTTGAAACAGATGCTGAAGCAATTTGTCAACCAAGAACAGAAACACTGGGCTAAACTCCTCCCCTGCCTAATGTTTGCAGAGAGAGAGAGGTTCCCCAGCGCTCGATCGGGTTCTCTCCCTTTGAGTTGCTATATGTGAGGCAACCACGGGGTATCCTTGATCTTGTGAAAGAAAGGTGGGAGGAGCAAACAAAAATTTCCAAAAACATAGTCAAGTATTTAATCATGTTAAGAGACCACCTAGAATTGGTCGGTTGTTTGGCTCAAGAGAATCTAAAACTAGCTCAGCATTGCCAGGCGCAGCAGTACAACAAACAAGTTCGGATTTGGACTTTTCAGCCAGGTGATAAGGTACTGTTGCTACTTCCTACTTAGTATGCTAAGTGGTAAGGGCCATACGAGGAGATATGGGGAATTGGTAATGCGAGCTTTGATATTAGGCAACCCGATCGCCAAAATAAGAAAGAATTTTATCATGTTAACTTGTTAAAACCCTGGAATGAAAGGAAGGCCTTATTTGTAGCTTGTGATAGTTTAGAAGAGGATTTTGGTCCCACTGTCAGTTCACCAGCTACAACTAACATTACAATGGGGGAACAGTTACTTCCAGATCGTAAACGCGAGCTCTACCAATTAGTGAAAAGTTTAGTGATGTTTTTTTCTGACTCCTGGTAGAACTAATGTCATTGAATATGCTATTATTACTCCAGCAGGTGTCAAGGTTCAAGAGAGACTGTACCAAATCCCAGAAAGCCACAGGGGTCCTGTTTGCAAGGAGATGAAGGATATGTTTGGGCTTGGAGTGATTGAACCTTCCCAGAGCGAGTGGTGCAGTCCTATCGTGATGGTGGGCAAGAAGGACAGCTCCACTCAATTCTGTGTGAATTTTAGAAAAGTTAATGCCATCTCCAAGTCTGATGCATATCCAATGCCCCGAGTGGATGAGTTTCTTGACCGACTGGGTAAGGGGCAGTTAATCTCGACCTTGGATCTGACAAAGGGATACTGGCAGATTCCAGAGCTCACTCAGAGCTGCTTTCTCTACCCCAGATGGCTTGTTCCATTCTGGACCATTCCCTCCGGGTTGCATGGAGCTCCTGCCACCTTTCAGACTGTTGGACCAGGTCTTATTTCCCCATCATCAGTATGCAGCTGCATACATTGATGATGTGGTGATTTTTAGCTACATCTGGAAAGAGCATATTATTAGACTTTTGGCAGTCCTACAGTCTTGAAGGAAGGCAGGGCTAACAGCCAAGCTGGGCAAGTGTGCATTTGGCAAGCAAGAGACCCAATATCTTGGCTACATTATGGGTAATGGCCAGGTAAAGCCAATCGCCTCCAAAGTCCAGGTGCTGTTAAAGACGACAATCCCAAGAACCAAGCCACAGATGAGATTACTGCTGGGATTATGTCATCATAGTCAAACCCCTGGTAGATCTCACCTGAAAGGCTGCTCCAAAAATAGTTAAATGTACAGGGCAGTGTCAGGAGGCATTTGTATGATTAAGAAGCAACTCTGTCAAGCTCCTGCTTTGATTTCAGCAAAGTTCATCCTTCAGATAGAGGCCTCCCAGACTGGCCGGGGTGCGATCCTGTGCCAACAAGTTGATGAGGTAGAACACCCTATCATTCATTTGAGCAAGGAGTGTTTAGCCATCAAATTGGCTACTCACGCTCTTTTCTATTACTTGTTGGAACTTTTTTTTCTCTCTTGTCACTGATCCTGCTCCTTTAAGGTAACTCTGCGCTACCTTGTGTTGCAACCCTTCCACTGCTCAGTGAAACATGATGTGGGTAAGAAGCCTCAAAACACTGATTTTTTTTCAAGGGAGGGGGAACCATTGGGGAATGTAGAGTTGGCTGAGTGTTCATCACTCTGAGGGGTGAGATATGTCATAAAAAGAGAAACAATCGATGCTGTAAATCTCCCTCTCAATCGGAAAGGGCTCCGGGTAAGGATAATAGTACACTTCCCCAAAGACGAGTCGACTCAACAGTGGGCGGGAACCAGAAGTCGGCCATCTTGGGGAAAGTGCATAACTACAAGTACTCTAAATAACTCCATTGCGATGAGCTACGGGTCAGGCAGCGATTGGAGAAACCACAGCCACAGGCTGATTGCAGGGCAGAGTTTGACGGTACAAAGGCGGTATAGTTGTGTGAATACAGCCCCCTGTGCTGAAACGTAACATAGGGCCGGAGCTTTTGCTTGTTTGTTTTGTTTTGTTACATGTTTGTTTTAGTGTATCGCAGAGGAGGAGTACGGAGTCAGCGGCTGCAGCCACTGAGCCAGCCCAACCTACTGAGCTCTACCCTCACCTCACCTCACGACAACAGCCCTCACCACTACCCCGCTGGCTGGAGAGCACACTTTTATGCACGGGACTGTGGATTGGGGATTACCTGCTGCTGTTGTTATTGTTTTTGTTTGTGGTCTGCAAGCCAGCTGTGTTCCCCCCGATACCATCACTGGACGTTTTTGGGAGTGCAATACTGTTTGGACATTCACTTTGTTCACCACACCACTCGCACTTGTCACAATCACCTTATTGAGACATATTTTGAAAAGTTTAAGCACAACAAACTTCATAGCTACAAGCCTTGCTGCTGAAGACCATTTTAAGTTGCCTTTGTTTTTTTTTTTTTTTTTGGTTTTGTTTACCATAAGGGCTATAAGAGACTAATTTGATCATTAGTCTCTTACGCTAGCCTTTAGCTTTACATTGATGATGCAAAAAGCCCTTGTAAGATGTAAAAAATATGAATAAATCATGTTTTTGATAATGTCTGCTTGGAAATACATTTTTTCGAAACACTATTTGTGCTCTATATTTTATACCGGCTTGGATTTTTTTTAAAACTCTTTCTTAATGTTCTAAAATGAATGTATATGGTACTGGGTTGCCACACTTCACAATCATTTCACAAATCAAAATCATTGATATATTTCATGGACATTGGATGATTTCTGTTAAAAGAAGTACAAAAACAGTACTTGTACTTTTATTGGCATTGTTCAGAATTACTGAAGCAATTCCTTTTATATTTTACAGCCAACAAAATGAGTTCCTCCATTCAAGATGAACATCCAGACACTATACAGCAGGTGAGGTAGTTTGAAGAATATATTGAGAAATAGCTGCTAATTTGATATTCTGGATGGAAGATTTTCAAAGTTAATATATAAGGACATTTTTATGTTATTGTGTCATGTTCCCATGTTTTGCTGCAACTGTTTGCGTAAGGTGTGTGTATTGTTTTAATTTAAACTTTTAAATTGCATTCCCTGCCTCAAGATGGCTTCCAGTGTACCCTCATGGACCTCTCAGAACTCCTGCTCACATATGTAACTGAGATGGATTTACCAATGGGAAGGGGGGGATTGGACATGTAGTTCTGAGAGGTTCATGCAGGTACATGGGAAGCTATCTTGAGGTAGGGAATGCAATTTAAAAGTTTATAAAAGTGGTCAAAATGTAAAAAATAAATAAAATAAAACAATACACGCACCTTGCGTAAACAGTTGTAGCAACACATGGGAACATGTAACACAATAAAATAAAAAGGTCTTTATGTACCCTTTAAGTTTCTCCTACTTTTTTATAATGAAATATCCATTAAATTTGATAAGAAACAAATAAGGTGAGAGCACTTAAGAGTGGTTTAATTATATTAATTTAGTTTTTAAAGATTGAAATATAAGCTTTGAGAAGATGCTTTTAATTTTTAAAATGAAAGATACTTTTGTAAATGAATTACTTTAAAAAATATAAATTCTAATAATACAAACTAAGTGAATGCTCTCTGTCTTGTCTTTGTAGTTAGGCAAAGGGTCTGACAGTTATTCAGATTAGCTTTTTGCAATCATGTTTTTATTTGAATCCACTGGTAATAAAAACGTTACCATGGTAAATGTTCACAGTAGCTTTGCATTTTTCCCATGCTTTTCCCATGGTTACACTTCACGTTTACTATGTCTTTTAATTTACTTTACCATACCTCTCTGGGCTTTCCAATGCTGTCCTAAGGTTTACCATGTTTTGAATGTGCTTTATTATTGTATATTTAGCAATACTTTTACTTAACTTTTAAGGATTAGCACACAAAAGAAAGGCTAATTCCAAACCCATAACATATAAGACATCTACTTTAATTTTCAATATCCATATGTACTTTTTATAATCTAGTTCAATTGTTTAAACAAGATTAAGTTAAACACAGTACTTTACGTAATTTCTGAACATATTAACCGTGTCTGTTTAACAGGAATTCTGCATCCTGTCATTTTGAAACTTAGGGTAATGCTTTGTGAATGGCCATAAACAAACTGCCTTCTTTACTGGCAAGTTATTTTTATTATTTCAGATAGTTGAACACCTGGCAAATACGGATCAATGGAACAATTCATATGGCAACAGTAAACATTCCAATTCCTTTGTCACCTCGCCAAGGTTAAGTTTTTTCGGTAAGTATGAGATTGTGAAAGACATTTTAAAAAATGACGTATTTAACTGCTTATGCTCGGTTATGGAGTTTCGAAATGCTAGAAAAAAATACATTCCATTTGCTGGCGTTTGAATGAAATATCTTCCGCCATAAAGCACTATAGTGTAGCATTTCAATCTCTCTTTAACTCCCATTACCTGCTAGATAATTTACCATGGCAGCAGTTAAATGTCATGAGCTGAAAAGCACTGCCTGAAATTCAAGTCACTGCTTAAGGTGAATTTCAAGGAAGTATTTTCAACATATTAGGCTGCATTTAAAACTGATGGTCACTTTAGTTAAGCCCTACTTTACAGATATGTGATACATGTTTGATCTTATCAAAATAAATGGGTAATGTATTACAATTACAACATAAATAAGTAAGAACATTTATGAATGCGAGGAGGCCTTTCAGCTTGTCTAAGCATGCCGAGTTCCAAGTAGCTGATGGATCTCATATCTTAGTCAAATTGGGTCTTAAAGGATCTTAGTGATTTTCCCTCAACAGCATGACTAGGTAACACATTCCATATATCACCACTCTCTGTGTAAACTTGTCTCGCTCCTAAGTTCCACTTAATATCCAACTGTCCTCTGGTCCTGGTTTCTGTGCTGCGCTTAAAGTATTGGTTCGGGTTAACTGTGTCAACACCTTTTAAGATTGTAAAGACTTAATTCATAAGAAAGAGGGGCCATGGTCAGAGGAGTTCATGTTAAAAAAAAATCTGGATATAATCAAAACAGTAAATTGAGAATATTAGCAATCCTGTGTTCAGTAGCATGGTTATGTATTAATAAGTACCTTCCTTTTACACAGATGAAGGGATCGGAGAGCCAGGACACTTGACACAAGCTGACTTCTCTATGGGGAATGAAGAGCAGAAGCCTTTATTTCTTGATCATTTCTGCTCACATTCAACCATGAACTCCAGCAAGTAACACAAGAGAAGGGGCTGAATGTGTTTGTACAGTAGAGAATAATGTAACTTTGTACTGGAATATGGACTAAACTCCAACAATAATTGGGAATTGTTTGCATCAGCCTGGCCAAACAGAGGTCAGAAATACCCAAACCATATTGAAGACGATTCATCATGATTCACCAGCATGAAGCCAGATCCCACTTCAGACACCTCCATCAACTTTCAACAATACCAGGGTTCATCCCCGCATCTTCTCACTGATCCAGAGTCGATGTTCCTTGCCCCACTAATAAGTGGCTTGTGTGCAGCTCCTTGGTAACCAAGTTCATGAATGGATTTTCATACAGACAGCTTTTTGAAACCTGTTTGCCAATGATGAAGACTTGGTTCTGATTTTGTTCCTGTTCAGTATCTTCTTGCCTCTTGAGGTTATTTTTACAGTAGACAGTGCCTGTTGTCTTCCATGAGGCCACAACAAACTATAGACTTTGGGATTCTGGATAGCTCAGCAACCTCACAATGGCCATTCCACATTATGAGTCAGCTTTGGGTTTGTGAGACCATAACACACACTCAATGATCAATATGCATTGCAGATCGGGTAACACTCAATGCCTTTGTGTGGAGGGTTGTCTAAATACCTGTGGGAGGTTAGCTTAGAATCAGCACTGAGCACCTCAGTAAATGCACTGAGGCCATTTCAAGGTCCCATTTCATTTTCCATGTAGTCAGACTTGTCTTTTTTGTTTGTTTTTTTTCTGGAGGAAAATGATCTGGATACAAGAGCAAGCCAAAAATATGAGGCTGGTGGCTACATTCTTCTCGTCGAAATGGAACATGCTTTATAAAATAAAACATCACTGAATTGGAAAAGAACTAAGACTGTGTTTTTACAGGTATTTAAAAAGACTAAATAAAAAAGAAAATTAAATGGTTGTATTCTTTGATTTTAGTACACAAAAGGTGTGTCCTTTTGTGGGAGTTTCTGTGCTTATTTACAAAAGGGCTATAGCTCAAGAAATAATTTTATAAACTTCACTGGTCATGCACTTCCATTCTTTATGTAGCAACCAATGACCATTTTACAATTCCGTGTATTTGTGTTGGATTGAGAACATTTCACATGAAACTGTAAAGCAATATACCGTGATGACAGAACGACACAGAACTTTGCAGCAGTCACAACCTGTCATCTACTTTCTATCTTAAAAAAAATCTTTCCTGGTTGCATAGCATATGCAAATTTTAAAGGATTACAAATCAGCAGGTAATATTACATTTTATTCCAGTTAAAATAGGGTGTGCACAATTTATACATTTTTTACTCAAGTATCATTCATATTATTTGGTTTCCAATTCTTATATTGCTTTTGTTTGACATACGGTGCTGAATCTTTTTTTAATTTGAGCTCAGCAAGGTTCATAACAGTATATTCTGCAATAAAGAGTATTAAAACTGCTTCTGGGTAATTCCTCGACAGCTTTTTGCATCATCAATGTGAGGCTAATTTGATTGTTGCTCACCTTCTACACCTGCGCGAGCTTCCTTGCTGACAGTTGCGTTGGGATGGGCTAGTTCAGTTATTTTCTGCTGCTAGCGAGATGCAATGAGTCTGATGTTTTTTTTTCTTCTTTTCGTTACAGGGTAGCTCAAATAGGTGTTTAAGGTGAGGTTAATAACACTATGTAACACAATTTTTGTTCCTGGGTAGTAAGTGTTATTTCCTAATTGCTTATGCCTCAAAAGTATAGAAAATGGCTATTATTCCCCACAAACTTTGCTTTTGTGTCCAGGACAGTGATATTTCAAAATATCACTATTTCCAATGGGAAAACGGGCAAATGTGTGTCTTTTCGTTCACATAAAGTCAGAAAAAAACAACATATGAATCCAAATTAACATGTATTTATACTAAAGTAATACAAAAATGACTACAAAAGATTTAGAAATGAGTAGTTTTTCGAGATTTAAGATTATACTGTAATGTAGGCATAAGCAATTAGGAAATAACACTTACTACCCAGGAACGAAAAAAAAAAAAAATTGTTACACGGTGTAATCACTTAGTCTTCTTACTTTGATAATGCAAAACGCTTTGTGGGGAACTAACTAGAAGCATGTTTTAACAGTCTTTAGTAAAGAGAAGTGCTATGAACCACACTGAGCTCAAAAAAAAATTCAAAGTTTCAAGGATGTAACGAAACAAGAACTGGAAACCAAACAACATGAGTACTTTTAAATTGTACATAGAATGTAGGGTTCAGTTCTAGTAATCTCTTTGTCAAACAGACAAAGGTTAGTGTTTCAACTGCATTCTATCAAATAAGCGGCAGCTTTCAGAGGAAAATATGTATTGAGTATACAAGAAAAAAAACTGTCTACCAGCTTCAGAGTTATATGTTAGTCTCCAAGCACACTCAATGCATTAACTTTCTCCAGCTTGCATGTACCTTAAGTGTGACAAACAGGATGCCCCCTTATACCCCCAGATTCTTATAGTATACTGATATGCATACACCCGCTTCAGCTGGTGCAGGGCTACAGCTCCTTTCTGTAGCATCCTGCCTGAAAATTGGCAAGCTAACCTAAAGAAGTAAAGGCGAGACATCCATTGATCTTTTTAAATGCTTCTGCACAACTGAAAACTCACTGTTGTTGTATGCATACAAAACAGTTTGATTTTTAGAAGGTTCAAATGTGTATACTTTACGTGGCATAGTAGTCTCTAATCAGTGTGTTCCACAATATTTTTAAAATAACAGTACAGTAATTTTCAGAATAAATGGCCTTAGGATATAACATACACTTGACTAATTTTGCAATTCAACTGAAAACTGGATTTGTGACAGATTTGTCAGTCACCAAATCACACGGTAATCCATTGCTTCCTCACTGAAAGGGTTTTTAAGTGGTAAAAACTAATCAAAATAATAGAATGAAATATTGCCTCTTTTGATGTCCAATGTAATCAAATTGTGCAGGGAGACAAAGCACAGAAATACATCCGTATCTGACTTCTCTCAGTAGTGTTTGTACTTGGTCTTCAATCTGTATAAACTGCGGTTGGGTTTGTCTGTTTTATAACACTTACATACCGACATACAGTCTCATGTGCAGCTTGTATTGTAAAACAAGCTACACAACATAACTTCAAACTCACGAACACTTACTCGCGATTTGTATCTTTCTCTTCTTGTGGAATGCCTTTCTGATTTTTTATTTTTTTTATTTTTTTTTTTTTTTTTATTTTTTTTTTTACTGATAACATGATCTGAAATGAATCATTGAAAACATCCTGGAAGGTAATGTTTGCCCTAGAAGCATCTGGTTGAGTGTCCCTGGGCATCAGAGTGCTCCTGGAGAACAGCAGTACCGGCTGCAGACAGGGTTTGTTTGAATATAACAGATTCTTTCCACAGAACGCACTTACATCTGCAGATTGCACAACTTGGTTTGTTAACTCTATTACGTTCTGTTTTTGATTCAAAATGTGGATCCTTAAAGCAATTACAGCTAACAAAATTATTCCATAAATATTGCTTTGCACTCCCATTGGCTACATAGGTCTCAGTGTGCAGGTTTGAAAGAAAAACATATAATAGCATGCATGTATTTTCATTTTAAAAAATCTGTAACTAAGCTCTCTGTTTATTTGCTGCCCTTTAAACCATGAATTATTTCATCTCAGCAGTGTCTTATAGGTCAAAGCATGCTAATGGTTTTAAGTAGGTCAGTTATTAGGGAAAGCAGCTGGTTGCGCATTGACAGGAAAGAAGCCATTGAATGGGGTTGGAACAATTTCTCCCAAGCCACCAAGCAAGTGCAACACTACCTGAAAACACAGCTGGCAAACAGAGATTTATTTACCCAAGTGTGGTACCAGATACCAAGTGTGTTTCTTTCAAAACTACATTTGAGACTTCTATAACAGATTGAAGTACACAACTTGGAAGAGTCAAGGAATTATTTATTAGCTTCAACTACTTTAAGCACAGATCACATCTGTCTGTCTTGGCTTGTGCAAATATTTTGACATTGACAAGGACCTTTCAAATTGACATGCACTGGTTAAATGAAGATTCAAATTTGTTGTAAAAGATCTCAACCTGTGATACCTTTGATATGATATGGAGCACAATAACATGTTTTGATGTGCAACCTATTTATTTAGTGTATTTGTTTTTATATTTGATTAATTAAAATATATATTAAGCCCTGTTGATAGGGTTAGGCAATTCAATTTAGAAATACTAAAAGAAACCTGACAAATGTGTCTTCACTTTTTTCTCCCCTCGATTTAAACCAACCAGAAAATGTGCTTTAACCGTTTCAGCACCAAGTAACTATGCAGAAAGTGCCTGGCAGAAACTATAGTTTAAAATCAGTTGTGTTAATAAACCAGGAGTCATTTAGAATGTACAATTCTGTTCCCTCATCGCAGCAATTCAGTACAACAGCTCAGGAGAACTGAATGTTCTCCAGAGGCTGGTAGAACCAAGGTCAGCCCTTCAGGTACCAGCTTCAACTCACCAAACACCTGGCCAGTAACAAGCACGATGAGGAGAAACAGTCCCAACTTCCATATTAGTGAACTACAACAAATTCACATTTTCAGATATTTGTGCATTACCCTATGTGATAATAACATACAGATTCTATTGAATAATCCTTTTAGTCACTTCAACAATTTAAGAAAATCTAATAAATAAAACAATAAAAACACACACACATATATTGGGTAATGCCTTTAATGAAACCGATTTTATTCCAGTGAATGGGCTTATACATAAAAGAATGCAACTGTAAGGCAATCGTTCAGCAAATTTCCAAGTACACAGTTAACAATAAACAACGTTGGACAGTGCCATGGGCTAGCGGTTTCCAGGGGGGGGAGGCAAGAATTTGGTCCTCAAAGTGCAGCAGTTTAGTAATTGAATGCCCGACCGAAGCTTCTTTTCTGGCCTCTGTGGTTGTTAAACCTGTCGTTCCTGTTGAAACCTCTTCCCCCACCCCTACCGCCGCCGAAAGGCTTTCTCCCGAAACTTGAGCCTCCTTCACGCATCACCGCTTCCCGCTCAGGAAGCTCAGATGCTACAGACAGTTGCCAGCGTCTGGAGTCACTCCATTTCTCCTGTTAAGACAAGTTTACTTTTATAAGCACATCAACAAATAATACCGCACGTAGACAATATGCTGCTGTTAAGAGGGTTATTAACTCTATAGCTCAAAGCTGTGATTTATACTTTCAATAAAACGGATCTTTCGTGGCAGATGTCTTTATAAGATTACTAAAAGCAACAGAGAATAGAACTGGGGAGGCCACAGAACTTCATTTCTAATGCCTGACCCCACTGGATAAGATGAATGCTATTGCATGAAACAACTTCTGATTTATCAAGGTGTCAAACAAAGAATCTCTACGAGAGCTTAATTTAAAAGACCTTGAGGAAACGGGTGTATCTAGAAAAACCTCTTGTGCATGTTCACATAAAAGTTTTAAAAAGTAAAAACAATACCACCCCCATTCAAACAAGCAAGCAAAGCCACACACGTTAATACATATCAAAGCCTCTTCTCAATGTCCCCTGTGCTGTATATGAACTGTTGTGAAATGCAACACACTGACATCACTCAGGGTTACATATCTGCATGAGCTTTGGTGCTCTGCTTCCCTGCAAGCGCTTGACAAGTCAACGATCAAAACAAACCCCTCAAGCTACCAACTGAATCAAACCGATTTGGTGGTTTTGTGATAAGCACATGTCCTGTACTGTAGCACTTTGTAACACTACAGCCTGTAGGATGCATTTGATTTGTTACATTTTAGGAGTGACTAATCATTAGTTTTATTTATTTTACCCCAATTTGGAATGTACAGTTATGTTTTGTCTCCTCACCACAGCGAATCCCCACACAGCACAGATGTTCTGACGGCATATGAGCATCCTACGATCTCACAAGCCTAAAGCCAGAGTCGCTTTTACATCAAGCAAACCAGAGGAAAGGTGGGTGGACTACTGATCCCAGAGAACAGAGACCAGCCCTGCCCCTTATCTACTCTGAATGCGTGTCTGGTAAGGTTCGCTGTTTGTGCAATGAGAAGAAGCAATCCCTGCTGGTTTCCCCATCTCCCACCCTGGGAGCGCCAGGGCCAATGTGGGGGGGGGGGGGGGGGGGGTGACGACATTGATTAATTACATCATTAAATTGTTTTAGAACATTAACTTTTATTTATTTATTTAAAAATCACCAGCCAGATAGTTTTTTTGAAGAATTGTAAAATGTGATTTTGCATGCTGTCAGCATCCACAAATTAATGCAAATGATAAAATACAAGAATTAAATAAATTAAAAGTGGTCACATTAAATGGCACAGCATCTGAAACTTGTTGCACGATCAACAAGTTTAATTTTGGCTTAAACATTTTGTATTGTACAGTATTAATATTATAGATGCAATTGGATACCTGATATTCCTTCACACAGTCAGCTGGGACATCAAAGCACACACCCTGGAAAAAAAAGGAAAATTAAAAACAGACACACAAACACATACATGCATTATTTATTTTACTGTTTAGTAGTAAAGCTCTTAAAATTTGCTTTTAGCATGCAAAACAAATGTTAAAAAAAACTGGAACATAATGAATGAATCTGTACCACTTGGCTTGTTCAAGAGTAGGTGTGTTTCTGTGTGTATAGTGCCTATAGAAAGTCTACACCACCTTTCAAAATTTACCTTGTTGCCTTGTAACCTGGAATTAAAATGCATTATAATAGTTTTTCTTCATTTATCTACACATCGTACCCCACAACCTCCAAGTGAAACAAATATTCTAGAAATTTGTAGAGAATTAATTAAAAATAAACCCCTTGTAATAGCAATCCTAAATTAGGTCAGATGTAAACAAATCGCCTTCAAAATCACACACCAAATTAAGTGGCCTCCACCTTGTGAAATCGTAGTGATTCACATGATTTCAGGATAAATTCTGTAGTTCCTGTAGGTTCCCTCTGCTGGGTGGTACATTTCAAAGCACTTTCAAAAGAACTCCAGGATAAAGTTGTTGAAAGGCACAGATCAGGGGATGGGTATAAAAAAATATCAAAAGGCCTTGAATATCTCTTGGAGCATGGTCAAGAGAATTAAGAAATGGAATGTGTATGGCACAACCAAGACCCTGCCTAAATCAGGCCGCCCTGAGCAAGGAGACTGATCAGAGAGGCTACCAAGAGGCCAATGGCAACTTTGCAAGAGCTACAGGCTTTTATGGCCAAGACTGGTCAAAGTGTGCATGTGACAATATCCCAAGCACTCCACAAATCCGGCCTGTATGGTAGGGTGGAAAGGAGGAAGCCATTACTCAAGAAAGCCCACCTTGAATCCCATTTGAAGTATGCAAAAAAACTCTGGAGATTCTTTGTAGGCATGTCGCAAAGTTTTGTGGTCTGACTAAACAAAAATGAAACTTTTTCACCCAAATGCAAAGCGTTAGGTTTGGCGCAAACCCAACACAGCGCATCACCAAAAGAACACCATCCCTATTGTGAATCATGGTGGTGGCAGCGTCTGGTTATAGGGATGTTTCTCATCGGCAGGGACTGGGGCACTTGTCAGGATAGAAGGGAAAATGAATGAAGCAAAGTACAGAGAAGTCCTTGAGGAAAACCTGCTGCCCTCTGCAAGAAAGCTGAAACTGGGACCGCAGTTCACCTTTCAGCATGACAGCAACCCAAAGCTACAATGCAGTGGGTAAGGAACAATAAGGTAAATGTCCTCGAGTGGCCCAGTCAGAGCCCCAACCTAAATCCAATTGAAAATTTGTGGCATGACTTGAAGATTGCTGTCCATCAATGCTCCCCAAGCAACTTAACAGAGCTTGAACAGTTTTGTAAAGAATAGTCAAATATTGCCAAATCTAGGTGTGCAAAGTTGGTACAGACCTATCCCAACAGGCTCACAGCTGTAATTGCTGCCAAAATGTGCTTCCACCAAGTATTAACTCAGGGTGGAGACTTATGCAATTATGATCTTTCAGTTTTGTATTTTTAATACATAATTTTTTTCTCAAAAACTTTTTTCCCCCTCAACAGTGTGGAGTATAGTGTGTAGATAAGTGGAAAAAAAATCATCATTTAAATGCATGAAACTCTGAGGCACTGGCACAACAAAATGTGAAACAAGTTCAAGGGTGTAGACTTTCTATAGGCACTGTATGTGTGTGGGGTGGGGTTCTTAAAACCCTGAGAAAACAGATGATCAGTTCAGTTTTAGACCTCCATTTGTCTCTAATGAATAAGCCAAGTTATTGCATTATTACATTGACATTATGTAGATATCATAATCTTAGATATAAGGTTAATCAAAAGGGGTCACTGAAGCAAAGTGTACACCTCAGAACTGTATCCCTGTAGTTGGGAGTATGCAGTTTCACTTTGTCTGAAGACTAATACTCACAGTCTTTCCCTTCAAGAAGTTCATTCTCTGCACCTTCTGATCAACTTCCTCGCCCAGCTGTTCCTTTAGAGCCTTCCAGGCATACCCAATGTTGTGCATTTCCACGGAGCAGGTACATGTCATTGTTACATAGCCCTGGAAAAATAAAAGCTGGATTAGCTACCCATTATAAAAATAAATAAACAGCAGAGGTCACTAAATAATTTAATTGTTATTATGCTTGAGTATAAGGTCTCACTGAAAGCGTGTTTTGGTTGTTAATGACCGATTCTCCAGTATAAGTGTAAAGCTTGCCGGGAGGTCCAGGGGAAGTGGATTAAATAAGGTAGACAGAAACCGAAGACTCCTTCGCACAAAGTAGAAAACCTGAAGTTACAGCCCAGAGTGCTCTGCGCATACATACTGCATCGGAGTTCAGCAGGGAGCGCTGTTCAATAGCTGTGGCTCCGGAGATGTGTGCCAAGGCAGCAGCCAAGGCCTCCACCGCCCCTCGCTCCTCAACCAGCTTCTCAGCCGCCAAGCGGAAATACTCGATCGCAGTGACAGGGACGGAATCCAAAAACCTAAACAAAAAATACATTTAATGAATAACTCATGTATCTTGCAGCAAGTTTCACAACAGTGAAAGTATTAAGTTGACAGCTTAAAATGTATAAAATGTTAGCAGTAGTAGGTGCAGCAGATAGTCAATATGGTACGGTTGAAGTCATGAATGGGGTTTGTTTGTGACGAGTGTTGACATCCAGCACGTGAAACTGAACAGTCTATAACAGTGGTTTTCAAACTTTTTAGGCCCCGTACCCTTTTCCAAAAAATCTAGTCTACCGCACACCCCAGATAGACAGATTTTTTATATTCTTACCTACCAATGTGATGGATGTGCCTGCTTTTTATCACAGATTTCAGTAAAACTAGACCCCGATTAGTAAACAATGCAGACCCTAGACAATGGTATGTTATTCTGTATTTTAAAATAAATGCATAGGACTTCAACTTACAAAAAGACTTAAGTGCATCATTAAAAAAATTAAAATAAACAGGACTCGATTTGTTGGCTCAGAACGCACAGGGATTACTGTTCATGGAAAACTGCTGTTAAACTAATTTATATGAAATACAATTAAAACTAAAAGTGCTATGTAAAATTATTTCAAAATCCAGACCAATAAGTGGCCAAACAAGTCCAAAAACATGTTATGCTTTGGAAAACAAAACTAGGGTTCTAATTTAAAACAAAAAAAATCAGAAAGCAATTCAACAAAATTCATACACTTCTGCATTTGTTGGAAGAAGTGTAGAGAGAAACAGATGGGGCATTTTGCATAAAAACTATATAAAATTTACAAATACAGGCATTTTTAAAAAAAAATCTGGTAGCATGCAGAACTATGTGAATATTGAATAACACATTAAATGTGTGTTAATTTTATCTATTTAACTCGAATGTTATGGTTTAACACTTGAGCTGCACATTTGAAATGCTATGTGCGTCTTATGCAGTATCAAATCCAGCCAGAATAAGCACATTGTTTTGAAGTGAATATTTCCAAAAAGTAAATTTGATTAAAGTAGAAAGGTGACATTTATAAATGACTTTTAGCAAAATGCTTACATGTTAGTGTTTAGTGCAGTTGTCTGTTCATGTTAATCAGCTGCCAGACAGCTTGTTGCTGGGCATTCGCTATATGTCTGGAGTAGGGAATCTAATTTCAGACACTTCCCAAGCCAGGAGTTAGGGATTGATTACACTTACACACACACACACTTAAATCCGTGATTCCATTTTTGTAATAATAATGATATCATGCTTTTGCTTTTATTAGCCTTATAATTGGCAGCGTGCATGCGTAGACTAATGCAATTACTCGACAGAGGAGTTATTCAATGAATTAGTCAAAAAACACAAAGATAACAGTTGTGCATGCTCCAGCGCAGTGATTTCACCAAGTACGGCAGCACAGCTGCCTGCTAAACTCAGTAATACTGTTGTTATTTAAAAACATAAAAACTTAGATAAAACTGAAGTGATTAAACTAAACACTCACTCACTGTTAGCAGCCGGTTGGGTGATTATAGTTAACGTCGCCTAACAGAAAGGAGTCTAGTCTGGTTTTATTTGAAAGGAGATTCAACATTGTTAATTCAATTGCTAAGTCGCAAAGTACTACATTGTGGTAAAATAAATAAAAATCTGTTGTCTGCCATTACAGGATTTATCTCACGTACCTCCTGAGGAGCACTCAAATACCCCAGTTTGAAAACCACTGGTCTATAACATGCTAGGCTCATGATTCTTTAATATAGCTAGCCTAATGCTAAATCAAACCCAAAGTGGGCTCCCTGTCTTCAATCAATCCTGGTCATTTTCACATCTGTTTTCAAACCAATTCATCCTCCTGGCAGCTGTGCCTATATCACTTCACAGACATTGGTTACTTTTATTTAAAAATTCAGACTGAGACTGGACACAGTCAGGAAAATAAAAAAAAAAAAGCCTTTATGATGAGCTTCACATGCGGAAGGCTAAATGTACTTTAAAAAAGGGGTACACAGGTAATCGTATGATTAATAACAAAATATACCTGACTGCGTCTTTGCTGGAGGCTTTAATAATGTCGGTTGCAGTTGGAACACCAACTCTCCTAAATGTGATGCCCTTAAAAACAAAGAGGATGGGGATTAATAGAGTTCACACATTCAGACAATGAAGCAGTAAGTCACTCTGCAATGTGCCTGCTTGTCATATAATGTACCCTTCAGGAGAAGTGTGATTTCAAAATGGATTATTGCAGTTTTAAAACACTTTTTGATATTAAAAGAGGGTTAGCACTCATTTTACAACACACTACTTCACCAAAAATAATGTTTATAAAAATAAGTTTTGGGAAGAGGGCCTAATGTATCCTTTTGTCTGTGCAAATTGGCGCCCAACATTTGTCCAAAGGAATTCATGCAGATCAGAGTCTTTGAAATCAACAACACTTGTTTTTGTAGAAATCTCTTCTACAGTACCAGCTAAACATCTCTTTCAAAACTAGCAACCATCAATAACCAATGGGAAATGTTTAATCACTTACGGCTCTCTGCTCCACAAAGCGCAGCTGCTCTTCCTCCCTGCGCTGGAAGAAACAGATGCAGACCCCTGGGCGGCCTGCCCTACCTGTACGCCCGGATCGATGGATATAGGACTCCACATCCTTAGGAAAAGAAAGGGGTCTGTTCACTATAGATATCACGCCACCATCCACTAATCAGTAAGTTCTATTAGAAACAACTACCTCCTAAAAGCTGACCACTGGAACAGTCAAAATACAATTCCCAATGGGGTTAAAATATATTGGATGCATATGAGTTTATATTTAACAAAAGGGAACAAACTGGTAAATTATGAAACCTTGACCAACCAGGCTCTCATGGGAGCTTGTCTCGTCTCTCTTCTTATTTATTGCTTGCTGTCATACAAATAGACTTCCTACTATTCCTATTAAGCACCAAATCAATTATCAAATTTCCTTGACAGCAGGCAGAGGTGTGCAAAGAAAAAAACGGAATCTGTGACAATGAGTCAGGCATGGGTGGGATATTAGAAATAGTTAACTGAGCATAGCTATACTACACAGAGGAAGAGGCTTTCCAGATATCCTGGCAGGTTATTAATTAGTACAGCCACTAGCTACACTAACAACAACAATATGTTTGTAAACACAAAGTAAAAAGCAAATGTGGGGAAAAAAATAAATTAAAATATAGTATCTAGAATTTTGACTGGACAACGCCAGTTATAAAATTTGTTTAGACAACAGGGTCTATTCTAATTATCAAAACAGTAGTGGATCTAAATTAATATAAAAAAAAAAATAGGTCTAAAGCTACTTCAATGTGGCAGACATTTTAGCATATAGTGCATATATAAACCTGAAAATAAGGAAATACCTCAAATGGTACAACTATTGCCACAACAGGATTCATGTTGACCTAGAATATAGCTGTGCACAGATTAAGCCAATATGTCATGCATAGTACAATTTTCAGAGAACATGCCTGCATAACGTATGTGATAACTCTGAATTAGGTCTCTCAAAATAAACTGAAATGACAAGCTTTATTTCCAATACTTGGTAGTTAAGATTCCACAAAGCAGCTCATTGGAATTTCAGAATTTAAACTGCAAAAAAGGCGACAGACGTAAAAAAAATTAAAAAAATAATTAGGTTTAACAGTCAGTGAAAAGTCCAGTTAATTTACATACACAACTGTGCAACAACATTTGTACAGATCTTTTCCTACCTTTGGAGGAGCGCACTGTACAACCAGGTCAACCTCTGGAATGTCCAGCCCACGAGCAGCTACATTGGTAGCAACCAGGACTTCAAAAGACCCGTTCCTGAATCCCTTCAGTGTGACCTCTCTCTGTTTCTGTGGAATGTCTCCGTGCAAACATTGGGTGTCCTGCAGACCAACAAAAACACATCAGTACAGGAGCACTGAAACGACTTAGCTGGAAAAGTTGCACCGGGTAAATGGCCTCCAATTTCAGCACACCACCACTATGCAGGATGTGTATGCCGATCACTGGTAATCTGCATTATTGCTTCAATAAACAACACCATCCAGACAGGGGCCTGTACCTGTTTGATGGAGGCATTCATTGCCAGTTCGTTGGCTTCTTTCTTGGTCTCACAGAAGACGATGGTCCGGCCGTGGCTTCCACTGTAGACCCTGACGACATCTCCGATAACAGCCGCTCGCTGGGACCAGTGGCATGAAACCGCCAAGTGCTTTAAGAGAAGAGACAAGTGGTTGATAAGTAAACAACATGGCCCTCACAAAGTACTGAAGAAATGCACATTTAATGAGAAGACCAGAAAGTACTTTTTTTGGCCTTTTTTGGCCTTTTTTTTTTTTTTTTTTTTTTTTAATAGTTTTTATTTTTAGTTGGTGAAGTTTTATAGGTTTGTTAACTTCAAGGATAACCAAATAATGTCAATGTCTTATACCAGTAAATAAATAACCACGCATGTGCATACTTTAAAACATAAAAAGGTGTGTCAAAGTGATTTCCACTAATAATTCATTGACAAGATGTACTCCATTTTTTTATTAAGAAAATCTTAATACAAACATTAAACATTTCATAAACATCTGTCAGGGGATTTGCTCCTGTTGAGATCAAAATTATAGCATTTCCTTTAACTGCATGAGAATAATGAATACCCTAAGCTCCATGAAACTAGCTTGTAAAACTAAACTTTATCTCAATTTAATATCCGACTTCAGCTGGTTCAATCTGCATCCCAATCGCCACACTGTTCTATATTTGTTATTTATACATTCATCCACCTTTCTCCATTATTTCCCTGATAAATCATCTTAAGTCTTTTGTTGTACCAACCTACAAGTTTAAACACCAGCTTCTTTAATGTGATACCAGCCATTACATTAAAAACTCAATGCAAGAGACAGAAGTGTTCTGCCAGACAGTAATCCTGACAGTCCTAACCAGGTTCATCTGTCTGCTTCCAATGGAAACAAATGGACCGATTTGAAAATCACTCACACAAATATAAAATTATTAAAAACACATAATCATGTATTTCTATTTATTAGTGTGGAAAACATACAAAAGTGGTGCATTAATCCAGAGCTGTAATAGTGACTCGTGTCTGTTGAGTGCCAATACAGAATAGCAAAGTAAATAAGACTTTTAGATAACCCAGCCCTGAAAACAGAGCATTTCCAAGGAACTCTAACATACCAAACTTGCTCACAATCCACCCACCACATTCCACAAACAAAATTGTCTTTAAAAACAAGGGAGTTCAAGGTGTAGTGCTGCCATGTGTTTACTGATGCAGCTCATATAGGTGGGATAAATGTTCTTCATTTTATCCCCAAAACATACTTCTCCAATTGCACAACATTCAATGTGGTACCATAAGTAGTGACAATTGCAGACACTTGATGGTCATTTATTTAAAAAAAAAAACAAAAAAAAAAAACACACACATCATCCAGCTGCATAGTGTCTGAGATACAAGGCTTTGTAAAATTACTTTTCATTTTTCTTGTTTTATACATTAGACCTGGGGCTAATTACAGTTGTAATTGTGCAATTCATAATTAATTGTGATTACACTAATTGTAGTTGAACCTTGGCAACTGTGTAACTGCAATTATTGCACATAATTGATTGACTACAGTTCAGTTACACCTCTTTCCAATCTTAAATTTACAGTTTCATGTGTTTTACACCGAGGGATCATTATTCTCTTATTTTTAACCACTTTTAGTCCCTGTCCACACTACGTAACCAATCGCGATAACTGTACTCGAAACCATTCCAATTAATCCAGCTCAAAGCGTCCACACTGAAGTACCGTTTCATGTTTAGTCATGCTTAATGCTTACACAGTATTAAAATAGTTTGGTTACAGTTCCTAGCAGCACAATGAACAGTTGAAATTAATACGATAGTATCCCACCAAACACTATTTTTATATTTAAAAAATAATGTGTTATGCCCCATATTAAGAGATCATATGTTATATATATATATATATATATATATATATATATATTTATATAAAAATATATATTTTATCTCTGCCTTTACGAACACAACACACACTTGAAATGCAGCTTGAAGTTTTGGGGTTTTATTTTTAATCAGATGACATCCCTTTAAACTAAGTTACCCAGAAAAAGCTGTTAATAAAACAAACTTTGTTTTTACCTTCATATCTTGCCTGAGCCTAACTCTGGTCCCCTTAATTTTATTTCAAACAGAGCTGACAAATTACATGAATTGTTCATCACCAAACCTACTTTTAACTTGCATTTAATTTTTGCATTTTCCTAATTTAATGCTGTGCTTTTGTTAGTTTAACAGAAATGACATGACTTTTTTTTTTTTTTAAGTATAAAAATTAATACCTAGTGCTGAGAGTACACTGATGGCAAGTCCTTCAGGCTCCTGTATTTCTCCAAACACAAAGCATTTGGGGATATTGGAGAATATACAAAAAATGTAATTCAGTAGTACAGCGTCCACACTTCTGACAAAATCTAATTTAGAAACGGACTCAAGACTACCCCCTGGAGGTGGTCTTGAGCCCGGTTCTGGAGTATGGTTTTTAATGCTGCAGAGTGGACACGCCAACTGCACTCAGCTCTTTTAAGCTGGTTTAAAAGGCAACCAATACGGTTTAAAGGCATAGTGTGGATAGGGCTTTCGTAACCTCATTTTCTTGAAAAAATTAAACTTACTACATAGTATGTTTCTCTATTTGTATCTTTGATTATTGCATGTTTTAATGGTCTTTAAGATTGCTACAAACCTTGCTGAACTTTTTCAGCAAGTTTAAAGTAGGCTGCATTCAGCTACGTTTGCTGTAGATATGGTCTGATTGCACCTACACTTCCAATATAATTACAGTGGGACTAGTGAGAATTGCTTACTCGTTCAAATCAGAGATAAAAAAAAATAGATTTTTTACCATGCAGCTGTTCATCCCGCGATTTCCACGTGGAGTGCAAAACAAGTCCAAATTTGTCACTCCTTCAAGAATAGCATGCAGGCGCTTACATGTGCATCTGCAAAGTTTAACACATCTAACGTGCTTCAGTTCATAAATAAGTTGACAGAGTAAAGCTGTCTGCAGTTATGACTTTCACTGGCAGATGGCAGCTGTCCCTAAGAAATGTGCTTTTCAGACCGGGTCACCTGTTTACATCTGCGTGAGAAAAATGGATGACTGTGTATATCTACGGAGAATGAAAAGGAGTTTCTAATTTTTTATTTGTTGGTGTTACAAGTTTAAGGAAGCCTTGTCAGGATTGGTACTGGTCAAAACGACCTAATTATTTATTGAATCTACACTTCAGACAATAATGCATATAACAGTGCTATATGTCCGCTAAAGAAAATGAATTCTGAAGTAACCAGCACTTACTTCAACAGTGGTGGCAGCCTTTTGGGTCTTTTTGCCGATGAGGTCAACCTGTTCATATTTGGGCCGCATGTACTTTTTGGCTACGTCGTACACCCAATGTGGACAGGTTGCAGAAAACAGCAGGGTCTGTGGGTTGTCTTCAGAACCTTAAAAAAAAAAAACAACATTAAAATAATAACAGAACATATTTGTTTATAAACAAACAATAAAACAGAAACTCAAACCCAGAAAAGATGATGCAACACGTGCAAGTCACCTCCAAAAAAACAAAGCTCATGAAGTTCCCATGGGTAATTTGACACAGGTAGGACATGAAGTTGTGTTCCCCACACTGTATGCCTCACCCTGCACATCACAAGCTTCTCTCTTCACAGAGCAGAGGCTGAAAATGTTGTGGTTCTTTATAGATCATTCATCTTGGATACAGTTTGGACCTCCACAGTGCACCAGTATTTGTTTTACTAAAGCACTTCACCAGATGACAGATCATGCCCCAATGCATCTGCTTTTACAGTGACAGTGTCGGCCAAGGTTTGATTTGCACAGCAACACGTTTGCATTTTAAGGCTGCAGCCTAACCAATGTTTTCTGATAATCATGGCTGTCTTTGTATCCTTTTACTTACAAGGTTTAAAAGCTGCTTTTTCACAATCATAGACGGCATTTACATGGAGATGCCAGGACAGTTTTCCTCACAATGCTTGCCGTACTTTTCAGGAAATGCATTGCTATGCTGATCTGATTTAGGAAAAAAAGGTTGGCTGTACCAATGCAGATTACTCAATTCATAGTCATTTAAGGGAGGGGATATTTAAATGTCCATATTCAGAACGACGAGAGGAGAGCTTCATGCATTGCCATGAAGATTTAAAAAATTCAAGAGAAAATAATGAACTTGTCCGCACATTTCGAATTATCACACATTACTTGTTTGTGTCGTTAACTTTCCAACACACACAAGTATATAAAATAAAACTTCTATGTATGAGTTTTACTACTTACAAAATAGATATGTGTAACATCTAAATTTTATTTAATCAAAGTAGTCTATGAATGCATGTGGAAAATGTGGTTACACCGAGGGGGTTACACTACAATACAATAAAACACAGTATGATCCTTAGGCCTATATGAACATAAGACTGAGAACAGGGTATATGTAAAAATACATACGAGGTTCCTGAGCAGCTTCATGCACTGACAGTTCTACAGGCAGAATACCAGGCTGAGCATCCTAATGTTCCTGTACACATCTGCCAGACCCTATACTCCCCCCCCCCCCCCCCCCCCCCCCCCCCCTTCTGCTCAAAGAAGCCAGTGACTGCTGGTCTGCAGCTGCGGCAGGAGTGCCAGACACAGAATCCGCTAAACACACACACATTATAATGAAACGTGGATGTCTTGTAATATTATCAACATTCAAACAAAAGTCTTTATTTAAAGCGACAAGGTACTTTTATGTTGCTTGTTAACTATATCCATTACTTATTGCACAACATGCCAATTGACGCTAACAATTAATTCCAGTTCTGTGCGGTGGAAGAAGAGGTGGAGCTCTGTTGTTCCTGGGATACCTTAAAAGAATTATTGAAAATACAACTAATGCTACTACTACTAATAATAATAATAATAATAATAATAATAATAATAATAATAATAATGAGGCTAAAAGTTCGGTTAGTTGTGCTTAACATGCATTTATACAAACATTAATAAACAGGCTATACAAGAGACTTAGCCTATTATTAATTTGCAGAGTCTTTTGCATTCGTTCGTGTCTGGTTCGGTACGGCTTTGCTGAAGAATAACATGAGATTCCGCCAGTTAAACGGGATCTTGACTGTTGAAATCTTGAGACACAAACATGATTCTTGCTCCAGTCTACATGGGTTTTTACATTGTTATTTCATGAGAAAGCGATTGACCCTGCCCTTAAAGCCGAGCTGACCAAAGGACGTTCTTTTGCAGTTCCACGATGTATTTGCAGGATGACCTCACACAGTCACGGCTGTAGAGTCGATTTTCAAGTGCATGTAAACTCAGTCATATTCAGCCTTCTGTGGAAACAATTCTTTTCAGATTCTCACAGTTAAAAAGTCCCTTGTATTTCAGCGGGTTCTTAAGCCTGCTGGGAATGCTAATCACCCTTTAACACCCTTCCTCATATGAATCAAAGCCATAAACATGTGGGAATAAACACAAAGCATCCCGGTCATAACAAAGCACATTCACTCAATCTTTGGATTTAAAGACAGTGGCTATACAAATGAACTCAAATAACAGATAAAATAAGCTTATGACAAACACTAATGTATTGCAGCACAACAGCCACCTAGACTACTGTACAAGACTTACCCTTTTTATAGGAAGCTCCTAAGATTTCTTCAACTTGTTCAGCAAAGCCCATGTCCAGCATCTGGTCCACTTCATCCAGCACTACATGCCTTACCTTTGACAGGTCCAGCTTGTTATTCTGAAGGTGGTCTTTAACACGACCAGGGGTGCCCACCAAGACATCGATTCCATTACGCATGCTATCAACTTGAGATAGAGAGGAAAAAAAATAAAAAGATTAGGGGAAACACCACAAGCAATACTATGGGGTAGAACTATCAGCAATTTATTTGCATGTGGCAAATGTAAATCAAGAAACACCTTAAAACATAGTAAACATGTCTGTTTTATACTTGTCTTCATACTTTCAAGGTTATATAAACCATGCAAATAAGAAGTAACTACACTGTGGCGATAGCAGCTTTGAGAAAGAACTGACCTGAAAGGGTTTACTTCTCTTGTACATTTGACAATCACAGAATACGATTGTGTACCGAGTATGAAGCGTTAGGTCTATCATTCAGAAACCAAAAAATCATGACCCCAGTATAGGAGATCATAGGACAAAGTGAAGGATAACATCAGCAGTACAATTGAAAAGAGATACAAGTTCAGTGATGCTTATTAATGTTGGTATGAATTGCGTTTATTGGACAGTCTTTAAATTGTGTTATCCACCATAAAAAGCAGGCAAATGCAAAGCTATTTTTTTTGTTTGTTTTTGAAAGTAACATTTTAAAAGTGTTCAAACCACTACTTTTGTTTTCACACTTATTTTGGTGGGCGCCTATCCCACCACCAGGTTTACGAAAAACAAAAAACTCACCTACTATATAGCTTGTCTTTAAATTTTGTTATTCATGGAAGTACTACGTTTCTTATGCCTTTATTTTTTGTAAATGCAAATTATTTCATACAATAATTTTCAATACTGCAATATTTGCATACACTTTTGCCGTCTGTTAGTTAGCCAGGTTCTGATAGTAGTATCCAGATCTTCAATCACAGACTTTACAATCATGACGATTTCTCCCCTTCCCCTTCCCAACTTCAAATAAAACTAGTGAAATCTGGGGACCTAACAAAGCCAGGTCTTCAGCAAACTACATCGGTCTTTAAAGACGAAGGCTTGGTGATCTACATTTGCTAACTAGAAGGTGCAGTGCTACATTCAAACTGCAGCATTTTCAGCCTAATGCAAAGCACAAGCTAGTCAGTGACATTTAAAATGATAACAGAATTATTGTTTAGATCAGTGTAATTGGTGCCCTTATTTGGTTATATGACCGAGATGCAGGCAAGTCAGTTTGTATGAAATCCCCTACAAATAACTCCAGGTCCTAGCCATGATGGATACAAATGAGGCAGGAGTGAATGGGAAGGTATAGCATTAAATAAGCCATATTAAAAAGACATGCAGAATATGGGAAATAAAACCTACCTAGGCCTACTATTATTTTATTTAGAACAGAAATCTGAATAATTTTCTTTGGCCTAAATGAGACAAGACTGGTATTCACCTTGATGTTTACAGGCTGTCGTCATGAAGGTGTGTCTTTAGTGCCGTCTAAGGAATTACTTTGAAAAATGTCCACCAAAAGGTTTGTTTTTCAAACACTAATACAACAAAGGAGTGCAGCAAGCGTTAAAACTAAAAAAGTTAGCTGTGGCGAGGTAATCTTTACAGCAAAGATGGAAAACTAACACTAACGGAAGTCCTTCTCTCCTCCTCTCTTCCCACAAGCAACAATTAAAAGGCACTTTCTACCTTGTGTACAGTACACAACACACACACCGTCTTCGAATTTCAGACCTTAGCAACAGTTTACTTGTTAAAACTAAATTGTACTTGTGTTGAACTTCAATTTTTTACACAGGATTTTTTATTTTTTTTTTTTTTTTTTTTTTTATACAATATTTATATATATATATTATATATTTTAACCAAATGCCTGAAACACTTTATTGGTGTAAACGCAGCACTTTGATGCCACCTGATTGTCGGTCCACTTATTCAGCACCTATCAGGCGCGTCAGGTCCAATTTATTTTTACACGCGCTGTTTTTCACAGTAAAACAGGATTAAAAAGGCACTGCATATCAACAGGACACTCAATACTGCATCTCCAGCCAAGTCCAACCCCTTGTTTGCTGTATTTATCACATACCTCTTCATAGTAGTGCAGACTGATAAATCCTCTTCACTCATTTTATCAACAAACTCCTCAATATTGCAATCCAAGTGATTATCTTATTTATGTAACATCTTAAAGCTCTGTAAATGTCTGTGACATTCTTTGAGCGCTGGATGCGGAAGCAGCTATCTTGTTTGTTTATGTCCGCGTTAGGTCTGTGGTGCAGGGCCTCTGTATTGCTCAGATACACCCCTTTTTTTTTCGGCTTCTCTCAGTCTCACTCTGCTACTGAAAGGTTTTCTCTGCTTTTCTAGAGAGAAAACCACTAGAGACCTGTGCTTGACGTCTTTTTGATGATGTTGGACATGGTTCGACATCGGACTGGAAAGGAAAAATTGTAATGTCGGACCTGGTCTGACATAGGACCGCAAAGGGAAATACTCACACTGTCCGTTGTAGGCAGTTCCACCATAAAAGCAGGCAACAGAAAGCTTTCTTGTGATGTCTTTGAAGTCCCTGGACACTTGAATGGCCAACTCCCTTGTTGGGGTGAGAACCAGGACCTGAACAAAGAAAGACGGATTTAATACCGAAATATAAATTCAGCATTATCTACTGTATGTATATGTCCAGCCACACAGCCTGGGTCATTAACAACTTGGGGAATGGTACCAAAGTCATTTCACTTCAAAACACTGCAGAGAATGCCTCCACATGCCAATTGTATCTTCCTGCGTCAGCAGAATTGGTTGAGAGATTTATTTAAAGCATAAAGAACAGTTTAAAAGACAAAAAATCCATCGGCTACAGCTGTGAATTCAAACAGCCATCTGTTTGGTGAAAAGATTGATGAACATTAAGTAAATCAGCAGAATGTAAAGAACAATATAATAAAAAAAGGGACTGAGGTGTTACCATCATTGTAGAGTATACTAAAATGACTATGTGGAATAACTCCTACATACATAAGGAATAAATCAATGGATTTGCTCAACGGGAGACAGATGGAAGTGCCCAAGTGGATCTACCTTTGGTGATCTCCCCTTCTTTCTTTCCACAGGGTCTGACTGGAGTTTCTCGATCAGGGGAATAGCGAAGGAGAAGGTCTTCCCAGTCCCAGTGCGAGCCTGGGCTACCACATCCTTCCCATCGTACACAGAATTGAAGGTCTGAGATTGAATGTCAAACAAGTATGTCACACCGCGTCCTGCAAAACAGAGCAACACAATGTTAAATACTGGAGTAGAACAGAGACTGGCACCAATCTCAAGTGAGTCACAACTATGCAAGATTTTGATTCCCTATCTCATGTCAATTTTGTTACAATCCTAATGCAAATGTTTCACTATGAACATTCAAAGGGGAAGCATCCTAATTAAAGAGCTGGCCCTCAACACAATCCTCCCTTGTTAGGTACATTATTAAAAAAAATTACCAGGTGCCAGGTTTAAACAATCAATCACTGAATCTGCTCCAAGCAGAATACTAACTCACAGCATGATTAAGTCACACCTGAGTCTGTACTTTTGCTAATCAAGCTGCTACAAGTGATGAGCAATTGGTTTGTCACCCATCTCCTGATCATTTAAACATTATACTTAACCCTTAGCGGTCCATTTATTCAGCGCTTGTCAGGCACATCAGGTCCAATTTATTTTACACGCGCTGTTTAAAATATCCCCCCCCCCCCCCCCCCCCCCCCCCCCCGAGTAAAACAGGGTTCAAAGGCACTTTCAGTACTGTATCTACAGCCAAGCCCCATCCCTTGTTTGCTGTATTTTTCACATACCTCTTTATAGATGTGCATACTGATAAATCCTCTCCTGATCACTCGTTTTACCAAACTCCTCAATAATGCAATCCAAGTCATTATTTTATTACTACAACATCTCAAAAAGCTCTGCAAATGTCTGTGATATTCTTTGAGCCCTGGATGCAGAAGCAGCTACCGCCTTTGTTATGTCTGTGTTTTCTCTGTAATGCATGAGGCTATGAGAAACTGACCCTTTTTTTTCAGTTTCATTCGGCTCCTATCGGTCTCACCTCAGCCATTGAAAGGTTTCCTTGGCTTTTTCCGGAGAAAAAATGACTAGAGATCTGTGCTTTATGTCTTTTTGATGATGTCGGACAGGGTCTGACATTGGACTAAGTTAGTTTTGGAACACAGGACTGAGTGCAGCAGGGCTTGATTCGAGTTTCAAGTCCTACAATCAAATATATAAATAAAATCAATGAACCATTGTAGGAATATTTCTACCAAGGCTAACAAAATAGAAGAGACATGTTTATTTAACAATTGCAAAGACTTTTGAAATGACAAACCAAGCATAAGCAAGTGTAAATATATAACAATAGTAATATATTTCTATACAGCGCCTTTCATAGTGGATCGCCATCACAAAGCACTTTACAGAGGTAGGCTGTGAACTGTGCATTAGATGCAGAGTCACTCACAATAGAACACTGATTTAACATCTCATCGCAGGATGGAGCACAAGGAGGTTAAGCGACTTGCTCATGGTCACACACCGAGTCAGTCAGTAGCAAAGGTAGTATCTGAACCAGTGACATTCTGGTTACAAGCCCTGGACTTTAACCACCAGACTACACTGCCTCCTATAAATATGGCTGGCTCAACAAATACAATATGGAAAACGCCAGCTTGACAAATACAATTTATGCAAAACACCTAAACTGATTGAAGGTAATATTTCCTCAGAGAAAATAATAATCTGGTGCCTAGCTAATGCACTTTTCTGTAGCACTGCACTTGAAACCAGGCTAGGCCATCTAGCTTTGATTCTATAAGGGAAATGAACACACTGCATCACATTTCCTGTAGAACTAATGTTAAAGCCAGGTTTCCAAGCCACGTTTCAGTACAATGCTACTAGAGAAAAGAGACATGCATCAAATAATTATTTTCGTAATGAGAATATGAAATGACAAGTCAGCCATTTCCATGAATCATTCATTTATGGAACGACACTAAAACATACCTTTCAATAGATTGATGGTCTCTTTGGAGATTCTGAAGTTGGAGAAGGCTCCTTCTTTCTGTTCTGGAGTTAGTTCTGGAATGATTTCCTAATATAAAGAAATACGCACAGGGTAGATTATGCTTTGTAATCCTTTATAAAGGGCTAAACAATAGTAACAAAAATAATTAAACAAACCTTCCAACAAAAAAATCTCAGCACTACTGACAAAGCCTCCCATCAAAATATACAGATTAAACAATGGACTATGCAGAAACAGTGAAAATATCCAAGTACCCAAGGCTTAAAAACAATCTGTTTCAGCACCACCATAAAATAAACAGTTTAGACAGCTTCAAAAATGCAGCTGGTTTGTAGATAACATCAACTACAAGATCAAAGACTGGATTTGTTTTAGTTCTACATACTTTCACCTTCAAATATCCACTAAACCTACACAACTCAATATATATATATATATATATATATATATATATATATATATATATATATATATATATATATATATATATATATATATATATATATATATATATATATACACAACATGTATAGACAGGGGTGCAACTGCTTTCCAAAACACACATAGCAATATTCTGATCCACTGGAAACCTGAAGTTGATATCACCCTGCCTTATCAGTCCAATTAACCAATAGCAATATTTCTGATCCACTTGGAAACAAAGCACTGCAGTCTGAAACTGGTTATAAGAATAACGGCAGAAGAATAATAAAACAGCCTACTGCTGACAGATGTGGCTCATACCTAATTTAGGAGTTTGTCAATGAATTGGGGGTAATAGTCCTGGCAACAGTCTGGCTCCATGAGAGCGTCCCTTTCCAACTACAGGTGCACCTCAATCCTGACCAGAATACCATCTTTCAACTGAACTGCTGAAAGGTGTCTGGTTTTAAATAGAGGATACTCCATGAACTAACAGAGTGCTGTAATTTATGGCTATCCTCATACTGTTATATACAGAATAAGTAAAATGCTTGAGAAAATATATTTAAACTATGGTCAGTGTAGTCGAATACACGAAAATGTTGCACCAACCAACAATTTTGCCTGGCTTTGCTACCTCCAACGTTAATATTCTACGCCTGGCGTTCGAAATGCACGCTCATGGGAATGAGATTTACATATTAAATGTAAAGACCCTAATTAATCATGCAATGCTTGAAACAGCAAAAATCTACAGTAAACTTATTGTGTTTGAAATTGTTGCCTTGTTTTCAGCTGATGTTAACAGTTCCATGCTTGGGAAACTATTTGAAATGCCCATCCCAAGTTCAAATCTATAGCTAACAGCGGATGTCTGAGAATTACTTTCCCTAGACCAAGCTCTGCACCTGCTTTGCAACGCAACGCAATCCAGAACAGTGCGACATGTCTGGCTAGTCTGTCATTGAATTTCAAAGAATGCAAGATTCCAAAATTAGATCAGGTAAGAAATTCAGGACCACCGAATATGAAGAAGTTATTCGATGCTAGCTATCTCAACCCTGGTTTTATAAGATACTCCGTTTCACTTATTTTTGTACCTTTTCTTTTTCAATGTCAGATTCAGCGTTGGATTCTTCACTGGACTGGGGCGATTTCATTAGGGGTGTTCCGTTGCTTATGGAGACGTTGGTTTCCTGGGGTCTCTCTTTCTTTCCGGACTCTCTGTTGGTTATTTCCCGATCTTTCTTTTTCTTTTTGGGAGTAGGTGGATCACACTCATCATCGGGTTGCTCTTCCTCAGCAGCCTGTTTCTTTTTCTTGGGTTTCTCTTCGTTCTTGGATTTCTTTTCCTTCTTATGCTTCTGAAAGGAACACAAATCCAGCAGTTAACAGACTTCTCAAAACAGCCAGGGAGGATCTAATAGAGCTGCTTTGAATTTGTATTTCTCAGCTTATTCTGTAAACGTTTAACTGAACTCAACCAGTAAATTCATTCAGTATGTTACTCATGTACTATTTTAGTATATTACTAAATGATGATGTATAATTTTACATATTAATCATGTAAAGCTACAGCCTGATTTTCAGAAGGCGCATTTTAGAAGGAAAAGCCTTTGCGACTCCTGTTTATGACTGATTTAACTGAAAATGACAATTGATTTTTCAGGTTCATTAACAAGACAATTAGTTACATTTCAATAGTCTGGACTTCCACTTAACTGGAAAACAACGAGGTAGCGATAACTGAATGTTTACGTATGTTTGAAAAAGCATAATAGAAATGCTAAACATGAACATGCGTTTGCTACATATGTTTTGGAATGGTCATATCTTAATTATGTATTTAATATATTCTAAAATTAACCAGCCTCCACTTAAGAACCTGTTAGAATTTTCTGAACAAGGAGAGTCATTGCATGAGCCAGGGTACTTGGCAACTGCATTCATGATAATACATTGAGCATCACATAAAACTTGCAGAGTTAAAGAATGATGACGTTTTCACTCCATGAACCTGGGGATATGCGTGCAATCTAGTACACCTTGCACGTTTGGGAAGCCAGACAACTGAATTTGTTTTTGGTTCTATTTTGTTCCATATCCCCAATTGGAAATAGTTTATACCCTTGCCCTACGGAAAAGTGCATCTGTGACATCAGTCAGTATCTTTGACATACAAGACTGACAGATGCCTGATCTGTCCTCCACTGTTGTCTGGATGGCACCTGTTGCATAAAAATGAATGGCTAACTTTTACAGGTACAGGTATAGCGTGACTGCGGCTGTCTGATTCTAAAAATCAAACTTAAGCAGATCACACAGCTCTGTTACAGTGTACCTACACATAACTTCTTTTATAGTTAGATCTACAAGTGTCTGACGGGGACGAAATATTCTGGTTTTAGTATAGGGTTGTTTTTTCCTTAATGCCTTCCCTTTTGTGCTACAGTGGAAGAATTAGAAGCTCTTCAATATTCTCCATTACAGCTCAGTAGCCCTGTCAGAGGTCGCAGTTTAAATAAGACACGAGACGGGGGCATGTCTTAATTAGCGAGTGTATTCTGGTGTTTTGCAAATTAGGCATTATTTGCAAATTAGAGCCAATTCTGAATTTCAATTGCTACACAAGCTGTAATGCGTGTGGTGCAAAGCTTAAATTCCACTGACTTTTGAAAATACGTTTTTGCAGCCCTTTTTTCCCCTCCTCCCCTTTTACAAATCAGGCTGCAAGCATCACATGCATACGGACACCCACCTCCACACTTTACATCCCCACTGCAGGGTAAGTGTAAATGGTAGCTTTTAGCTAACTGATTTTTATGTTCAACTAACAGCGTTAATTCAAAGCAACCACACATTTAACTTTTGGCTATATAGTAGACTCTCATTCCTAATTTTTAAAACAATGCTGTCCTAACTAAAATCCTTATGAGATGACTCAGTATTTTGGAATAATTAAACAGAATATGGGACAACTCTGGTCCAGTGGTTAAAGAAACGGGCACAACCAGCAGGTCCCCAGTTCAAATCTATTTTACACATGGGTGAGTAGCGACATGAAATTACATTTCACTAAAGAATTGGTTCTATAGATGGATCAGTTTTCTTTGTGGTATTATATTAGGAGGCTGTGTGGTCCATTGGTTGAAGTAACCGGGTCCCCCATTTAAAACCCAGTTCAGCCACTGACTCCCTCTGTGACTCTGAGCAAGTCACTTAATCTCCTTGTGCTCCATCTTTCGGGTGAGACGTTGTTGTAAGTGACTCTGCAGCTGATGCATAGTTCACACACCCTAGCCTCGTATCTTGTAAAGCGCTATGGGATGGTGGTTCACTATGAAAGGCGCTATATAAAAATAAAGATTATTTATTTACTGTGCTCTTTTCAACTGGTATGTTCCTCTGTGGTTTGGCTAATTGAGCTCAGTTATTCTTGTTCACACCAACACATTGAAAAGATCAAACAGCTACTGTAGAGAGGGAATCTCACACCCACCCCTGCATAAGTGATGTCATCTAAGCAAAACACACCAGAAAAAAAAAAAAAAAAAAAAAGTACCGTTACCTTCCTTCACAATGTTACATTCTGCATCGTGTTTTCCAGAAAGGTGGACAACTCATTGTACAAAAGGCACACTGTAAATTATACTTATACATATGTATGTATAAATTATACACCACAAAAACATAAGACTGACGTCAGCATTTGACAGCTATATTATCTATTCACATATCCACGAGGTAAACTGTCCAGTTTATAAATTGCACTGGTGTTTGTATTCATAAACATAATATGGGAAAATTATTATTTAATCTGAATTCAAATTATGTGTAAAATCCAATACAAGACAATACGTACTAGAAAGTTCTTCTCAGTAAACAGTATAACAGGCTACAGCAACTTGAATTATTACATTATATTTAACATAAAGCGTTGTACCAACAATGCTAACATTATAAACAACCACTTTACATTAATATGTTACAACAAAGTAGGTTTATGTAACTCTTCTGATGCCCCACGCGTGCGTGGACGCTCCTCGTGCCAAGCAACCATGTTGTTTCTATTTTGTTTACGTGGAGTTCACTATCGAAGCTTGTGTATTAAACTTGATTTAAAACAACTGTTTTTTACCTTGAGTTTCTTTTTCTCCACTGTAACAGAGTCCAGACTATCTTCCATTTCCATCTCGTCACTATCAAAGCGGATCTTTCCCGGCATTGTAACCCGATGAGAGTTCCCAAAGACGGACACAAGTGTTACCGTCTCGGTAAGAAAATTAAAAGGAAGGAGCTGCACCAGTCGCAGGCACTACATCCGAGATAGGATACGGCGAGCGGCGAGAGTCAAAACAACACCCTGTTCCTTGCATGACAGTATTATGAGCAGGGCTTCTGGTTTTTTAGGTTTATTTTTGACCACGTGATGTCCCTGTAAATATATTTTGAGGAGATTCGCTTTCTTAATCAAAAACTAAATTACCAAAGGAAGTTGTTTCTTTTTAACCTCATATCTTGACTGAGTTAACAAACAACGTGCATTGATCTCACCTAATGTCACCTGACCACTATCACAAAACCTTTTGCAAGATACGAGACTAGGGTGTGTGAACTATGCATCAGTTGCAGGGTTAGTTACAATAACGTCTCACCTGAAAGACAGAGCACAAGGAGGTTAAGTGACTTGATCAGGGTCACAGTGAGTCGGTGACTGAACTGGGATTTGAACCGCGGCCCTACAAGCCCGTTTCTTTAACCACTGGACCACACAGCCTCCTAATACCACAATGAAAACTGTGATCCACGTATAGAACCAAACATTTTTGTGCAAAATAACTACGTTTAAAAATAAAATAACAATCAAAATAATAGATTTTTGACACGATCGTATTTTAAATAAGTCTAAATATACCAGTTCGTGTAGTTAAATGTAGATGTAAACTGTTTGATTTCTTGTGCTAAGCAATAACATGATACTGTACAGTACACTTTAAGTGAACCTTTTTGTTCAAATAATGTATCTGCCTGACAGGTAGTACCAAAGATCCAAAGCAAGGAGAACACAAAAGAGCATTTGATACAGCTCTCCTAATATCCACTAGGTGTCACCACAATCTTACATATTGTAGCGTTCGCAGTAAACAAAGGTTGGGGGGGGAGGGGGGTTTAGGTTTTATTGAGAAGGTCGGCACACCGCAACATAGCACACAGCAGCGTGCAAGCTCCCCTTTATATCCCGAAACCCCGCGAAAACATGTAACATTTAGACATAACAAGACACGTTATTGGACAACGTTCACAACCAGATTGGGAAAGTTACATTTTTGTCTCGTCTGACCACAAAACCATTTTCCACTTGTCAGCAGTATCATCTACATGCTTTTTCACAAACTCCATACATGTTTTAAGATGAGGCATTTCGAGTAATGGCTTGTTTCTTACAACCCGTCCATACAGGCCAGCTTTGTGTAGGGACTGGCTTATTATTGATGTGTGAATACTGACTCCTATCTCAGACACAGAGCTTTGCAGAACTTTCAAGGTTATTGTTGGCTGCAGAGTGACATCCTGAAGCAGTTTCCTGCTTGCCTGGCTGCTCAGTTTGGGAGGGTGACCTGATCTGGGTAGTGTCTGGGTGGTATGATGCATCTTCCACTTCTTAATGATGGACTTCACTGTGCTGAGAGGGATAATCCACACCTTTGAAATGTTCTTGTACCCTTCTCCTGCTCTGTGCCTCTCTATCACTTTAACCCTGACTTGTTTCGAAAGCTTGTTGGTTTTCATGGTTGCTTTGTTGGATCACTATGTGAGTTTCAGCTTGAAAATCTTTATATATCTGAGGGAAATTATCTAAAAGTTAAATCTTAGTTATTTATATTCTATATGCATTTTTTAACTTTATCAATGTGACGTAGTTTGTGTAGATACTACACGTAAAGTCTAATTTGAAAGCGTCATGGAGTATGCTCAGGTGCTAACAAAATATAAAAACTTTGCAGGGGGGTAAATACATCTGCAAACCATTGTATATACAGTGCCTATAGAAAGTCTACACCCCCTTGAACTTTTTTCACATTTTGTTGTGTCAGTGCCTCAGAGTTTCATACATTTAAATGAGGATTTTTTTCCACTTACCTACACACCATACTCCACACTGTTAAGGGGAAAAAAGTTATTACCTTGGAAAAAAAATATATATTAAAAATACAAAACTGAAAGATCACAATTGGATGAGTCTCCAACCCCCTGAGTTAATACTTGGTGCAAGGGCACCTTTGGCAGCAATTACAGCTGTGAGTCTGTGGGATAGGTCTCTACCTACCTACTAGACAGCAATCTTCAAGTCATGCCACACATTTTCAATTGGATTTAGGTTGGGGCTCTGACTGAGCCACTCAAGGACATTTACCTTTTTGTTCCTTAGCCATTCCAATGTAGCTTTGGCTGTGTGCTTTGGGTTATTGTCATGCTGAAAGGTGATCTTCCATCCCAGTTTCAGCTTTCTTGCAGAGGGCAGCAGGTTTTCCTCAAGGACTTCTCTGTACTTTGCTCCATTCATTTTCCCTTCTATCCTGACAAGTGCCCCAGCCCCTGCCGATGAGAAACATCCTCATAACATGATGCTGCCACCACCATGCTTCACAGTAGGGATGGTGTTCTTTGGGTGATGTGCTATGTTGGGTTTGCACCAACAATAACGCTTTGCATTTAGGCCAGAAATTCCATTTTAATTTTGCCAGACCAGAAAAAATGTTGCCACATACTACAAAACTTTTTGCCACATGGTTACAGAATCTCCTGAGTGTTTTTTTCGACATCCGTCAAATGGGATTCAAGGTGGGCTTTCTTGAGTAATGGCTTCCTTCTTGCCACCCTACCATACAGGCCAGATTTTTTGAGTACTTGGGATATTGTTGTCACATGTACACTTTGACCAATCTTGGCCATAAAAGCCTGTAGCTCTTGTAAAGTTGCCATTAGCCTCTTTTTTGGTAGCCTCTCTGATCAGTTTCCTTCTAGCTTGGTCATCCAGTTTGGAGGGACGGCCTGATCTAGGCAGGGTCTTGGTGGTGCCATACACCTTCCACTTCTTAATAATCGTCTTGACCATGCTCCAAGGGATATTCAAGGCATTTGATATTTTTTTATACCCATCCCCTGATCTGTGCCTGTCAACAACATTGTCCCAGAGTTCTTTTGAAAGTGCCTTGGTGCTCATGGTTGAGTCTTTGCTTTGAAGTGAACTACCCAGCAGAGGGAACCTACAGGAACTGCTGAATTTATCCTGAAATCACGTGAATCACTACAATTTAACACAGGTGGAGGCCACTTAACTTGCTGTGTGATTTTGGAGGCGATTGTTTACATCTGACCTAATTTAGGATTGCTATTATAAAGGGGGTGGACACTTATCCAACCAAGCTTTTTCAGTTTTTATTTTTAATTCATTTGCTACAAATTTATATAATATTTTTTTTACTTGGATGTTGTGGGGTAGGATGTGTAGACAAATGAAAAAAAAACTATTTTAATGCATTTTAATTCCAGGCTATAAGGCAACAAAAGGTGAAAATTTTGAAAGCGGGTGTGACTTTCGATAGGCACTGTATATGTTGTAACAAATGAAAGGCTAGCGGTGTAATTGACCTTCTTGATCGCCCCATTAGAACTGTGAATAGACATGCCTGTTTAATTAGTGTAATGCAGTCTGTTGGTAGGTGCATGCGATTGAAATTTGACTGCCCAGACTTTAAAAAGAGAATCAGTGCTTAACACGGTGTGCCTGGACTGGGGATAGACTGCTCTGAGTGACCATGAGGATTCTATTAGTCTGTAAGGGGATGGACTTTGACTCTGAATTCAGGGAAGCATTCTTTTAAACTGTTATACTATTGTATTGTATTTTCTACCTTGTAATCTGGAGTTTTATTGGTCTTAACCACACTTAAACTCTAAATTGATACACTATATTTAAATCGTGTGTGGATCTATAATGGACAGACACACTCACTCTAACCTTTGGTGTGAGTTTATTTCTGTGTGTTTGAGTTTGCTGTGATGTATAGATATTGTTTATCTTGTTTGCTATTAACAGTTGGTTGATATGACTACTTGTGGTTCATTGAGCCACTTTGTTGTGGTTTGTGTATTGTTACTTATTATGATTTGTGATTGTATTGAGATTTGAGTTCACTAATGATTTATTGTTTACTGAGTTATTTTACCCTGCAAAGGTCTGTAGTGGGTGTGTCTGCCCTTCTCTTACCCATTGCACAGAGAATTATTAACTTAATTAGCCTATCCTATTGGTATGGTTCTAAGCTCGCTAATTGACCTGTTTTATTTAATTGTGTATTAATAAACTGTTTTTCCTGAGTTGCTGTTTCTGGTGTCTTTGTGACGTGAGTTCACGCACTCCTTCTTTATACAAAAAATATATCAATAACTACCGGACCCCCTGGTTAAACAAAGGTGGTGGTAGCGGCATGTTATCGTATAATTAATCCAGTTGCTGTGAACAAGAAGGTGCATTACACTGGTTGCCAGCGATGGGATATTTAGTCTAATTATTTAATTGAGTTATATTGATAGTAAATGATGGAGAGCATTGAACCTCATGCCTCAAATGCTACTCGTGTTAGTTGAATTGACCGTCCTCTATATACCTGAAACTTTCTCCGACAATTGATGGAAATGGCAAGATTGGGCTGATCAATTTGAGCTTAAAGCCGAAATCAATCAGTGGGATAAAGCATATCCAGATATAGCCTCTACTACCCAAAATATACTTGCCCGGGATAATTTTATTACACATGTGGAGAAAGGGGACTTGCGTGTACAAATATTCAGGGATTGGAAAAACCAAGTACTGATGCCCGAGTTAGGATTCTTGATTTGCCCACAACCAGTTCCTCTAGAGGAGCCGAGCCTGTGTCTTCTGAGAAGTCATGCGATAGAAGCTCTTAGAGACGATGTTCGCCAATTGAAAAGCTTTTCAGTCAGAAACATGAATATTTGGGCCTCGAGTTTTAGGAGACCACTCCCTAGTAGCCAAAAACCCATATTACACAAACTTCAACCCTTCAGTTTCAGAAATATCTCAGGCTAGAGTTTGTTGGGAGTGTGGTTGTAATTGTCATTTGTGTAGAGACTGTCCTTATGTGTCAGGAAACTAGAGTGGGCAGGAGAAGGGGATTGTACCCCTGCCCGCTCTGGTTTCTCTGAACAATCTTATGTTTCAATGCAATTTAGAACCCCAGGTGTTTGAGTCTTTTAGACGGTGAAATTGGGAATAAATCTTGTCAATTTTTGTTGGATACGGGTGCCCAGGTATCCCTAGTCAATGTACAATTTTGGTTACAGTTGTGCACTGATCAGATGCAAATTAGAGCCCCAAGTGGGGCAGGTACGGACAGCTAATGGGGGGGTGGGGTTAGAGGTTTTGGAGGTAAGTGATTTGGTTTGCAATTTTGATAGGTTGGTTTTGTCCTTTAAATTTCTAGTAGCCCGCAATCCCAGTCAGACAGTATTACTTGGGATGGACTTTTTAGTGCAGCATGGTACGTTATCGATTTTAAAAAGTTAGAGCTGCCACCTTGTGGGGTGAAAATGTAATTTAATTTGTTTGCACAGTGCACAAAAGGTTTGCCGTATCTGGGTGCAAAATGTTGTTAACCCCCCCACCCCACCCCCGTAGTGAAGTAGTTATACAAGTACATGACATGTGGAGGGTTTGTGGGGGCTTAGTGTTGAGAGGATAGTAGAACCTCAAGAGAGCATCTCTCAAAGGTATGATGTTTTGGTTGCTTGGGCTGTGGGCTACTTTACGTCTGGGGTTATGCCAATGCGAGTTGTTCATTTGACTGAGCCCCAGGAATTAAGGAAAGGTGATTTTGTACCCGAGGTGGAGGTAATACAGTCTGTCTCTATAGATGCTCTGTCTTTGCAGAAGCATGGTGTACCGCATAATGATCACACAGGGGGACATTTGGGGATAGAAAAGCTTATAGAGTAGATTAGACCTAACTTTTATTGGCCAGGCTGGGTGAGCGATGTTAAGGATTGGTGTAAACAGTGTGAACTTTGTAGTTCTCGCAAAGACCCTAGTCCAACCCCACGAGCACCCCTGTGCCCCTCTGGTACTACACAACCTCTAGAGTGGGTTGCTATGGATATCGTGGGTCCCCTCCCTGTAACACCTCAAGATAATCGCTGTTTATTGGTTATTGGTTATTTTCTAAATGGGACAAAGATTTTCCACTGTTGAACCAAGAAGTGAAAACTGTGGCCAAAGTAGCTGTGGAGCAGTTCTTCTACCTTTTTGGCGCACCGAGATCCATTCACATTGACAAAGGTAGAAACTTTGAGTCCACATTGTTTAACGAAACGTGTGAGTTGTTTGAGATTAATAAAACTCGTACATCTCCATACCACCCCAAGTCAGATGGGTTAGTGTAATGATTAAATTGTACCCTGCTTGCAATGCTTGTTTCTTTTGTAGACACTAACCAGGGTAACTGGGATGAACTGCTACCTCATGTTATGTTGACTTATTGAAGTAGTGTGTAGTTAACTATTAAATTTACTCCTTTTAAGGTTATGATTGGGAGAGAAATAACCTTACATATAGACAATCCGATGGGTTCCTCATAAGGTCAATCATATCAATTTATTAGTGATATGTGAAGGATCTGGCGGGTGGCTTGGGTTCTGTTCATGCAGCTACACAGAGATATCAGGAGCTTGCAACTCAGGAGGCAAAAAGATTTCTATGACCTCAAAATCAGTCCCCAGGTTTATTTAGAGGGTGAACAAGTATGCATAAGAAATTCTGTTAGGAGGGCAGGGAGATGCCCCAAACTACAAGGGCGCTTTGGGGGTCCTTTATAAAATTAAACAGAAAATTGCTGAGGTTTTATATCACGTTGAATGTGGTGAGGGAAGAACATGGGTTGTATATTATAACAGAATGAAATCGCGTGCACGTGCTTTTGTTCCAGCTCCTGTTTCAGTTTCTGTTTCAGCCCCTGTTCCAACTGATTTCCCTTCTGAGGGTGCCTCTCTGTTTGACTGGCCACCATCGACCCGACCTTTCTCCACCTTCGGAGGTACCCAGCAATTTGGAGGCTCCCTGATAGAATCCCTAGCAGAAACCTACGAGGAACTATGGTGCCAAATAATGACTTGTTGCCTGGCCTAGCAGGATCCTACCTACTGTTTTTGGAGGGGTGGAGAGATAGTTTTATTATCTGTGTTTGGTTTTTATGGATTTTGGATTTTCAGGATCCTGGACAGTGGCTGTTGCTCAGGTGTGTCTGGACACAAGGAAGTGTCCGCTATCGATGAGGGGGAGTGGTGTAATGGACCTCATTGATCGGTCCATTAGAAATGGGAATAGACACGCCTGTTTAATTAGTGCAATGCAGTCTGTCGGCAGGTACCGGCGATTGCAATTTGACTGCCCAGGCTTTAAAAAGAGAATCTGTGCTTAACACGGTGAGCCTGGACTGGGGATAGACTGCTCTGAGTGAGCATCGGGATTCTATTAGTCTGTAAGGGGATGGACTTTGACTCTGAAATCAGGGAAGTGTTCTTTTAAACTGTTATACTATTGTATTTTCTACCTTGTAATCTGGAATTTTATTGGTCTTAATCACACTTAAACTCTGAATTGATACACTGTATTTAAATCGTGTATGGATCTATAAGGGACAGACACACTCACTCCAACCTTTGGTGGGAGTTTATTTCTGTGTGTTTGAGTTTGCTGTGATGTATAGATATTGTTTATCTTATTTGCTGTTAACAGTTGGTTGATATGACTACTTGTGGTTCATTGAGCTACTTTGTTGTGGTTTGTGTATTGTTACTTATTATGATTTGTGATTGTATTGAGATTTGAGTTCACTAATGATTTATTGTTTACTGAGTTATTTTACCCTGCAAAGGTCTGTAGTGGGCGTGTCTGCCCTTCTCTTACCCATTGCACAGAGAATTATTAACTTAATTAGCCTATCCTATTGGTATGGCTCTAAGCTCGCTAATTGTCCTGTTTTATTTAATTGTGTATTAATAAACTGTTTTTCCTGAGTTGCTGTTTCTGGTGTCTTTGTGACGTGAGTTCACGCACTCCTTCTTTATACAAAAAATATATCAATAACTACCAGACCCCCCGGTTAAACAAAGGTGGTGGCAGCAGTACACTATCGTATAATTAATCCAGTTGCTGTGAACAAGAAGGTTCATTATAGTAATACAGCAGTGTTCATCCTCTGGATAGCTACTGAAGTTCTCAATAATAGTTTGTCAGTTGAATAACTATTTAATCATCAGACCGACTGTCGTTTATTTTAATGAAATGCTGAGACAAATGTCTAATTGTCTGAGATCTAATGTTAAACATGACATTATATTGTTTGAATGTGTGTGTGGCAGAGCAAAGCTCTGCCCTTTAAATTGGCAGAGATGGGGTTAACTTCCCCTACCTGCCTGGGTTTATTATGTTCAGGTGGCTGGGGTTGATTAGTTGATTAGGTTAATTAACGATCAATCAGCGCCCAGCCACCTGATATAAAAGGAGGCCTCTGCTTCTCATTTAGAGAGAAGGAGCTGAGGAAGCAGGTTGTTTTTTTTTTTGGTTGTTTGGAGAGCTTGAATCCAGTGAAGGCATTGCCCAGCCTGGAGATTGTTATTTTTGTAAATTTTGCTTTTTGTCTTTCTTTGTGTTTAAATTGTTTTGTTTTGGCCCTTGTGCCCTTTCATTTTTTGTGTTTATTTATAATAAAATAGTTATTTTTTGAACTGCAGTCTGTCTCTGGGCCTCTATCCACTCGCCAGCCTGCCACAGTGTGAAATATTTTCTACAGAAAAAAAATGATTAAAATTGTCGTTCATATTTCTAAATAATAAATACAAACTTTATGCTGTCTAATGATTAATAAATATTGCTATGATAAATTACATTTGGCACTGCATTCTTCCTGAGTTTCAGGGAACTATATTTAACTGGGTGGCTTTTACACATTTAAACTTAACTGTGATTATTAGTCTCTTGCTGCTATTGAATGATTCAAACAATGCAACTCTTCTCCGTTCTGTTGCTATAGTGTTGTCAGAAAGTATTTAAGTTATTTAAATAACCATTGCAATAGGTGGATTGATCACGGTACGTTTTTGCGCTTAAAGGCAACAAAGGTAATTCACTCTCTATTTGTATTATACTGCATCTGTTAATCTTTCTTCGCCCGGGTGGCTGTGGGTAGTTGAACATACAATTCGAAGCTAATTTGGCTTCTGTCCGCCGCAGCTGGGTACTTCGCCAACTGCCTGGGCATTATGGCAAGTTAAAAAACTGTTTTCACCATCAGCCCGGGTGGCTGTGGGCAGGCTTCTGTCCGCCGCAGCTGGGTACTTCGCCAACTGCCTGGGCATTATGGCAAGTTAAAAAACTGTTTTCACCATCAGCCCGGGTGGCTGTGGGTTAACGAACTGCCCGGGCAGATGCCGAAATGACATACAATTCGATTTGGCATTTGGCCGCTGCGCACTTCGCTGACTGACCGGTCATTATGGCAACTGTCCGATTTTGGCAACCGTATATATATATATATATATATATATATATATATATATATATATATATATATATATATATATATATAATATATGAAAATGTGTCGTGTCGGGCCACTGTTTACTGTGAAGAAATGGCAATGGCAAGGAATTGAAAAAATAAATAGAAATATAAATAAAATGCGTCGTCAACTTTATGTACTGTTTATTTTGGGTATAAACAAAACATAATTTAATTTGAACTGTTATTTGGCATCCTTTTGTTTTGTAGTTAATTCACTGTGGTAAAGTAAGTTGTACACAACTTATTCTTTACTCCTTGGATACTTTTCTATTTTAATATGTTACATATTGTAATGTCTTGCTGTAAACTAAAGCCATGCACACAGAGGCCAAGACCACACCCTCTGCTATACTGTCCCTGCATGAGAGCAATATAATGGCTTTTATGTGTATGTGTGTGTGTGTGTATGGATGTATGGATGTATGGATGGATGTGTGTGTGTGTGTGTGTGTGTATATATATATATATATATATATATATATATATATATATATATATATATATATATATACACACTGAGTGTACAAAACATAGGAACACCTGCTCTTTCCATGAAATAGACTGATAAGGTGAATCCAGGTGAAAGCTATGATCCCTTATTGATGTAACCTGTTAAATCCACTTCAATCAGTGTAGATGAAGGGGAGACAGGTTAAAGAAGGATTTTTAAGCCTTGACACAATTGAGACATTGATTGTGTATGTGTGCCATTCAGAGAGTAAATGTTTAAGACAAAAGATTTAAGTGCCTTTGAACAGGGTATGGTAGTAGTTGCCAAGAGCGCTGGTTTGAGTGTGTCAAGCACTGCAACACTGCTGGGTTTTTCACGCTCAACAATTTCCCGTGTGTATCAAGGATGGTCCACCACCCAAAGAACATCCAGCCAATGGCAGGCCAGTGGTTGAAAACAGCTCATTGATGAAAGAGGCCAAAGGAGGCTGACATGAATTGTGCAAAGCAACAGACGGGCTACAGTTAGTCAACAGACAGTCCAGTACAACATTGGTGCCAAAAGACCCATAAAAGAATGCGCAACTCAAATTCAGCTTACTGCAATGGCTTGCCCAGTCACCAGATCTCAATCCAACTGAGCATCTGTGGGATGAGATGGAACGAGCTATTCAGAGTAGAGATCCACTACCAGCCAACTTGACACAACTGTGGGAAGCATTGGAGTCAACATGGGCCAGCATCCCTGTGGAACGCTTTTGACACCTAGTAGAGTCCATGCCCTGATGAATTGAGGCTGTTCTGAGGGCAAAAGGTGGTGCAACTCAATATTAGAAAGGTGTTCCTAATGTTTTGTACACTCATATATATATATACAGTGCCTTGCAAAAGTATTCAGACCCCTGATCAATTTTCTCATATTACTGAATTACAAATGGTACAATGAAATTTCGTTCTGTTCGATATTTTATTTTAAAACACTTGAACTCAAAATCAATTATTGTAAGGTGACATTGGTTTTATGTTGGAAAATATAAAAAAAAAATAAATAAAAAAACGAAATATCTTGCTTGCATAAGTATTCAACCCACACACATTAATATTTGGTAGAGCCACCTTTTGCTGCAATAACAGCTTTAAGTCTTTCGGGGTAAGTATGTACCAGCTTTGCACACAGTGTCGGAGTGATTTTGGCCCATTCTTAGCAGATTTACTCCAGGTTGTTCAGGTTGGTTGGACGACGCTTGTGGACCGCAATTTTAAAATAGTGCCACAGACTCTCAATGGAATTGAGATCAGGACTTTGACTGGGCCACTGTAGGACATTCACCTTTTTGTTATTGAGCTGCTTCAATGTTGCTTTGGCCTTGTGCTTGGGATCATTGTCCTGCTGAAAGGCGAATTTCCTCCCAAGCTTCAGTTTTTTTAGCAGACTGAAGCAGATTCTCTTTCAGTATTTTCCAGTATTTTGCTCCATCAATTGTAACAAGATGCCCAGTCCCTGCTGATGAGAAGCATCCCCACAGCATGATGCTGCCACCACCATACTTCACTGCAGGGATGGTGTGTCTTGAGGCATGGGCAGTGTTAGGTTTGCGCCACACATAGCGCTTTGAGTTTTGGCCAAAAAGCTCTATCTTGGTCTCATCTGACCACAAAACCTTTTCCCACATCGCAGCTGGGTGACTCTCATGTTTTCTGGCAAACTCCAGACATGCTTTCAGATGGTACTTTTTGAGTAATGGCTTCTTTCTTGCCACCCTACCATACAGGTCAGTGTTATGCAGAGCTCTTGATATGGTTGACCGGTGCACCATTAGTCCACTCCTAGCCACTGAACTCTGTATCTCCTTTAAAGTGATTGTTGGCCTCTCTGTGGCTTCTCTCACAAGTCTCCTTCTTGTTTGAGCACTGAGATTTGATGGACGGCCTTTTCTTGGCAGTGCCTGGGTGGTGTGATGCAGCTTCCACTTCCTGATTATTGATCCAGCTGTACTCAATGGGATAGCCAAACACTTGGATATTATTTTGTACCCTTTCACTAATCTATGCATTTGTATTCCTTTATCTCTAACTTCTGTAGATTGCTCTTTGGTCTTCATTTTCCTTCAGCTTCACAGCCTTACCAATGATCCTTCAACAGTGGGGTTTTTATCCAGAAAATGTGACAGCAACTTTAATGGTTCACAGGTGGAGGCCAATGGTAAGGTAATTGTGTCCTCGTTAGGGCAATTTCTTTCATTGGTGCAAACTGGGAGCTTCCACAGCACAGGGGTTGAATACTTATGCAAGCAAGATATTTCAGTTTTTTATTTTTCTTAAAAATATTTCCCAACATAAAACCAATGTCACCTTACAATAATTGATTCTTAGTTTCAGTGTTTAAAAATAAAATATCAAACAGAACGCAATTTCAATGTACCATTTGTAATTTAATAATATGAGAGAATTGGTCAGGGATCTGAATACTTTTGCAAAGCACTATATATATATATATATATATATATATATATATATATATATATATATATATATATATATATATATATATATATATATATATATATATATATATATATATGTAGCATGCACGGACAAAGGCAGTAGCAGAGCTGGTAGGTGACGTAATCACACACAAAGATATAAGCCTGATATATGCTCCTTACAAAGGAGCCGGCTCTTTTGTACAGTGGTATCGGCGCTATGCTTTGGTGCAAGAGTTCCTAGGTTCATGCCTTTGCAAGCTTTGCAAAGTAGGATGGTGACATTTTTGCCCATTCTTCACAGAAAAATTGCTCCAGTTCTGATGCGTTTGTTGGGGGATTCGCCTATAGTTGTGCCTGCTGAAGAGAAGCTTCCCCATAACATGATGCTCCCACCACCATGCTTAACAGTTGGAATGGTGTTGACTAGGTGATGTGCAGTGTTGGGCTTTTTGCCAGACGTAACGCTTGGAATTTTTTTCTCATCTGACCACAAGACCTTTTCCCACATGTCTGCAGTATCATCTACATGCTTTTTCACAAACTTCACACATGCTTTAAGATGAGGCTTTTTGAGTAATGGCTTCTTTCTTGCCACCCGTCTATACAGGCCAGCTTTGTGTAGGGTCTGGCTTGTTGTTGATGTGTGAACACTGACTCCTATCTCAGACAGAGAACTTTGCAGATCTCTCAAGGTCATTGTTGGCTTCAGAGTGACATCCTGAAACAGTTTCCTGCTTGCTTGGCTGCTCAGTTTAGGAGGGTGACCTGATCTGGGTAGTGTCTGGGTGGTATGATGCATCTAATGCTGAGAGGGATAATCAGTGCCTTTGAAATGTTCTTATACCCTTCTCCTGCTCTGTGTCTCACTACCACTTTATTCCTGACTTGTTTGAAAAGCTCCTTGGTCTTCATGGTTAATTTGTTGGATCACTATGTGAGTTGAAGCTTGAAAGTCTTTATATACCTGAGGGAAATTATTTAAAAGTTAAACCACTTTGAGTACACACAGGCTGAAACCGTTTCACTAATTTTGTGACCTTTCAAACAAATAATTTGTACCTGAGCTAATTTAGGCTGCAGTAGCAAAGGGGTTGAATGCTTGTGCAACTGAGATTAATCTGTTTTTGTCTGTAAATCTTACTTATTTATATTCTATATGCATTTTGTAACTTTATAAATATGGAGTAGTTTGTGTAGATTCTACATGTAAAGTCTAATTTGAAAATGTAGTGGAGTACGCTCAGGTACTAACAAAAGAAATCTTTGCAGGGGAGTGAATACTTCTTCAAACCACTGTATATATACAGTCCAACTGCATTATAACAAACCCCCTGGGACCTGAAGAAATGTTCATTATATAAGGTTGTTCACTATAATAGGTTTTTGCAATCTGCTGTATCAGAATGATGAAGAAACACCCAAATTGAATTGAACATCTTTATACAGTATACAGTAGTTCTTTCAAGACAACTTCACATTGATCAGCATTTAAACTGTATATTTAAAAGAAAACAGTAAAGAAATGAAAAAAATAAAAGTACACTTATATGCTGAATACAGTAATTACGTGCCCCTTCTCTTGAAAAACATATCCAGCATAGATTGCTTTATATTTTTCATGCTTTTCTCAATGCACACTCTTTCAGCCTCATTACCTCCTCACCCCTGTTGCCATGGTTGCAGTTTGTGTGAAGATGGCAATGGTTACATACGTCACACATGATTTGCATTACATAGGTTATCTCTGATGCAGTCTTATTTTTGAATTAGACTACCAAGATCTTTGTTTTCATTGACCAAGTAACACATTCACAATGGAGAAAGTTCAGTGTCAGTCACTACAGAGATCGTTTTATCCAGGTAGATTTTGTAAAAGTGATCATTTTAATAGGGCTAATTTCCATTGAAAAAAATGTTTTTTGCTACTTGGGTCATTAAAAAAGCGGTGTTCGTTATAAGAAGAGTTTGTTATAGTGAAGTTTGACTGTATATGTGCATAAACATATATATATATATATATATATAAGATATATATATTATATATATATATATAGATAGATAGATCTATCTAGATATTATCTATATATCTATCTATCTATCTGATCTATCTTTATCTATCTATGATCCCGACTGGTTCTATCAAATCTATGATTTGATTGGTCTTTAACTGTAAAAACTAACATAGAAACTAACTAGATACCCCGTAATCATCTAATTAGCTATCTAATTAAGTAGGTGTATATATTTGCTGTATTGCTAGTAATCGTCTACAAGACGTATCATTATGAAGATTTAGTAATCTTAGATGCTTTGTTATTCGGGTTATTAAAATTATTTTTAAAATAATATGCAATAAATTTTACGTTGTTTAAAAGTGTCATGTTAGTAAGTAAACCCCGGAGACTAAGTCACTGTGACAGAAAGACAATGATTCTTGGTAGTAAATCTCCAGAAGGGAAACGATGTGGCAGCCGCAGATTGGAGGAGAGGCTACAATTGTTTACCAAGGGGTCATGTATGACTGTACAAAAAGGGGATGAAGCGATGTAATCTGTTCCTTCGTTTTGGTTAAAGAAAGAACTCACAAGGACCTGTGAATTGTGAAATCGTATTGTGAATGTTTGTTTGTTTATGTCTCTAATTGTTTATTATTATTATTATTATTAGTAGTAGTAGTAGTTGTAGACGGTTAACACATCTGGAGCTGTCGCCAGAGCCAAGCACGAACCCGGACAGCACTCCACCTGTGTCACAATAAATAATTGTAATCGCACCACAGCACGCTCACAGGACAGGTGATCGTGTTAGTGTATTGTGTTTGTAACGGGACTGTGTTTATGATTTGGGACTGCAAACCCTTTGTTTTGAACAGTGCAATACACATTGCCGTGTATTGCCTGTAATTATTGTTTGGTCACCAGACCTGGATTACAAATTAAATCTATTTTCTGATTGGATTATCACTGTCTGTTTCTTCATTGCGCACCGCATCACTCCTACACCTGTACTCAACTAACCACATTGCCACAGTCACATACCTGAAAACACAAGACAGCTGAGCTACATTTACTATTACAGCTACGTACTTGGCTTCCTTACTTCTCCTTTTTATTACATCTAGCAAAATCTGAGACACCTAAAGGAATTAAGTCATTCTGAATCCTGTTAGAGGTACCCAAGAATACTATGGCTATTGACAAGTGATTGCTTAAGAGAAAGTAATTCCCTCTATTTGTGAAATTGGTGCCTTCATCGTGCCCTCTGAATACCAGCTCTTGCTTGCTCATTGTGATGTATTGTATTCCAACACTTCCGAGGAGGTCACTGGGGGAAGGGGGCCTATCGGCAGCTTTGATATAGGAGCTCAGTGTCACCTACCAGTAGGAGGGAGTGTATCCCATAACAATGTTTGGTGGCCATCTTCAAATTGAAAGGGAACCAATTTATCACACAAGGACAAGTGGAGTGTCATGGAATCACACTGCAGTATAAATCTGTAAAGTCTGTTAAAAAGAGCAGTTGCAGTAGCAAACTGATAAAAAACTTCTCCATAATCCAATACTGGCAGCAAGATGTGTTGTACTATATTGTGTCTTGTGGCTAACATGTTTAATTTCTTTCCTGATATTGTATTAATATTATTAATAGCTATTATGAGTTATGTATGATTCTGTGGTGTTTTTCTGCTTAAATATATTTTTATATAGTGTTATATAATTACTGATAAGATTCTTCCAGGCTGATTGTGGGGAAGTGAGGTGGGGAAGCATATTAGTGTAGCACTGAGCACTAAAGCCTGTACCATGCCAAAATGTTCCCCCAGGACACTAGGTACAGTGTTCCCATAGTTTTCTTTTAACCACGGTCTTTATAATTTCACAATTTATAAGAAACGTACATTTGGAAATGGTTTGTTTAGAAAACATTGGTATTTTAGTCAAACAAAATACTAAATACAATACAAAGTTTTTTTTTTTTTTTATAGCAATACAATACAAAGTTTTTCATAAATGTTATAAATAGAAACATTTCAATATACATATATATTAATAAAATAAGTATTACACACAGAGGTATAAATTGTACTGTACATATGGTAAATGCTACACACTGTTCACTTTTATATCCCCAATATTTTGGTAGTGCTAAAGAGTTTCAACTTCACTCATATGAAAAATATTACTAAAATAATATATGAAAGTGGACAAGAAATACATTGCTTTCTAAAATATTTTGCATATAAAAATATCTGGAATGATTACTGCAATATTGTCTACATATACTTCAGACAGAGATACAATTTTGACATATACAGCAATTGGTATATCCTCAGTATAATTATTTATGGTATGAGGGGAAAACTTTTTTGCCATGGTAGAAGGGATCTCAGACTGTCAGCTTAAAAGTGTCTTGTAGTGCTAATTAAAGTAATTAACATTTTGGACATGTTTTAATACTATAATTAGGGGTCTACATAAATCGCAGTAAATTTAGGTAATTTTCGCACGCAGGGTATGGAATAAAATTAAGATTTCGCTGACCTGGTTAAACGTTAAATACAGTAGACAATATTTCAGAGCACTATAATAGCCCAAAAATAATGGTATTTGCTTCCATAAAACAGAGTGCTGTAATTTGTTGAAGACAAGCATGCAACATCCCCCAACAGTTGCTACCAACATCCTGTCTTTTGTGGACTTGCCCATACACTGAGACTGCACATTCTGCACCCACTGAATTGATTGGAAGCGTAAGACAAAGCTTGGTTACCCAAAGGCATCTGGCATACTTTAATAAAGGCAATATACACAGCACGTTCATTGTCATGTTATTAGTCCCATTTAATGATTTAGTTTATTAGTATTCAGTCCAAACAAAGAAAACATGCATATTCGCGTCTAAAATTCTAACTGTGCTTAAAAAGTAAGCAGCAGGATGTTTGAAGCGAGGTGGCTGTGCTAGATCCTACCTGTAGTATTGATTTAACTTGGATACATCCAACAGGAATACGTTTTGCCTTTGCTGAATTTCTTGTTTGTTTTCTGAAAGCTGTTTATTTTCCGTTCAGTTCAGCATCCTCTGTAGTAGCCTTTCGTTTAATTTGTGATTCTGAAGCTAAATAGCGATCAACCGTATTTTCTCCAAAAACACATTACAAGATATGCAAAACAATTACCTCCATCTACGTACAGTCTCTCTGGGAAATATCTTGACACGATCAGCAGACGAAATATACTTTTTTTTTTTTTTTGCCTTTGTCGTCCGTTTCTGGTATTTTACTTCCAATGCAGAAAAATAGATTTTAGCAACCTAAATCAAAACAATGCAGCACTGACTTTGTCCCACCCCCTACTGTACAGTATAGGTTACAGAAAATCCAGTACAGACGCACTGATAGGTTGATTAAAACACTGTTGTCATTTGAACAGTAAACAAGTACGTTAACCGCTTTGAAGTATTTTTGTAAATGTTACTATTCTAAGGACTTTTTTTTTTGTTGCCTAAGTGCAATGCATACAGGACGGCAAAGGAATACAAAATAAGCCTATCTACAGAAGGAAGATATGTAGTTTGCAGTGCTTGCGTTTTGCAGCAGTTCATTTAAGGCTTCTTTTTTTCTCTGTCTGGTATGCATTGGCCCCTAAAAGAAGTGAATTTTGCGGTGATCCCTCAATTTCCCGATTTCCGTGAAACGCAATTTAGGTAGACCCCTAACTATAATCCATTTCCCCATTTGAAGCCTATAACTGCATACACAATATTGCAGAGAGTATGGTCTTGTACTCACTATGTCAATACAAAACAAATCACTGTACATTTCATTACCATCTGAGGTCTATAAACACAGTATTAGGCACATTGCAACAAAACAAGAAATGCACAGAACTTTTGGTTCAGTCCATTCCAGCTTGCACGGGGGTGGTGTTTTTTTTTTTTTTTTTTTTTTTAATTATTAATAGAATTCTGATGTTACTGGAATAGTTTCATGAAATAAAATAGTTTTTAGTTCACTAAACAGTGCTTACCAATGCAAAACATTTGTAACAGTTGCAACCCCCTTTTGCTTTTGAAATTGACACACCAGGTTCAGTTTGTTTACATTCTCTATAAATGGTTACAGGAAAAAAACATTCCCGCAATAAGGAACATTTATGTCTTCAATAAGGAATATTTACTTCACACACTGCTGATTTCCTCTTGACATCCACTTTACTGTACTGAATAACATGGAAATCAGTCCATTTTACACTCTTTGAACAACATATTTTAATAGCTGTGTGTGGAAACTGCTTCTTTTGCTGTAAAAAAAAAAAATGTGAAAGATAAACAACAGCTTTATACTACAACTGCCCCATGCACTCTACAGTAGCTGAAGCAATGCATCAGGTATGAGCAATTCAGCCCCTGTAGTATTTCTGTGTCCCTGTTACACGATTAAAATGTATCCAAAATCAACCTTGTTTTATCTGCCTGTCTCTAACTCCAGCACTCATTTTTGAGTTACTGTACTGCTTGAGGGGTTAATATGGAAATTAGGGACATTTTACATTATTGTGACTAAAAGCTCTTTAGTGTGAGTTTGTTTACCTATTTATTTCAAAGGGATATTAACAGAGTTTGTTTGTGTAACTGGGTTATAATATAAAATATATTGCTCTTAAAGCTCCAGCATTTTTTTTTCCTGTTTCCTTCACAAAGAACTCCTACTATACTCTAACCAGATCCTGTTGAATTTCTGTACAGCCCTCTGATTGGTTCTTACTTATGATTCACACCCAATCACAACATAAGGAATTTTCAGGGAATACAACAGGCAGCAACATGCACCAACCTACAGCCAATCATATCAGTGCTTCTTTTTACAGCCAAGCCAAGACATAGTGGATTTAACCCCTGTAAAGCTTTTGTCAGGTACATTTTTAAATACAGTTAAGCTAGAAGATAGCAGGTATTGCTTTTTTTTTTCCAAACTATATTTCTTTTCATACTGTATTATACACTCTTTGAGCATTCCATCAAAATGTAGGCATATACATTATGTTACAAAAGGAGTACTTTCACATTTAGTTTACACATTATCCAGAAAGTTAATCTATTACAAAAAACCTATTCACACTGTTTAAAGGAAGAAAAAAAAAGAACCTGCAATAAAAACCTGAATTTTAACTAAAGGAATCTCCTTTCTCTCTCTCTCTCTCTCTCGCTCTCTCTCTCTCTCTCTCTCTCTCTCTCTCTCTCTCTCTCTCTCTCTCTCTCTCTCTCTCTCTCTCTCTCTCTCTAAAATAATAATAAAACAGAATTATATACCATTACATTGAAAGAGTTAGATATTACCAATACTGATAAAGCTTTTTTATGATGTTATTGTTTTAATATTATTAGAAGTAGTATAGCCCTTCTGGTTTTGAGTATTTTGCATATCTTGTTTCTGAACAACAGAATGACAAAACCTTTGAAAACCTTAGAAATATTGTCGTTGTTTCCCTTTTTATTTTCTTCAGCAAAGTCCACTTATAAAATGGTATGGATCAGTGATTCATTTCTCACATTGTAACACCATTCGGAAAAACTGCTATTTTGCAACACTTTAGTGCATATTTATAGTCCTTCACAAGACCTCTTCGCTCCTCCATTTCCCATCTTCTTCAGTGAGACCCTATACCAGATACACTCTGTCCAGCCTCGTCACATCTTCAGTTCACTGCCCAGAACTGCTGCATGTTTGGCTCTAAAAGAATGTAGAACATGTGGGGGATTAGAACATAGGTCTCCTGGAATGTTTTGTCCATTGTAAGGTATTTTGTGAATTTAGTGAGTAACATTACAAGGAATCCAGTTTGTGTATTATAATCAACATCTGAAAGGTAGAATCCCTTAAAAAAGTTTGCCACTGTAAATTTGCACAGTAATTGGGTGCTTTCCCCATGGTTATACTACCACATTAAACATGCTGACTGTCTTTATGTTTTTACTTTACTTTGAAATATGTGATACCATACAATAGATTTCAAAGCTGAAACTGCTTTGTGTTGATGAATTAGGTTTTGGAGTAGCATGGAGAGGAGAGTAGATCCTTAAAAGTATTAAAACTCACTAGTGAGGCCAGAGGTATTCATGTTTATTCCCCAGTGCAATCATGGAGTTTCTGTCTCTCCCTGGCAGGTTAGCTGATCCCAGATCGGGCCTGTGTGAGACAAAGCAACAATGCCTATTAAATAGCAGCTTTTTAAACATCCTGATGTTTTTCACAGTTTTTTTTTTTTTTTTTATTATTATCCCACTGTGCCTTTCACCAGCTTACACTGGAAACACTGCATGCGCTGCCAAAATATGTGTTGTGTTTTGAGACTGGGTCATGACCGGCACCATGTGTGCCAGCTGAGGATGGAAAAACACAACTTCACTTTTTTCATTAAATAAAATAAAATAAATATAAGTACACATGAAAAAAGTGTACCTCAAAAGCTAATCTTTGCTTTTTATAAGTTATTAAAATTATGTTCTTATTTACACTTCCTGACATTTTCAGACTGGGGTTTTAACTGCTTGGCAGATGTAACCAGAGTGTACCTGCCCTTGTCTCTTCAAGATGGGCCATTGTCTGAGCCTACAAGCCTAAAACTGAGGTCATGTTGTAGGGGTGTGCAGAGGACCCATTACCCATACTCCTATTCATACACATACCAGGATACGATATACTAATACTCAGATCATACTCCAATGACATCATAGGAAGAGGGCATGGCTAAAACCGAAAAGCTAGTAAATTAACAAAATGAACAGCTAGTACTTAAATGAAGAATTTTGACTGAATATAGAGAATAATGCATGGGGTAGTGTGTGATATGAGACCTGAATGCCTACCCAAGAGGTGGAATGCTACATAAACCCTAAGGCCTGAGAAGCAAGCAAGAGGAGACACTAACTATGTGAGGTACGGTTGGAATTAACAGCTCACTAGGGTCGCACTGTGCTGTGGATGAGTGCTTGTTTCCCATATAAACCGGTTTGGTATTACAGGAAATATCAACTGGATGAGACAATTGAAAAAATTCCTCACCAGTTATTATATGTATTTATTCCACTTCTTTATATTGCAATATCGGTGATGCATTGGTCCTTCCATCTCAAATGATCAACAGATCTAAGCAGTGACAGTCATCACTGCCAAATTGAGACTGATATAATGTATTTTACATACTAAAGCATTGTTCAACCAGTTACTAGTAATAGGCTTTTCATAAGCTTAACAATTGCATTAACAGTAATGGATACTTGTATGATCTGAATACTTGGCACACACCTATGGTTACAGAATTCACCTGTACGTGGTTAAACACACAACAAAAATAGCCTCAGTGGATATGTGAGTTGTGCTGCCTGGTGGAATAAAGCCCAATTTAAATATGATAGAATTAGAACTAACTTGTCCCTCCCATCTTTAATATGTGCGCACCATTTTCAAAAGGTGGACTACTTTTGTCAGACTATCTTTTTGTAACTTTCCCTTTCTATAGAAATCATCTTTACACAGCCTCTCCCTTTTTTTAACTTGTATGTTTTTAGTCTGATAACAGACACACTGGGAAACAGGTTTATTTGACAGGTGAGTGCATCACATGGAAATGTGGAATGCTGTTTGAAACTGTATCCACTGCATTCTCAGCTGAAAGACACCCAGCTCTTACTGAATCAGAAAAGCCTTTGTCTCTTATTAGAACTTCTTTTGTTTGTATAATGCCCTCAATCTGTGTTAGCCCTGGCTGTTGGCTTGGGCATCTGCAATGAATCCTTTTATGTAAAAACCTCCTCACACTTCCCTCACAGTTTCACACCATCAAAGCACAAACCTTTCCAAATACAGCACGCAGCGCACAATATTTTGAAAGCTGATATTGAATATGCAGGACAGCAGTTTGATCTAACTGGAGAATTCAGTTTTATTAATTCACAAAACTGAACAGCTGCAAATCTTAGCATATTCAGCCATCACCCCATCTGTTACAAAAGACCTAGAAGTAGCCATTGCCTCTAGCCTTACGTTTTAAAGCCTTTTAAGTTATAACTATTGATGCCTGGTGCACATGTGTACTGTGCACTGACTGGAACAAAGACCCGGACTGGAATAAAGTGCCAGTTGTGAACCAGTGCCTTACTAGCATGCCTAATTAATACTGTAACATGTTGCTAGGATATTCTCAATTAAGAAACAACGCCTTTATCGTTAAATATACAACACACACTGTAAATACTTGACAGAGACAGCTGGTTAGCATGGTTTCTATGACAGCGGGGCAGAAGGGTGACATGTCTCCAGGGGGCTGTTCGTATAACAGATAAAACCAAAGTTTGGATAATCAAGGTTAGAGTGTAACGTGGTACAGGGCTTCTCCCGTTTGACTGTAATGACTTACCTGTAGAGCTGTGGGCAGGATCTCTTCAGTGCGTTGGATGACAGCCCCAGTCTGCTCTGGTTTCTAAGCTTTGTCTTCTTCACCAAGTCTTTGACTTTCCCCCAGTGGTGATTTTCACTCTAGGAAGACAATAAGAGCAATATATTAATTATATTTTACCCATGTTTTTTCCTGCTTTACCCATGTTTTATTATAACTTTACAACCCGTAGTATCTTAGGTTCCTATGAGGGAAAAAAAAAAAATTCTGATTTTTGTTTTGTTTGATCTAATTTTAAGCAAAATAAGAATAAAATCTAACTTTGTAAAATCAATTCAAAATGCAAACAGAAATCGATTGATAAGAACATGTCAATGCTTTCAAATAATGTTTTGGATCATAAAATAGCACAAAGATACACCAAAAACATCTCATGCAATGAAATTATAATGAACTGAAAAAAACAGAACATTTCATAAACATAATTAACAGGGTGCAAGCTGGGCATAAATTGGTGCACCTTAACCACAATACAAAAGACAAGAGCCAGGCTCGTCTGTATGTGTGGTTACAGAGCTTTTAACCTCATCTCTTCTCACCGACAGGGGACAGAATCCGTAATTTTACAGACTTGAATTGTTCTTACAGGGGAACAAATAGGTACCTGTCCAAAGATTCTCATACTATTAATAATTCAGACTAAAGAATGTACTAGTCATCATATGCAGTATATGTGGTTATAAAAAGAGTTTCCCATTTTTGCAATGTAGGTTCAGGGTGTGCTGTCCTTTCGGTTGTATAGCACACACTGTGATTGGAATGTCATTTTAATAAATCAAGACAATTAGTAGCATTCTTTGAGCAGTCCAAATCCACGTTGCTTTAACTTGCTTTAGGGACTGAAATAGCTTTTAATAATTGTTTCCTTACTGTTTCTTTTACTTCTGCTTACCTTTTGCACACTGTGTCTGTATTGTGTCCTTGTGTGTTTTATGTAGTAGTGCGCTCCTCGTGTGTAGGTGTGTAGTACATTGTAGGTGTGTAGGACTGTTTTTAATAGTGTATGTTTGTATTGATGTCTTTTAGATGTAGTACTGGCCACATTGCACTTTACAAGTAGTGATAGAGAAGTAGCAGAGAGAGAGAGAGAGTCATGATTGCAGATGCTCTGCGCCCTTGGTTTCTGCACTGGTCTTTGTCACGTCTGGTGTTTTGTTTGGGTTATTCTGATACTTTATGCTTTCTATGTACACTGTTTGGTTTATATTTCACTGATTACTTTCTCTTATTCTGCTTGCTTTAAAGGTTTATTTTATCAGAGTGCAGTTTGTTTGGGTTTCTCTTTCTTTGTCACAGCTGGGGTTTGACTATCATTCAGTGGAGCAGCTGAGAGGACTAGAGAGCGATCGGGCTTGACGATCTCTCTCTGTCTCTCTCTCTCTCTCAATCCATATTTCTATATTTAAACAACATAGAATTGAACCTGGGTTTTGATCTGTTTTCTCTTGTGTCAAAAACTGCAGCTATCATTTTTGGTACAATCTTTTAACACATTGTGTATAATAAATAATTCTTTGGATGTCGTAGTCAAGATTATACATACTTTAGGCATTTCTAGAGTTGACAGCTGCTACAGTAAGTTCGGGTATAAAGGTGGAATGACCTTTGCTTAATCATGATTTGGTATACATAAGTACAGCTATCTGTCCTTAAGGTTTTAAACTGTTGGAATAGTAGTCAGTCTTTCCTTTATAGGAAAATTCCTGCCCTCCAAGTAATGATTTGCAAGTTGGACTGCCTTTAATCAGATACAATTTGCAGAAAAGTTTAAAAAAGAATCGTACAACTGATTGACACAACCATTTTATTTTTAAAAAGTACCTTCTTTATTATATACACCTGTATAATACAGTATATAGTAGACATTGATATTGATGTTACACGCATCTGGAATTTCTTTGTATCTGTGTAAATCCAAAGGCTTGTATTAGATTGCTGGTATCAGATTCTAATAATGTCACATTAACAGTAGCTACACTGTTTAATTGTTCTGAAGTAACTATACATTCTAAAACTATAGTATAGGGTGCCTTGTAGGATAATGACTTTCCTTCACTCAATGTCAGTAAGCCCACTTTTGGATAGTCACTGATTCTCTTGTGGAATGGACATCCTGAGCTACAATTGAGCTTGAATGTAGTAGTTATAGTAGTAGTAGTAGTAGTAGTAGTAGCAGCTTGGCTTATTTGTCTCACTTCACAGTACAGAGGAAATATTGCTTTTAAAACTAAATGTCACCTAGTCAAAGTGCACTAGACTAAGCTAGAATGCCATAGTCCATGGAATATAGAGTGTAGAATGCAATGCTACTGAGGGACGGTCAGGATGCTAGGGTTCTCCTCTGTACAGGTCTTGTCGCCTCTTGCTAATTACTCCAGACTTGAAAGTCTCTCTGGTCAAGGGGATCACTCACCCGTCTCATGGGCTGTGTCTGAGGGATGGTGCTGGTCGGGGCCTCCTCACTGTCACACCGGTCAGTCTCCACCCAGCTCCTTCGACTCCTCCTTAGTACAGGCGCCAGGGGATTATGTGCCGGCTCTGCTTGTGCGTCAGTCCCTGGGAAGGAAGATACAGTCTCTTGAGAGGAACACATACAGCTTTAGAGAAGGGCAGCGGACGCTGTCAATACAAAACAGATTTTTTTTGTTGTTGGACAATCTGATAAAACATGTGCAAGAATCACAGGCCGCGGGTAGCACTGCTAACCCCTGACCCAGATTTCATGCCAATATTTTTCTTGTATTGTTATCGAAAATAGCCCTCAAGTAGAATTGAAAGATGGAATGTTTCAATATTGTTGCATTAAAAAACAAACAAAAAAAGAACAAAATAAGATAAAACGACCAATAACGGGGGACGGTTTTGTGAAAAGGTAAGCATGCAATGAAGGTGAGTGTGTATTTATACCAGCTATATATACATATATTTTCATAGCTGCTGGCAGCATGTCAGCCTCATTAGAGAGGTCACAGAAGATATGTAGGGATTGTCAGCCAAGCAGAATTGTACAGTATCAAGTTACTTTTTTAAGAAAATGTTGTGACACATTGATGACACCTAATGAATCATTAAATCCTTAGTAAAACAACAAAGTTTTTTTTTTTTTTAAAGGAAGATGCTAGTCACTTACTGCATATTACGGGTAGAATGACTGCTCCAACAGTCAAGACAAAAATAGTCAACTAGTCACCACTTTAAATCACATATTTGATAATAGCAGGTGCTCTATTTGTATGCATAAATTTCGGCAGCACTTTGCTGTTTATGCATTATATTTGCACACTGCTTGGATTTATTATGTTCTAAAATGTAATCTAATATGTAATGGATTTCCACCCCAACTATATTTCAGTCCTTCAGAAACCGCACGATTCACAATAATTTCCCTTTAATTCAAATAGCTGTATATAAATAAAATATTAATATTGCTAGTTATACTAGTTACTAGCTACTAGTATAAGTTGAAAATTGCCGTTGAGGATTTGGAATTCAAGCGTGCGATTAGTGGACTACCAGTATCAGTAGAGGTCACTTTTCTTGTCAGCTAGTTGACTACTCGGTGCTAGCCCAACTGTACACCTTCAATACCCCTCAACACGCACTTGTTTTGATAAATACTCATTCACTTGCCAGCTCTTCTTCAATGAAGTTTATTAACTGTGTTGAAATAACCTGCCTGTCAATTTTGTTTGATCAATGTCGTGTAGGAGCCGAGCTAAGTCCACCTAATTTATTTTTAGTTGTAACCTACAGAGGGGGTGTGAGAGGTCACTCCCTGTCATTAGCCCTGAGATAATCTGAGCTGCGGGATCTCTGTGCCCTAGGGCCACCATGCAACCAGCCAGCAGCCAACAGCAGTGAAGGCACCTCCCATTCCCCAGACATACACAGAAATGTGTCGCTGAGAAGGGGAAGGGTCAAGGTTACAGTGTTAAAATCATAGTAGAGGAAAGGCACCCAACATGCCACTATGTAAACAAAAATGCATTTTATAAGCCTCTAATTGAAAATACTAATATACAGAATGTCCAGGACAGGAATGCTATTTTTTGTTGAATCCATCTCTAAGCTTACAAAGGCACCACACAATTTGGTACAATTGTTTTCGGGCCCTTTTGCAGACAGTCTAAAAAAGGATTGGATAGCTATGGAAACAGAAACCCCCTAAGCTTGAAGCATTCCCAGGGTCCATATGCGAACAATAGCATTGCCGCTGCTTGTATCTCTGTGGTTAAATAAACAGCTTTTCTAATTCACCAACTTCCACACCAAAAATGAAACATGCATATCTTGTTAACTAACCTTTCTTCCTCAACATATCAGAAGTTCTGGCTATTTCTGGTATTGTTGACAGGTCAGACAGGGTGCCGCTGGACGGCATCGGGTTATGGAATTCACTCCTGTGAATTGAATGCCTTTTCAGCTCCTGAAATGCCAAGCTGGCTGCTCCACAGGAACAGTGCTGCAAGAAGTACTCCTACATAAGGAGAGACAACAGAAGAAAAAGGGTTACAGACTAAAAGGGGACCAGTCAGTCAGTTACCAAGTTGTTTCATCTTTATGAAACTACCATAGGCTATATTTGTAGAAATGAAGTTATTATTTTTAGCCCACCTGTGCACTTCAGGCTTCAGTATGTTGTTAACAATTCAATATATAGGTCTCAAATGTTCTACTAAATATGTAGTTTTCATTTTAAACCATTAGAACAGGAACTACACCAGGTTAAAGATAGCTGTCTTGCACTTCCTGGGTCATTTCCCCTGGAGAGCAAAATTGTCTCCACCCCTTCAGGTCCTTCTTTCCTGTCTGTAACCAATCGGCTGCTTCCCCTAGTGACTGTAGCCAACAAAATAATTCCATAAAACTTTACCTATTGTGCACTTCCATTCGTTATATAGGCCTCAAATGTGAATTTACGAAAGAAACACATGCTATATTGTGTTTATACATACTTTTTACTTCCAAACATAATATCTGATACTACAAATGGTTAAAGAAATCTCTATCTGCAGTGCTTTCAAGTAGTCTTATCACCTGGAGAGTGTAATTGTCCCCTCCCCTTCAATGGCTTCCTGTCATTAAACATCCAACTGCTTAAATCTGTTACACTTGCACTTCATAGGTCATTTCACCTCAGCAGTGTCTTCAGGATGAAGCCTCTTACTGACTGCAAAGCATGTTAGTCATTATGGGGAAGCAGATGGTTGGTTACTGACCAGAACGAAGGCCCTGAAGGGATGGAAACAATTTCACTCACCTGAAAGTGCAAGGCTATCTGAAACCAAGGCCTGCAAACAGAGATTTGTTTAATCTAGTGTATTACCAGAAATCTTGTTTTAAAATGAAATGTTTGCCATTTGTGACCTACAGTATAATGTGAATGGAGGTACATGGCGTGGGAAATGTATGGAATTATTTGAAAGCTACAATCACTATAAAAACAGAGCTATCACATAATCATAACTGTATCAGACGTCATTTGTGACCTGCAGACAGTTTTGAGGAGTAACATCACACAGAGAGTGGTGAGAGCATGGAATGGGCCTCCTACTCATGTTTTTGAGACAGAATCTCTTAGATCCTTTAAAACTCAGCTTGACAAAGTTCTGAGATCAATCAGCTACTAGAAACCGAACACTCTTCATTTATACATTTTTCTCTTTTTTATGTTTTTATTACTGTAATCTGATTACATTTTTCAGTAACTTGTAACAGCAATGGGTCCTTTCTCAAACAGGTAACTAAATGTGGTAACTCATTACATTTCACGTGAAAAAAATAATGTAGTTACTATTAAAAGTTAGTTGCATATAAAAAAGGGCTACGGCTAATGCACAACATGGAAATCAGAAAATGCTTCAACAGTGTAATCTTACATTATTATGCTAGAAAATGGTGCACAAGGAGAGAACGAGTCGTTTCAATAGTTGGATATTCAAAGATATTTCTGTAGCCCGACCAAACTGAAAAAAAAAAAAAAATCTATGTGAAATATAAGCTGTGCCTGACAAGTAAGTGTAACTGTAACTGCCTGACAAGTAAGTGACTTGTAACTGTAAGTGATTATTTTTTACTTCTCCAGGACTGCCTACAGTATGACTAACCGGCCCCACTGCCTTTGCCAAATGAAATTCCCTCATTTCATCGCCGCTTCCTTTAAAATGTAATTCCCTCTTTGGCTCAGAGTATGGCGGTGCAATCTGGAATTCTGTCCAAGCTAACATTAAACAGTTTGGGTTGATAAGAAAGTGGAACTTTAGCAGGTTGAAAAACACAATGTACTGAAATTAAGTTATGTGTAATCTGTTCTTTTTAGTTGAGTAATAACTTTTTTTTTGTGCTAATCATTATAGCTGGTACACAAAGGAAATAACTAAAACATAAGAATCTCAGTTTGTAAGAAAAACAGGTTTTATCTTCTCACTGACTACCTTATTAAGGTTTAAGTGTAGACTAAATGATTTTGTCTTTCGTTACTGTGCTTTGTTTAGTATCTTTTATCATACAGTACCATACTCATACAGTGTCACAAATCATATACTTATATATCACATACTTTAGCGAACCATATAGATGGTTACAAAATGTTGTCCAGAAATTTTCATTAGCATATTCATTTTTAACAAACATAACATTTATATTTATAAACAAATGTTTACATTTATAATGAATGATATATCCTGACTACCATATATAGAAATATATTAGAAAGCCAATACAAAAGAAAAAAAAAACATTCCCAGCAGATTTAAGAGTAAGTAGCTTCCTTGTTCTGTTCAAATCATGTGACAGTGTGACTTCAACTCTCCCAGCCTCATCTACTCTTTCTCTCCCTCTCATATGTAGAGTATGTGAAGCTGACAGAGTTTAAAGGTCACAGTCACATGATTTGAATGGAATGAGGAAGGCTGTTGAGTGTCAGCACTTCTCCAGGCAAGTTCAAAGCAGCTCAAGGCGAGGTGAAGGCAGATTTAGAGAAGCATGGTAATAAATAGTGAAGCAACAGAACCCAGAACCACTCAGAATTAAAATGGCATTCGAATCTACTTACTGTAATCAACTTTGCAGTAAAAGGAACCACAACAAGAAACCAGTGGCACTACCCTATCAGAATATGACCTGCTGCAAGTGTTGTTGTATTAAATGGGAGGAAAAGAAAGCGTTGGAAGATGCTAAGGCTGCCCTTTGAATCGGAGATATTATGGGGCAAGTTCAGTATGGAAAAGGAGGTCTTGGTCTCAGTTCAGCTCCTCCTACATGGCACAAGGCAACCCCAGCTCAACGGAGGAAGCTGGTAGTCAACGAGGTGCAAAAGCAGGAGGAGAGGATCAGGTGTGTAAAGGCAGTTTCCCAGGCCAAGCAGGGAGAATGGGTGAGATAGCAGAGTGTGGAACAATGCAAGATTGGCTGGCAAAATCTATGAACAATGGAACAGAGCAGGAACAGTTTCCTCATCAGATCATCATATGATGTTCTCCCATCACCACAGAACCTAAACCTCTGGGTGGGTGAGGATCCCTCATATCCTTTGTGTTCATCACCTGCAACATTAAAGCACATTTTGACAGGATGTAAGGTGGGTCCTAGCCAAGGAAAGTTTACTTGGCGCCATGACCAGGTGCTGCGATGTTTGGCCTTAGCATTGGAAGAGAAGCGTAACCTGACCAATAAGTTGCCACCAGTTCCATCAAAGCATTAGAAACAAAAGACAATATTCCTCCATCCAGGAGAGCAACCACCAAGAAAAGGTGTTAAAATCAAGCCTCGCCCAGGACAACTGGAAACTGCTAGAGACTGGAAGATACTGGCAGATGTTGGTCAACGGCTTATTTTTCCAACTGAGATTGCCACCACTAACCTTCGACCAGACATTGTCTTGTTGTCTGGATCAGCATGCCTTGTTCATCTGGTAGAGTTAACAGTGCCATGGGAGGATGCTGTGGATGAGGCGTATGAGAGGAAGAAATTTCGATATGCTCAACTAGCTGCTGAAGTGGAGCAGCAAGGATAGAGAGTCCAAGTTTACCAAGTGGAGGAGGGTTGTCGAGGATTTGTGGCACACTCTACAACCCGGTTTCTCAGAGACGTCGGGTTCAGTGGCTAAGAGTTGCGTCGCACAGTGAAGAATTTATCTGAAGCAGCAGATAGGAGCAGCAACTGTCTGTGGTTGAGATGGAAAGATTCTGGATGGGGCTCTCAAGCACAATAGAAAGAAAGCAACGCTGATATACGGGTAAGTAAGCTGGGCTGAGCTGAATGGGGATGGAGGGGGGTGATGCTGCAACACCAGAATCACTGTTGAGCCCTCTTGAGGTATCGTGGGCTAGTCGACGAAACACAGAGGACGGAAGGTGCCCACTTGAAGACCCCAGAGATGTACCCTACTTAGCCCAATCCAAACGGTTGTCATGCTGATGCACTGGGGAGACCGCACAGGTTGATCCCCAGAGCCAGCATCGCAGCCGTTGTGTGTGTTGATGTGCTATGGAGGAAAATAAGCTGATCCCTGGAGCCAGCAATACACCAGCAATCAACACCAACTGAAGGATATCTACATCATCAGATGGAAAGCAACGCAAATGGATGGAGATGCAGATGGATCACATTAGTTTACTGTAAAACTACGTCTTAGTTGGTGCTTATCTTGGCGCGAGCCGAGTTCAAATCAGCATTAAGTTAACATCTACTCTCATGTAATGGAAATCAAGGACTGCAAATTGTTTGAAAGTATATATTTTTAGCAGCATGAAGACAAGTCTCCTTTGATATCTTTGCTTGCTTTTTATTCTTAAAATGTGGGTTATTTACAGATTTTTTTCAAGTAATCACTTATCACTAATCTTATCACTTCCTGTGTGGAACGTCAAATAACCCGTTTGCAGCTATTGGAGTGAAACTGACCAGTAGCACAGGGAGTGATTTCGGACAGGACAGTGGCTGCAACATTACCTCTATAGCATTGCCTTTCAGATAGCTGCATATTCTAAATTTAAGTATAATACAATTGAAGAAAAAGAGGACCAGTGGTAATATTTGCTTGTGCTAATTAAACAATGTATTTCAAAACCTTAAATTATATATAGTCTTAACCCTAATTAACATCACTAGCCTCTCTTTAAAAAATATCTCTCTCTCTCTCTCTCTCTCTCTCTCTATATATATATATACCGTTCACTAGAGTATATGGCTAGTATGGTAGTCTTGGGTTAAACACGGGCCAGTAGCTTTTGGAACTGATGCGTTCCAGATGACATGTGAAGGAGGCCATTTTTGTTTTAAGAAGAGGGGAGTAATCGTTATTAGCAAACATATCAGGGATCCTCAAATCTTCCCTATACATCTGTCCAGGAATGTTTACCATGCCATTCCCCCCACACCAAGCCTCTTACAGCAAAGCTGATCAGATGGATTTGCAGTCTGTTCAGGAGCCATTTGCTTTGCCTAGACGCACCCACTAACTTTACAAGGCAATCCCAAGCTCTGGATATCATCTGTTTCTCATTGTGAACTCAGAGATAGGGCTTTGACATGTGTGTGGAAAAAGAGAGCTCTGAAACGAATATTAATTTCAACATTCCTTCCCTGCAGGTCTTGAGCATATTCCAGGACACCAGAGAGAGCCAAGAGGAATGCAGTGTTCTTAGCATTTCAAAATGCTGCACAAATCTTAATGTTGGAGAAACTAGTCATTTTCAAAAGTAAAATGAAAATATAAATGTGGCAGCAGGCCCTAATCACAAAGTTTTAAACATTCATAAACATTTTTCTTTAATTAAATTTATTTTCTTATGTATTCAATTTACATAGGGAGTTGTCAGGAATTGTTTCATGCTTACACAACTTCCTTTAATCCATTAAAACAACATCCCTTAAGAATAAAAGCTTGGTGAACCGGGTCCTCTATATTGCACAATTTCTTGTTATTCATTTTACTTTTACTTTGTTATATTTTCAAGATAACGTGTTTGATGTGTAAAAGCCCTAGTAACAAGAAATATATTATTTTTTTTTGTATCAAAATGTTGACTCTTACATGTGTAAAGAAATTGTAGCTAACAAAATAAACATTTCCTAGAAATCTTACCTGTTGTGCACTTCTACAGGTGTTTGTTAGGTAACATAATGGGCTAAGATGCCAAACCATTACAATTGATAACATCTAAATTCTTAACGGAACAATGTTAAGTTGCTATTTTTTACCATCACAGGTAGGTTGATGTATTTTTCATGGCAGTGAGACTCTTAAGGCAACTCCTACCTCCTTCGTTTGCTTCGTCCTGCTCTCTTTCTGTAGGCCACAGATTTGCTTCTGGAGTTTGCGGTTGTGCTCCTGGAGCTGGCCGATCTTCTCAATGAGCTGGCAGATATGCTCCAGGTATCCCAGGCCAGAGCCCAGAGCCTTCACCTTCCCCTGGTTTACCTGCAGCCACACAAGAGATCAGCCTTACAGTAACTGTAGCTAACAAAATAGCTTCAGAAATATGGTAACACTTTAATTTAGGGATGCGTTATAAGTAGTTATAAACAATAGCAATAACAAAACAATGGCAAAAGTGTATAATAACTATATTGCAAAAACAAAGCAACCCCATACAACTGGTGAGACAGACACCAATCCAATTGTAAAAAAAGACAGACAGACAGACACACAGGCATAGAAAGACAAACAGACTTGAAAAGACACACAGACTATATCCGTCATAAGCGATTATAAACAATAGCGCACAAAATAATGACAAAAGTGTGTAATTATTATTTCTATTCATATTCTATAATTGTTAATAACATCATTAATAACATGTTTATAGATTATTTATAATCCCTAAACTAAAGTGTTACCAGAAATCTTATCTGTCTTGCGCTTTATTAGCTAAATAGTGTTTCTTTTCAAAACTGTACATTTGAGGCCTATATAATGAATGTACACTGAGTGTACAAAACATTAGGAACACCTTCCTAATATTGAGTTGCACCCCCCTTTGCCCTCAGAACAGCCTCAATGGACTCTACAAGGTGTCGAAAGTGTTCCACAGGGATGCTGGCCCATGTTCCTGCCAATGCTTCCCACAGTTGTGTCAAGTTGGCTGGTAGTGGATCTCTACTCTGAATAGCTCGTTCCATCTCATCCCACAGATGCTCAATTGGATTGAGATCTGGTTACTGGGCAGGCCACTGCAGTAAACTGAATTCACTGTCATGTTCGTGGAACCATTCCTGGACAATCCTAGCCTTGTGGCATGGGGCATTATCCTGCTGAAAAAAGCCATTAGCAGATGTATACACTGCTGCCATGCACCTAATTGGCAACAATGTTCACATATCCTGTGGCATTCAAACGTTGCTCCACTTTTACCAAGGGGCCCAATGTGTACCATGAAAACACACCCCACACCTGGATTCACCTCGTCAGTCTATTTCATGGAAAGAGCAGGTGTTCCTAATGTTTTGTACACTCAGTGTATGTGTATAGCAGAGACCATCCATGGAACTAATTTGTTAGCTACAATTAGTGTAACAGAATCTTCAACCACAGTGGCAGTACAACTGTTCAGTACTAGGGGTAATGGTGAAGAACTGGCAAACATGCATTCTGCAAGCAAGTTTTTAAAAGTGATTGTAGCTTACAACATAATTTCATCAATCATACCTGTTGTGCACTTCCATTCATTTTACAGGTATCACACATGTTACAGTAAACATGTATTTTTTATTTTATTTTAAAACACGTTTTCTAGTAAAACACTAGGTTAAATAAATCTATGTTTGCAAAACACGCTTTCAGATTGTGTTGTAATTCATTGGTCATTTCCCTACCCAACCGCTTATTTCCTATCATTAACCAACCAGCTGCTTACCCATATTGACTGACATGGTTTCAGCCAGTAACAACAACCACAAAACACTGCTGAGTGAAATGACCCAATATAAATGTAACAGATTTCCTGAGAGTAAGGCAAGGAAACTGAGAACTTCCTTTAACCTAATGTAGTACCGGAAATATAAGTTTTAAAATGAAAATACATGTTTGCTGTAATATGTGTTTCTTTCAAAGCTGCACATTTGAGACCTATGCAACTGATGGACATGGAAAAGGTAAGAGACCACAAGTATCACATTGATTTGAACCCATTACACACAAGTTATCCATTGCAGTTCCTTGTCAGTATCAGTGTGTTGCCTTTGCTGTTGTGGTCTGCAACTGTTGTATCTGCTAGGGATTCTGAAGGACAATCACTAGTAGAATAGTATCCAAATGGTGTTTTTCAACCTTTTCTGGAAGAGTAACTCCAATACAGCTGGACACAATAAAGCAGGCTATCTTTACAAGGCAGATTGGAGTCTACACTGACAAATTCCAACTGCCTGCCAAGGTTTTAACAGCTTCTGGACCAAAAAATGTGTTTAATCAAAACCAGCATTGTGTTTTATGATACAGGCATGCAGCACATTATGCAACACAATTGACAAACTCACTCCCCACCACTATCTTTGCATTGAAATTAAGAATTGTGGTGCAATACTGGGTGTGATTAGTCAAAACAATGACAACTGACCCTACTCCCTAAAAACAGGGCCTTCTTTATCAAGGGAAATGTCAAACAAGTTTCTAACTCTTTCATGTATAAAATATTGAAAATACCTGAAAAAAAAATGTTTTTTTTTCTTCTTTTTTTTTCATTGCTTTATATTGGGAAGAAATAACATCCTCATATGAGGTCATCATGCATTTGAATGTTCCACATGTGCCTATATAAATATAGAAGAGTGTTGTTTTTTTTTTTGGATCTGTCCCCATATGAGGTCGCCATGCATGAAAGGGTTAAAAACTAAATATTTCTCTCCATGAACAAAACAGACATACCAACTGTCACCAACCAAACGCTCACTGTGGACTTGTGTTTGTGTTTTGTGTTACATGTGGGTGTATAAGATCAGGACTATTATTTCAGGACCAACCGGTGGATTAAAACAGAGCAATACACACCGCTGTATTGCCTGTTTCTCATTGTTAGTTTACTGCCGTTTTGTCATCAGACTTTGGATTATAAAAATAAATAACACTGCACTTGGATTACCGTTGTCTGTCTGTTCACTGATCACTGCTGCATTCCTGAACCTGCACACTATTAAACACTTTGCCACAGAGTTATGAGAACAAAGCACTGTAAGGAGACTGAATAAAGTTTTTTTAAAAATATGTAGTGAAGACAGTTTTGGGACAGAGGGTAGGAGAAATATTTTTACAAGGAGCGTGGTGAGTGTATGGAATGGGTGACCAAGCCATGTTGTTGATTTCTGGAATCAATCATCTACTGGAATCAGACGAGCCTTGATGGGCCGGATGGTTCGTTAGTATCTCATGCTTCTTATCTAAACTTAGCAATGGAGTGTATATTACTGAATTTACTGTATAAAAATATAGCAGCTCTTAACTTTAAACTGTACAATTAATCACAGGGAATGATTTCTTGACCCCTTAAAATACAAGTGAAAAGGGGGTTATCTGAAGTCATTGTTGGTTTATTTTGATGGCATCTTTGATGGTCTTATCAATTACAGTTGACAGTGAATGGAACAAGTATGGGGGTCATATCCCTCCAGTGAAACCTGTACACTGTGCATTGACATCAAGTTTTGTAACTAATGTATAGTATATAGTGGCGCACTAATTCCTGACCTCCGTATATCCTGGTTTCTTGGGCAGCACTAATTTGCACATGCTTTCAATGAATGCCAGTTGAGAGTATTTGAGGTTAATGACAAACATTAGTCTGTCTTTGCAGAAGAGAAGCTGGGAATCAATCAGGCTCCCTATCTTTAAAATGAAGACACCCCATGAGACAGGGGTGGCTCAGATATTGCTTGGACATATTATTAAACAAGCAAAATTTCCAAAATCGTCTCAATGTGTCTCAGTTTCCATAGTTTTCTTACTTGCTTGACCATAAACACTGATAAACCTGTGGCAAACAGCGGTGCAGTGTAAAATTTGAAGACACCGGAACGCCACTAAAATATCGATTTTCTTAAATCATAATTATACAAATTCACATTGTACTTGTATACTGAACTTCTAGTTACACATATAATAGTAATGCATTTCTCTCATTTCAACACACAGTCGTAGTCAATGCACTGTTGCTGTCGTCTTTGTCAGCATTTCATTTTAGCCTTCTTAAAGAAGTAGTTTGCAATAGAAGAAGTTCCTAACACTCTTGTCATTGCATCAAGAGGACTACTGGCTGAATAAAACAGTTATGTGGGAGATGCAAGTCATGTGACTTAGCTTACCTACTATGCGAGTTCTGGCTCGATGACACCACTGCTTCTTGATGAAAATAGTACTGGAACAGTGTTCTGACGTGTTCTGGCTGAACTACACCACTGGTGGTAAGTAACATACAGTTCTCTACAAAAATGTAAGCATGACAGAAAGACAGACAGGCACCTTCATATACAGTCAGGTTCTGATTCTGACTATAAAGTGTGACAAACTGTATATATGATTCATTAAGAAAGCCAGTACACTAAGAAAATACATTCTTGACAATCACCATGGCAAAAAACTATATTTTGTGGGTAAAACAAAGAACAATTGTCCTACCTAGTCGTACTGATTTGTGAAATAATATTTGAAGTACCACCTCAGTTGAACCTAGGATAACACTGTAAGCTTAATGTGAAGCACAAACAAGCCAGTATACAATGTTTTTATTATTAAAATAGACCACAAATATATTGTAACAATGCATGCTTAAGGATGGCCCAGGTATTAAACTGTTAATGATTCCATAAGTTCTAATCACATATATTCTTAACAAAAATCTTTTAACAAATATTTATATAATGACTGCATTCCAAGTATTCCCAACAAAAGCAGGAAGTGCTACCAGATTGGTTTCCCAGAGCACAAATTCCATATGGCCCAAGTCATGTGGCTTCCTGTCTGTTCAGCCCCGTGACAAGCAGTTTGTGGAAACCAACTCCGAACAATGGAGAAAAACATGACCAAATGTCTAATGAGAATTGTGTCTGGAACTCTGTTCTCACTTGGCTTCAGGTTTCAACCTTTTGGTCTCGTGATTCAGTTGTGAAACAGGCAAGGAAACTGTTTCTAAAGTTCACATTTCCTTTTGGTTTCCTTTCCTGATCACTGATAATCTGGAAGATCCAGTCTTAATTTTCAAGTTGGTATATCTGAACAGTGTTGGAGAGTTACATGTAATACATTTTCCTGTAACGGTTCCTTTTTCAGACAGGTAACAAAATGTGGAAATGCATTATATGTTAAAAACAAACAAACAAAAATTGCTTTTAGTTACATTAAAAAGGACTACAGCTAATGCATAACACAGAAGTGCGTCAACAGTGCAAGTCAAACTTTGCATGTCACATGAGTGGGCTTTTATATCATCTTGCTAGAAAATGGTGTCAGAGAAGGAGTAAGGTTTCAACCTGACCAAACAGAAAAAAAACATCTCTGTAAAATGTAAACTGTGCCTGAGAAGTAACTATTTGTAACTGTAACAAGTCTTTTTTTTTTTTTTTTGTCAAAGTAATAAGTTATTGTAACAAGTTGCAATTGTGTTCAAGTAGCTTGTAACTGTAACGGATTATGTTTTAAAAGTGACTTACCCAACACTGAATGTGAACTGAGTTTTGTTTAACTTAGATATGATCCTGCTTTTGCTCCTGATTTTATTTATATTCAGGAGACACCTGCCACAACACCGGGTGTAGGGCCACCCTGGGCAGCCAAATTCTTGAAATTGTTCTGGGGGGATACGTGACATCTCCTCAATGAAGTAGGGAGTGGAAATCTGACGCAGGATCTTTTCCCCAAAATGGTCTGTAGAGTCTATTGAGAAGTGGACAGTATGATTGATTCGCCTTTGTGTTTGTGCTGTTTTGGAAAGTCTATAGCTTACCATACTGGCCATTTACAGCAGTTGCAAATTCTGACTCAAATGAGTACCAGGCCACACAATCAAAGGAATTCGACTGCCTCTCCTCCCAAAGAATCAATGACAACCACCCCCTGGCAAGATCAAGGCTTGGGAACTGACCCTGGGAATTCTATGGAAAGCAGGCTTATTTCAAATAAAGGTGTATTATGTAAATTTGCACATTGTGAATGAAGTGAATGGCAATCATGCAGTCACATAGTATTTGAGGAACATGGATCGGGTATTGGGGTGGTAATTATTAAGATTGTTTATGAGTTCTACTATACAGTCAGATTAAGTAAACTAAATCTAATTAAGGTTCCAGTCAAAAATCTATTTGTGTTAGAGATTTTGTGTCTTGTTAAGGGCCTACTGCAGGTCAGTGTGGCTCTTAGTCAAAAAGGCTGGACAACTCTAAATACCACATTGCATGGCACATGCTATAGAACTGTGACAGATGTGTATTAATCAGTTAATACTTGAAATTGGAACTTACTAGAGAAAAATACACTCCATGTACCGGAAAATGTCCAAGTTAGTGTTAAAAACTGGCCTCACTGCATTTTAAATTATAACTGTGTAGCACATACGTGATATCACTGGGGAAATACATTTCTGGGACTGAGCGTCAGCATGTCGATGATAAGGCCTTGCAGAAATTACACAGTGTTTCCTGCAAGTGACGTGTGAGCAGAGAGCCCCCCGCCCCAAGAATCAAGTAGACGGGAAAGGGTCATCCGACAACGCCCTTAACATCCTCCCCATCCCTCCACACTGTTAGTTAAAAATTCCAATTCCTATTTTTGTTTCTGTCTGTTACCTTCTTAAACAGTTTCCTGAAAATGAATATTGGTATGGAATGAAGCTAAAAGTAGTGACAGTTACAGGAAAATGCTTTAAGATTTAATTAAAAAAATCACACCATGTGACAGCGATGGTATATTTTGCAACATAGATACTGGAGGGATCAAAAACAAAACTTCCAATTATAAACTAAATGTGTATTTCCTGTTTACGTTTAACTAAATATAACAATGATTTAAATATACAATTGACCATAATATTATGGTACATATAGTCTCTCACAAGGGGTTTACTCAATTAATCTAGTAGCTGTGTTTCTATACTAAATGCTGTAGAGACAAACATATGCTGTTTAACATTCGATTGGGCTTTTGTCCCTTTATTAATTATTGAAATAATGCCATTCAAGTCATAGATCACATTTACATTAAACTAAAGATTTTAAACAGCTGCTGGATTTCCTTCCTTGTCATCCAATTAACTATGATATAGTATATTGTTGCATTCCAATAGAATGGTGCGTCACTGCCACCTCTTAATGGATGAACTAGCTACATTGGTGTTGATACATCCACCAGTTGTATTGTAATTGTTTTCCAAAGTGTGTATAGAAGGAAATGGGTTGTGTGCTGATGTAAAGCTGACAGGACACATCTGCTAAGAGTCATACTGTAGAGGGAATGTGACAGGGTAGCGTTGCGGGCCCAGATGGTATCAGCAGGGAAGGAGACTCAGAGGCAAGGGAGCTGTGGTTTAAGCGCGGCTGCACGTTTTAATCAACAAACAAAAATAATACAAAACAAAACACTCCTGCTCATAGAGCCAAATAAAAAAGTTTAACAAAACAAGTCACAAACACAATAAACAGAAACAAAATAACCAGCTCAAGGGCCAAAACAAAAGGTTTAAACAAAATCCAAAAACCATTAGCATTAGCCTTCATTACAACATTTCCAAAATAATTACAGCAACACAAACACTTACCAAAAACTTCTTCTCCAAACAAAGATTTTTCTCCCTTTATACCATGTGGCTGGAGCCTAATTATCTCATCAATTATTCAATTAGCTCCAGCCACATTCTCACATGTATTTTGGCAGGGATAGGAAATTAACCCCATCCCTGCCAACCACCACCAAAACACCATAAAACAATATTATTTACAGGCAAGGCCCTGCCCTGCCACAGGGGAAAATTAAAGAACAATAATTTAGGTCATTTACTGACATTAGCATGAGCTGTGGCTATTCATAGACAAAACTACTATCAGGATGGCCAAACTATATTAATCTAGCGTTACTGACTGCTATTAATTGTTTTATACTATATACCACGCGAATACTTTCAAAATTGTTGTATATTTTCCATATTGCCCTACCCACTTTGCATTTTACTATTTTGCTGCTATCATGTATTATGCACTTCCCATTGTATTTAATGTATTATGCACTTTTTTTCTGTATATCATGTATTTTGCATTTCTCTGTATTTAAAGTATTACGGATTTTCTTGTTGTTACTGCATCTTGTAAAGCACTTTGTGATGGTGGTCCACTATGAAAGGCACTATATAAAATAAAGATTGATTGATTGATTGATTGATTGATTTTAGGGTTATAGAAAACATGCAGAATGTATTTGTGTGTAAAAGGAAAGGCAGCAGGTATTGTTGTCACTTGACTTACTCTAGCATCTCACTCTGACAATGAACACTGATTAGTTATGTTGGGGATTGAAATTCCTATTGTTGCTGTAACTGTTTGCTTTTTGCCCTGTGGGAGTTTTTATTTGTAGAGTGTACAATTATACCTACATGCAATTTTGTGGTTTTCACAATCTGGGCTGGCCTTCGCTAAAAATAAAGTGTCAAATGTTTTTTTTTACTCCAATTGTAGGGTACATGACCCATATCTTCAAACCTCTCCACTGATCCCATTGGCACACACTGTCTGCTGTGATGAAATCCAATACCACAGCAGAGATTAATCACATATTTTCTGTTTACACAACTCAGCTTCAGCTTTGGTATGGAATTCCACCTGGTATTTCGAAAGTTGAATGATTACATTACTTTTCTTCTAAGGTAATTCATACCAGACAATCACTCATGCTTATTAACAGTGGAAAGTTATCACACCAGTTAAACCTTCTCTGCCATTTTTAGAAGGCCGTGCATGATTCAAAATGAAGAAAACTCTTTTTTTTAGCAACTCACATTTACATAAGAACAGAAGGATATCTACAAACTAGAAGAGGTCATTCAGCCCATCAAAGTTTGTCCAGTTCGTATTAGCTTGCTGATCTCAAAACTGTCAAGTCTGGTCTTAAAGGATCCCAATAATTCAGCATCAACAACATGGCTAGGTAACCTATTCCATACCTTATCTGTGCAAAGAAATGTCTCCTACTCCTAAATTCCACTTAATGTCCAGCTTCCTCTGGTCTTGATTTCTATGCTGCATATGATGTGTTGGCTAGGGTTGGTCAACTCTTTTCATATTTTAACACTTCAATCAAGCACCTAATTCTTATTTGTTCATGGGTAAATAAATTCAGTTCCCTCAACCTCCATTCCTCTAAAAGCCTGGATTAGCCAGGCTGCTCTTTACTGGACTCTCTCCAAGCGCCCGGTGTCTTTTTTGTATTGAGGAGACGAGAACTGAACACAGAATACTAAGTGTACTTTGATTTGTACTCAATACCTGTGATGCTTTAATATCTTGAATAACTTTCTTTTAGTCGTTCTTATCTGTTGCGTTTAGAATAACGAGTACAGTGCTAAATGAAAAACCCCTGGTTTGTATTTAGCACCCTACCATATTAGCAATGTATTGTGGACTAAAAAACATGTTGTGGTTAAAAATATAGAAGTGCCACTTGTTTCGATAATTTTCTTGTGGAAACTAATGTGAATCTCGGAACAGCAAGAGCGCTTAAGAAAAAGCATGAAATGAAAAAATAGTATTAGTACGACGGCTGCAGTGGACATTTGAGATCAGCTGCACAGCAGATTGCATGCGATAGAGCCAGGTTTTACTTGTAACCAATCTGTAATCAAGCAACTAGCACCTGCCCTGTTCTTGATAGTCTGCTTTTGATAATCTGCTGTTGATAGTCTGCTATTTCAACCTCCCCCTGCCACTGTCTTTTTGGACTCAACTCTTCAGTTCAGTGTTTGCTTTGGTGGGCAACATTCAAGCATTACATCATCACAGGGGGAGGGAGTTGTTGCTATTACATAGTGTAAGCCTAACCGATACTTTCCTAGTTTTTTGTAGGGGCCATTTTTGCCTTAAACATGTAAATAAAGCTTCTTCAAGTGGTTTACAAAAATGCTAACACAAGCTAAACTCATATTGGCTACATATTGGCACTTAATATTTCATGCTTATAATAAATTGTGCTTATTGTAACTGTAGCTTTTGTGCTGTGTGTGTGTGCGTGTGTGTGGGGGGATGGGGGGGGGGGGGGGTGTACTAAAGATGGTGGTCAAGCTTGTTGTTGGACATTTGCATAGCCCTGTTATTGCAGGAATGTTTTGACATTTCAAAACCGAATTTGTTCCACAGTTCAATATCCTTTTAGGCAGCACTTGGTAAATGACCAATTTGTTCATTTTTCTTTCATAATTTGAGTAATATACATTCTTCTGTAATTCCACAAATACTGTTGAAAAGTAGGACACTTCTCAGAAATAATAGCTAATACACTTTTAGAAATTTGAAGAAAAATTGTTTCAAATCTAACTGTTTTATGAAGCTCTCACATTTATTGGGCACTAATGATGATGGTAGGTGGAAAGGCACAGTCACTGTTTTTTGTTTTCCTTTATTTTTGGTTGTTTACTTTGTAGAAGCCGCACTGATAGCCTGCCAGAGTAAATGACAGGTTTAATAACAAAAATGCATCTGTGTCCCTCCAAGTCAATTTTATAAGCTGAAAAAAAAAATCAGATTGTGGAAAGTCTTTGAACCAACCATGTTTGAAGAAACCCAAACGTATGGGTAACAGAGCTTCATTTTACTCCATGAGGAATTACCTTATTAGCTTCAGTGACAAGTGATGATAAAGCTTGAATTTACCGGCAGGTATGCTGACTTTCCTGTCAGCACTACACGTTAATGTTAGCCATGAAGAGTTAGGAGGTGGGAGGAGGGGGGTTTGGAGGAGGCTTGAAACCTAGCCAATACTTTGCAAACAATAGCAGCTATATGAAAGAGTCTTTATCAGGCTAAATATGTGAGTAATTCAAACAATTTTACACCTGTGTGATAAAGTTTGCTAATGATCTGTTCTTGGTTGGTGATGCAGGTCTCCGCGAGGCAGCCCGCAAGGTGGCTGGGGTTCATTAGAAATGAATGACAGCATCTGTAGATCCATTCAGTTCAGATGAATAGGTGCTGCTTGATGAGCAGCTGAATAAAAAGACTCGCCACTGTTTTTCATTCACATCGGAGAGCAGTAAACCATGAAAACACATGCAGGCTGAATGCATTTCACAGCTAGTTTACTACTGTATATTGAGCCATCCTAACTATTAAACACTCAATATAGTTCTATCTATTGAGCCACACTGCCATATCTCTGTATACCTTCATGTGGTGCATTTGTAGATTTACCCTCCAATAAGAGTTACAGCTGCATAATAACATAAAACACACTGACAAACACTTCATGTCAAAACATGTGTCTAATTATGTTACTAGGTTCAGTTGATTTAAGGAGTCATGATATTTGTTTCTATAAAACAATAATCAATTTGGATAATCACATTTTGTATATTTATATCCTTATGGAATGAAAATATATTTAAATATATTGAGAAATATAATGTAATATATTACAAAATGTATTACACAATATATGCCAATATATTTAAATATATTTTCGTTCCATAAGGCTGGCTACAACCATCTGTAGCTGATTTAAATGTTGTACACTGCACTACTCACTATACAAGAAAGACATAGACTGACGACAATAATTATTCAAATTTTGAATGCTAATACAATTCAATAAAAAGTATTTTGGAACAATGAGAATAAGAAATTTCAACTCAAAATGACTGAAAAACACAGTGTTGCGTAGGAAAATGTTGTTGTTGTCCATATTGTAACACTGTTTTTATTCAGGAACGTTTGACTGGAGAAATAGATTTCCTTCTAATCCAGTTCATGCTACCTCCTGTAACAATGCTGGTGCTCTGATTGAAATGAGTGGCATGTTGTGGGGACAGAAAGCCGTCATTGATACAGTTTTTCTTTTTTCTGGAAAACACTGCTGTGTAAATGTCGAGAAATGGATTTGATTTAATGACCCATGTGTGATTAAAACTGTCAAAAGATTGGCATTATGTTTACAAATATAATGCTACAATACGAACAGCACAGATACAGCAAAGGTAATTAACACTTGTAAACTCTGCAGGGTGTTCAGTATCACTTTGAGAAATGCTTTTTTTTTTAAATTTGACACTGCAACTTAAATTCAAAATATATCACAGGCTTAAATGAGAGTACATTTTACCCACTTATAAAACAAAAAGTATTTTGCTGTGTGTGGGTAAATGTCTTTAATGGATTCATTGAATCATTTAAGGAAACTAGACTAACTTAGGATAAAAAAAAGAAGATTATAAAAAAGAGAAATAGCTGAAGATTAATCATAATAACATGCCTGTTTTCTGTGCAGGCTTTGTAGTGTTTATCTCACTTTCCACGATCAACACAGAGCTGATAGGAACTACAATACAGTGACTTTATTGCATATCTTTTTTGGTTTATAATGTAAATCCCATACAGTATCTGTTTATCAGACATCCCTGGGAATGAGATTTAACATCTCAGTGGGTCTGTGTTGTAAACATATCTTATCAGAGTCAATGAAAAAAAAAACTATATATATATATATATATATATATATATATATATATATATATATATATATATATATATATACACATATATATATATATATATATATACACACACACACACACACACACACACACACACACTGCATGTATGCAATGTACAGTATGTTATTGCTTACCTCACTTAACCTACAGCACTCGTCCATGTATTCATCCAGACTGTCGCTAGTGGAATACTTCTGTAAACGCTGTTCCTCAAGATCACCCTCCGTCATATCATCAAAAGCCTCCCTGAATCCACTGCTAACTGGCCTGGTATCATCAATGGGAATTTCTGTAGCAACCTCCACTCTAGAAGCCTCTTCCACATCCTTGTCTGTCTCCTCAACAATGTTCTCATGGCTGTGGTTAAAAAAAGAACCACCTGTTTTCTGACGTTCAGTGAAGGCAGCTTGGGTATTTTCAGAGCTTGGAGGCTCATTGGACTCTACCATATTTTTCTCCCTGACTGCCTGCTGAACAGAATTCTCTGTCTCCTCCATCTCTGGGCACTTGCTCAGCAGGAATATGTGGTCCATTACTGGACCGGAGGCAGGAGAAGTGCTGAGATCCCCAGAGTCACAAGAGGAGCCCCTGCTGTGGACTATGAAGCTCTGTTCCGAGCTTGTAGGAGTAGAAGGGGAATTGGCTCCACTAGGCAGCTCCACACCAGAGTCCTCCGATTCAAATTTGAACAGTTTGGACAGTCTACTGCATTTGGATTCCTCAGTGCTGAGGTCAGAGTATGGTGTCAAATAGCCAGGCTTGTTCTGAGCTTGCCCTGGTGGAGAGTGCTCCTCATGACTCTCTGAGGGCTCGTCTGACTCTGCGATGGAGTCACTAGCGAGAGACCCTTCAGCACTCACAAACTCTGCTTGGATGTTATTCGATAGGATCTTCATCTTGGTCAGCACCACTTCACTCTCCAAAGGTATATCGTTCTTCCCTGCCAACAAAACAGAGATAAGAGATTACTACAGCTGCAAAGAACAGAACCTCTTACAGGTTTGGTTGGAATTACAGAAGTACAGAATCTTTCTTCTTATAAATGTATTTGAAATGCAACCAAAGAAATAAACCTAACCTGGGCAACGTTTTGCTATTACTCTTAAAAACTGTTGATTTCTAAACAAACAAACAAACAAACTGACGTCCTATAGATTTTTTTTTTTTTTTTTTAAATGTAAGCGTGGCTGTGGCAAGGTGTGTAGACCCAGCACAGAACACAATACAAATTGTACACTGGTTGTATTTTGTATTTTAGGTTTGAAAATAGAGGTAATTCAGTCTCCAGCATCTCCCCTGTACTGAAGTTTTATCTGTGGCAGGAGCCTGTAGCTGTTTGAAACTGATGGTAATTGAAGCCACTGACTGTCAGTTGGCCATTAATTGACTTGCCACGGGCACAAAATGCAGGACTGGGATGAGTTTATTGAGAGAGAGTGAGAGGAGTAAGCAGAACTGGAGCTTCTGCACTATGCAGCCCAAAGCAGTCATTGCACTAATTGAGTTATCAACTTTACTGTTAATTTTCTTTTTTGGAAACACAGTACGGTACCACATATATGATAATGAAGCATTTCCTCAGCAGTCCTTTTCCTTCTAATCCAGCTATTAAGATTATCAGGAGATTAGAACACTAGTTTAGCCTCCTCAGATAACCTCTGCCTTTACTTAAGCCTGGCGATGACCATACTGTGCATCACAGATAAAAAGCATGTAACATACAGTATGAAGGAGTAGGACAGATATGTGTAACACATACTTTTATGCAAATACGGTAGGACCTGTGACATGTATAGTATTCTGTAACATAGAAACTCTATGTCTCAGTCACAATGGGAAAGACAATGGACCATACAAATGTTTGTTTTGTTGTTTTTACACAGTGCAATTCAAAAGGTAACTGTAATTCAAGGTGTTAAACATTAAGGAAAGGCCAGGTATCTCTCCATTGCATACTGAATTAGTGTCTTTGTTCCTCAAGGTGGCCCTACACCCTATTCACAGTTTTGGTTGTAATAGTTTTGTTCTATCACCTCTTTAAAGGGCTTAACCCTTAACAAGCAGAAATGAGCGGCCCACATCATTGAACAGTGCCCATATCACCCTGATGAAGTGAACACGAAAACTAAAAGCAGGAGATCGATTCTGTTAATAATAATTATTATTACCACAGGATTGAACAAAGCTGTCGAATCAGAATGGCTGTGAAGGGGCTTGTACATGGTGCTACACATAGATAAAAGTATGTAGCTAAAAGTAGGTCAAAGGGGAGAAGTAAGGCCACTTTCAGACAGATGCTAGAGAGGCGCACCAAACTCAATTGAAATTAAGTACATCTTAAATAAAATCAAATCATAGACAAATGATGACATATGGTTATTATAAATAAAAACTTGGTTATTTGAGAGCAGTAGGCCTACACAATGCAGTTCACGCATGTCAAACAAATACAGCTAAACAAGTTTTAAAGACATTTAACCATCATTTATTGTAAAGAAAATAATAATAATAATAATAATAATAATAATAATAATAATAATAATAATAATAATAATGCATATGAATATAAAAGTTTTTCAGTCTTTAGGGACTGTTTTTACCCTTAAGACCATGATCTATCCGCCACACTGCAATCTAGTCACTGGGGCTTTCTCCCTTTTCGGAAGCCATAGTGCTAAGGGCAGATCAGTGAGCAGATTCCCCAGATAGAAGTACGATTTTCTGTCAGTTAAAAATTAGAGCGTCGGAGCTGCTGCTGGGAGTTTGGCTACGAAACATTTTTTTACAGCTTCATTTCTATTAAGTCGAGTTACAAGAACATAAATCACTGCATCCCCATTTAGTTAAAAAAACTGTCACTGACAATTATTGAAATAGTCATTGTATTGTTGTTTTATTTCTATTTATATGCTCACTGCTCCTCCATGAGCTCTGCCTTGATTGATTAACAGTGTGGGATGCTACACGATACTTTTTATCAAATCATTTGTGTACATTAGCATTAAATGCAGCTTAGTTCAGTTTGCATCTGGAGCTCCTAATGAAACCAAGGTGCACCAGAGACACTTGGAGTGGCAGAGGAAGGCGTGCTCGCATCAAAAGAGCGTCGAGGTGAACTTAATTGTTGTTTCAGGCAGCGCTCTACACACATACTTAATTGGGACTTAATAAAAAATGTTGTGCTTGAATTGAGTTTGGCACAACTCTAGCATCGGTCTGAAACTGGCCTAACATTTTAATAAACGTCACAACCATTTTTGACATCATCTATGTTATACATTGCTGCATTCCTGACCGCATACCACAGAGTTGTGTTGTTGATGACCTACATAGTTGCCTTCACCTTTCCTGGTGAAAGATGTCTTCTGCTCTGAAACAACATTCTGGCAGTTAACGTGTACCCTAGGCAGTAAAACCAAAGAGCTACGCAATAGAAAACTACCATGACAAGGAAGTAACGTAAACACTAACCTGTTGGAGTTGTATTTCCATGTTTTACCAAGTCACGATAACGTAATTATTTACGGTATACTAGGAGGATAGTAACTAGGCTGCTTCACTTGACAGGAATGAATGTTAGGATGTCATTATTTCCCCATGCTTTAGTGGCGTGTTGTGAATGTAGAGTGTCATTGAGGTAGTAGTTAATTACAGTGGGATAGTTTAGCCTCAAGCCATATTTATACTTCACATATAATTGCTCCACTTTCAACCTCTATCCATTTTAGTTTATGTTTGCAATTTGGATTACCCTTATAAAAACACACGTCTAGTTCCAGTTGTATATAAATATGGGTTATGAAAATAGCTGTAAGCATAAACATTTCTTTATTAAAAGTAATTCTCGAGATGTATGTAAACACTGCAATAAGGGTGCTTAATAATCTATTAAGTGCAAATTAATAGGCTACTATTTATATATAGGTAGTGTAAAACAAAAACAAAAAAACTCGGGTTCAATCAACTCCAGCAGAAAACATGTCTGGAGGTCGTGCTCAAAACTACACAACAGAACAAAGGCACCGTTCAAATGTTTAGAGTGGAATTGCTACAAAGTTCAATGCATGCGTTTCCTGAGAGACAACCAGCAACAGTTACAACTTAAAAAAACATTATGGAAACAACTGAAATTGGAGACCACAAATGCTATTCTGGAGCATACACCAGCCCTTGCCCCAGCTCTACAGCAGGATTACATCCATTGTTCCTGATTCACAGTCCCCCATTGATGACGTCATTGACAGTGAAGCTGGATGGGATTTACAACCTGTTCCGGAACCTTCAGGTATGTCATCATGTACTGCTGCAGGAAAAGAAAAGTTCTCCAAGATATACATATATGTAAAATCTTCCATGCCTATTCACAGGCACAGGGGGGAACACTGGGTGCCAGACGCTTCAGCCGCCAACAGTTGCAATGTAAGCAATATCATAAAACATGCCAAAATGAAGTTCTTGTCACAGGTACAAGGTGAATATACTGAGAGACATTAAAAACGCAACAAATGATGTTGGAACCAGTATCATGTGTTGCTTTTTTAAATATCTCTCATATATATATATATATATATATATATATATATATATATATATATATATATATATATATATATCCTTTAAAATAAGTCTACCAAAATAACATTGGTTTACCCTCACTGTACTTTCATGAACGTTAATTACATCTCCACAAACACGCAGGAAAGAACCGGTTGCATTGAATCTGAGTGCTGTTAGAACTTGAATTTCTGGGGAAGGGGATGTCCTCCTCTTGCCGTTTGTTGCAGCAGATTTATCAGTCTTGCGACTGCGATCTTCAATAAACGACGTCGCCTTTTAAACTCCCTTTCATTGTCTACACTAATCGAGGGATCCGATGGCAGCGATATTGTCGAGATCCTGATCTAGAGCGAACTCTTCGTACATACAGAACGGTCCCATACTTGCAATTGCAAATGTTGCGCAAACTTGTCTCTTTTAAAGGGTTGTTTATTAATTGCACGTTGGTAACTGAAAGCATCAACTTCTGTAATATCATTCAATGGCTTTACATTTTTACAAATGTAATGTGTAATTGTTGAACGGTCTGATTACTGACACAACATCAACATTTCACGAAAGTGACTAATGTAGTAACACGATTTTTTAAAGCAGTGTTGCATTAATTGCATTTACCACATAACTGTATTTAGTACTGTAAGTCTGGGGTTTAGATCTCCTCATTTGATGGTTTAATTTAGTCCGCTATATCAGGAACATCTAGGGGGCAGCAGTGAGCATTTGCAGTTTGTTGCAATTGGTAACATTTTAGTCCACAGCTGGAGACTATTGTGAGAGACGAGGTCTGTTGCAATTGAGACTTATTTATTAGCGCATAAGTCAGGCAAGACCCGGAGGACTAACTACAAGATCATCCGCAGCTAGTCAGATTCATTTGTTAGTTGCAATTGACCCAGTATGTATTATTTGGCAGGACGAGCAAGGTGCCTCCTGCCATTATTTGATTTGTTATTTTAAAAAATACTTTGTGAGAATGCGTGACAGCAGCTACTGATTTAACTGACTGACAGTCACGCATATTGTGAAACAGATATGTGGTATGAAGTCCATGGCTGATGGGTAATAAGATAATTAATAGCTAGTTAACTCCTCGGCCATAATATAAAACACCTGCAGTTTGGCTGCACAGGTAGCATCAAACTGAGTTGGAAACATGTTGCATGTAGGCAGCAAAGGAACAAAACAATTGCTACTTATTTTGAACCATCTTGAAGGTACTCTTGTTCATGTTTGTTTATTTTGGCCATAATGCTGTTTTCTTTTGTTATTTGAAAGTTTGTTTATTATTTTGTAAATAAGTACTGGGCGCAGCCAGTGGGTCATTCAATGAATCCATTGTATAGTATATAGGAATGGTTATTTATAAAATCCAAACCCAATAACTTTCAGAGAACCCGTTCAGACAAACACACTGACTAGATGTCATTTTTCAGCATTTATCACTGAACTTATTACTATCTTTTAGTATTTCTAAATCTAAATCACCACTATTGTTTAGCAATAGGTATGGGTGATATACCTACAGCATCACCCGACCCACTCAATATAAAAAAGACACGGGCATCTGCAATACCCCTCACGCAACCATTTCTTTGCTACCTGCAAAGAACGTTGAAGACACTGCTAAAGACTTGTAGTATAAGTGTTTGTTGATTTAACTTGTAGTATTTCTATAGACCTCGCACGTCAGATGGAGACTGAATCCAAAGTGTTTCAACCCCTTGATTGAAAATGGGAATAATTTGGATTTCCCTGCATTCTCAGGATATCTCTTGTACAATCACTGCTTCTTTCCAACCAGGTGGTGTAATAGAGCTACCAGGAATGGGAACATGGAGCACTGGGTAAGCACAGGCTGTCACTATCGAAAGCCCAAAACTGACAGTCCTGCTTTGATCAGTTTAATATCAATACAGAGTGCAGTCATATGGAACATCTCCTCTTTCTTGTGGCCTGGCACCCGATACCCTGAGTGTCAATCACTGTATGTATTCTGATTATTGGAAATCACGCGCAGCTTTTTAATCTGTCTCCCATTACTCATCAGACCAGTTTATACTCCCTTCTATCAAACCCTCTTTTGTCTTTTATCAGGAAGTGCAATAACAGAATGCAAGTACTCCTGCTGAGAAACTAATGCTCCAGGGGCACGATTATCAAGATTTATTGCATAATTTTGTTTTTTTTTTTTTTTTTGTGGGGGGGGGGGGGGGGGGGGGGGGGGGGGGGGGGGGGGGGGGGGGGGGAGGGGGGGGGGCATAATTTCATTTTTTTTTTTTTTTTTTGGGGGGGGGGGGGGGGGTACTTTTTTTATTTATTACAAAACCAACAGTGCTACCTTGAAGTGGAACCTTGTAAACCAAAACTAATTTAAATAAGGAAGACAATGAGAAAAACATGTTGTTGAAACCTGGGATTTTATGTCTCTCTTAATATTACAAGTTAAAAAAAAAAAACTAGTAACAAACAACTGAGATGCACCTTAAATTGATTTTTTAATTGCAGTTACTGCTGGCACTAACCCTGGACTACATATTCAAGGTAAAGGACGATAGTTAAAGATCACCGCTTATCTGGGCTTGCGAAACCGGAGAAAACAGTTTTGTTTCGCTTTGATAAAAACCCTATAAATAAATACGACCCCAAGTGTTTTTAAACCAAATTACTTCATCCCTTTCACATGAAAATGATTCAGGGTGAAGAGGACCAGTTTGCCAGGTTTAAATTTAAAGTTTTGAAAGGATAAAATTCCCATAGGAGGCCGAAATCACGCAGTTGTTTAAGTGTTGACAAGACCAGAGGATTGAGTCTGGTGATGCAAACTGAGGCAGTGGATAATATTGCTAGACCACTGGGTTTGTGTTTGGGGCTGTCTGAATGGAATAGTACAGTTCATAGCGTTACTATCCGTTATGGTTAATTGTTTGGGTTAATTGGGCACCAATAGCTAATTTATTTTGTGTGCCCACCAAATTACCTATTCACAGGCTCTGTATATTAGATTCCAGTAGTCCTTTCAGCCATTCAGAGGTATGTGTCCAATAGTGACGTTCAATTTGAATACAGTTTCCAAATGCATAAGTTATGCAGAATCTATAATTTATCCCTACCTACAGTCGGTTCTGCTGTAGTATGTAACAAGCAACACAGGCAGACAGGATGGAAAGATAGCACTGGCCATGAAACTCGCTTTTATAATCAAATCTGTAAAGTCTTTTGAACTTAAAGCACTTTATTTGAGAGACAAGATATTATTGCATGACTGCTGACCGACTGCTGGAAAAAAATGGAATATGTGGATTTTAGGCAACTTTCATGTACATTGTTTTTCTACATGGGTAACAGTGAGCGTGTTGCAAAACGAGTTAAAACAACTACTTCTTACCACACAGCAAACCTGTTCTTGACTGTCAATACAATAGTCAAATGGAAGATCAAAGCCTATTACAGATATTGTATACTTAGTTTATTCACTTTGTGCCCACAGGGCCAGTACAGGTACACCTCAGTAGCGCAGCACAAATACAAAGAGACCTAAGTAGACCATAGAGTTTAAATGTAATGTATAAAAATTACAGAAATACAGAATGTGCTCTGATTTTTTTCTAAAAAAAGTATATTTAGTACTGAATGAGTGAACAGCAGCAAACAACTGAACTTGTGTATCACCGGTCAGCAGGGAAGCGTGCACAGGTGTAGAAAGCGAGACTAATAATTAAACTAGTGTCTCTCCCGTACCGTAGCCTCACATTAATGGTGCACAAAGCCTTTGTGGGGAACTAACAAGAAGAGGTGTGGCCTACCCTGCTCTGGAAGAGCCACAATCCAGAAGGTTTTGTGGGTATCTTTAAATGACAGACGATTAAGACCTGGATTTTTTTTTTTTCTATTGTTGACCAATTAAGAATATAATCGGTTCAATTAAATTCAATTATTTTTTTGAGAACTCAGGTGGAGGGGAGACCAGAAGACCCTGCGGCTCTCCAGGACCAGGGCTGGTCACCCCTGAACTAGAAGCATCTTGTAATGGTCTTTAGTAGAGAACAGATTGCTTTGAACTGTACTGAGCTAATTTTAATGATGTGATGAAAAACAGAAACAGTACAAGTATTGGAAACCAAATAACACCAAGTTAATTCAGTTTTGTATACCCTACAGTATTTATTCTACCTTTATTCTAACCATAGAAAGTGCTTTGTAGCCTCACAGCTTCCACATTAAATACAGGACCGGATAGATGGGTGCCATATAATGAGCTTATCATCTTTCCCCAAACTGAATGTACACTCGATGATCTAATGGGAAATTACAGTTTGAAAACCGGTATTGTGTAAAACAATGCTTGTATTTTTTCTCATTAAGTTAAAAATTGTTATTATTTTGTTTGGGTGTTGGTAATTGTTTGTAAAACAATGGGTGTCTGTTTTTTTCCATATCCTTGATTGTGTAGGCTAGAGGACAGTGCTAGGAGTAAGCCAAAATCAACAATTCATGTTTTGCACGTAAACTTATTTTCTGGCTTATTTACAGATATTATTTCACTGAACAGCATATAAAAAATGTGCATTTTTCTGCTTGGCTTTCTTGACCAAGAATCCTATAATACAAACCGAATAATTTACGGTTCTAAACATATATTCACACAATCACATGTCTCGAGTTTATTTTTGGGCTGTTATTTCCATTACAAGTCCAAAAATGAGTGACATATTACTGTGATGATAATATTTTTGGCCCGTACAACTTTTTTATATCTTCTTTGTTTCTTAAAACAGAAAAATGTCTGTTTTTCCCCAAATCTTGTTCACTAAACATAAATACGGCTTTGTACGCAGTTTCCTTTGAATTTTTCTGTCATTTATATTCATTCCCCAGGTGAATTTCCCTGTTTTATTTTGTTAATTTTTTTCTATAGTACTGTGCTTATACTGCGAGTGAAAAATGTTTTCTGTTTTATAATAACGCAATATTTGTCATTTTCTTTTTATCATACTTGAAATCAGTACGTACTTTTTTAACAGCCGCCTTTTCAGCTTATACTTTGGTTACGTCGGAAATTCCTGCTGGCATGTAAAAACGTTTAGATTTTACATTTATCAAGAGATCAAAGCCCATACACTAAGCTTTGATTGTGGTATTCCTAACACAATTTCACATTTCATAAACAGGCTATTTTAAACTTGTTTTGAGAGTTACAGTAAACTCCCTCCTTCAGACCAGCTCAACATAAGAATCAGCTCGGCATTAGGGCTATATCTCTCCCTGTTCAACATAAAGCTCTCTCACAGTTTACAGCTTTGATACGCAATTACAGCAGTAAAAATGTCAGCGCCCCTTAAAAGAGGAAAATAATCGTCCAATTGGCTTTTAAAAAGGCCAATGCAGAAGTTAATTGCCATTGAAGGATACTCAATTGGAAAGTGAGGGAAGGACAGCTTTTCTTGTTTTGAAATCAACACATGAATTAATCGATTCGTTGAATACCTGACAAAAAAAGCAATTCTGTGTATGTGTAGCGAGTAACAGCACACCCTCCTGATGTTTAGTATTGATTATATTAAAGTGTCCTCTATAGAGACTGAATTATTCCTGTGGAGGTATTATAGGACTATCTTCTGTAGTTGGGTCTGGTATTGCTTTTATTGTTGTACATGGTTTTATCAAGCTCCACTATTTTAATAGGGCTTGGTACTGATACATGGTCCTTGAGAGGCACTATTCAGTGTGGTTCAGATATCAGGTTGGTAACTGGTGCACATTCCCATGTATATTTTCCAATATTATATGCCTAAAATCCAGTACATAGTGTTAAAGTTGTCAGCCTACTTATCTTTTTTGACAGTGTACACATTGACTATACAGTAATATTTACAAATGATTAAACTGTGCAAACTTCTATCTGAAAGGAATTGCAAGAATTGTCAAACATTTACTTGACTCAGATCGCCATACCTTACAAAAGGTTTTTTTTTATTTATTTTTTTATTTTTTATCTAATAAATTGTTGCTGTCAAGCTTCTCATGTAAAGATTTGTTTTTAAAACTGCATATCTTTGAAGGTTCATTGACTTTACATCACTGGGTGATATAATACAATGCTGAATGAGCTATTGAGGCCTCAAACACATGGCTTTATAACTGCTCGTAGTTAATTAACCAGACTATATGTTATGTTAAAGTATGTATAGAAAAGAGTGGCCATCAACTGAAAATGAATGGGCCTCTCAACCCACTGAACTGAATAGAAGAGCTGGATGCAAACCACAAACCATACAGTTCAAAGACAAGCAACGTACCAACCAACTGAAGAGCAAGCTCTGTAGTCAAGAAGTACAGGTCTTTTGCTGATGTCAATATTATCAACCCATTACAAACTCCTTGGGCCAAATAATCTTTAAATATAGTAGTCACATTCCCATTTTTCTTTTTTTTTAGTACCAGAATTTACAATGACAGTTATCTTATATTTAAATTATATGTTAGAAATACATAGAGGGAGAAACATTTAAGAGACAGACGTCCATACATTCAGTGTAAAACTTGATACCTGTGACTCTGATTTGTTTGTTTTATTTGAGACGGTTCTAATATGAGAGTCTGTTAATTGAAAGTGGTTCTATACTGTTTGTTTGCTGAGCCTCTGGGACATTAATTGATATTCAAAACAAATGAAATCTCCTCAACATGAATAAGCTTAGATAAATAAGTTACAAACAAGTCAAATTATTTATACCAAAGCAGTTTAAGTTGAAGTATTCTGCCTACTACACAATGCGTTAAGCTCAGGGAACACGGAGCCACTTTGTGGCTTGGAACTTGGTTTCAGGAGACTGGGTTTCAGGCCAATACATGACTAACCAGGGGAGACTTGGTGTTTGATACAGCAACGTTTCCTCAAATTAGGTCTCCCAGTCTTCTGGAACCTGGTTTCAAGACACAGTTCCCGAAAGTGGCTTTGTGTTCCCTCAGCTTTAGTATCTTGTGTAGCGATAGAGTAGTGTGCTGAAGATCCTGAACATCTTGGTATTGTGTGCGTTTAGCTGTTTAGATCTTGGTATTTCAGGTCAAGGGGTTGTATAAACGCAATGAAGATCCTACAGTAGGACACAAACAGCAAGTTACGGTGACAGTGCAATGGTATAGTCCAACAGGGTTATAAACCAGGTAAAAATAGTCAAAGAGGTTGACTAGTCTGCAAAATGTTATTAAATTTTAATGTCTTGTGCTCTGTTTGTGAATGTACTGTAGCCTAACATTTTGCTGTTGGTACATTATAGTTTAAAACTGCTTGGAATTTTTTTAAACTACTGTATTTATCAATGTTCTAAACGGCACGCTGAAAAATGATTTCACAATCACGTCATATGCGATTAGTCGACTGCCAGTTTCTGAGGTCGACTGTTACTTCGTGATTTGACTATTTGTTGCTAAGTATACACAAATAGATGTACACAAAGATAGAGGAGGCTGTGCATTCCAGTGGTTAATGAAAAGGACTTGTAACCAGGAAGTTCCTGGTTCAAATCCCGGCTCACTCGTTGGCTCATTATGTGACTCGGAACAAATCAATTAACCTCCTTGTGCTCCGTCTTTCAGGTGAGACGTTGTAAGTGACTCTGCAGCTGATGCATAGTTCACACATGCTAGTCCCTGTAAGCTGCCTTGGATAAAGGTGTCTGTTAAATAAATAAATAATAATTCCGAAATGTAGTTAAACTGCAGTATACCTATAACTGAATTTGAGTTTACCCTGGAAAATGTATAGCTGTGCTGTTATCATGCTTTCTGTCTGGTTTTACTGTGCATTTCACTTTTTTTTGTGTGTGTGACTTCCCTTTGCTTTCACAATGCTGTTACAGTACTCTAATCACTGTGCAGCTGCTGTGTAACTGAACTATACCACAAATGTATTAGATTGCAAATACAATAATATTCAGGAATATCATAGCAAATAGCATGGTTATGCATGATTTAAAACTGTGATATTTCAATACCAAGCTGCTCTGTAAGAATCTAAGTCACAGTGGCATGCTTTAATGGTCTCATGAAAGTAAATCACATTTTCATGGCGCTGACAGCTGCCTGTTTGATCTATAGATAGCTATGTCTTGAGAATCACATATGATAAATCTATGCGTGATATATGCTTATATACACAATAGGCAGGCAGGTTCTAATGCATTTTTCATGTTTACTGACAGTTCTGATTTTGTTTTGGAAACGTGAAGGGTTTCTTCATTTCTTAAATGAGTTCAATGTGAAATGTTGAAATCTGCTTCCTGATGCTAAATGTTTTATCTCTGGAATGCATGACTCAACTTCTGTTTAAACATTATTAACTCCAGTTCTATCCGCAAGGTTTGTTTCAGGATTACTACTTTGGATAGCATTGCTTTTTTTTGCTTCTTTTGTAATAGTATAATTATCTACAAGGGTAAGATAACTTCACTGTTTAGGGATATTAACCAACCAAGGCCTTAAAAACATGTTGTTGCCCTTTCTTACCCCTTGTCATATGTGCAGCAAAGGGAGATTTGCATTTCAGGCAGGGTTTCAATACAAATCTACAGGTTGCTGGCAAACAAACCCATATAAACATTTACCACATTAAATTTGCACAGCAATTTTGCAGTTTTCCATTGTATTTAAATATGCTTTACTATACCTGAGCTTTGCAATGCTTATCTATGCTTTACCAAGCTTTTCAAATGCTTTATTATGATTTTACTATTGGTAAACTTTTATAAGGTAAAATGAAAATAAATAAGTTGACAGATCAGAAATGATTTTTTTGGCTTGGTTGTTCCCTCTTCAGTGTACTCATAATACAGTAGCCACAGTGGTACCCCAAAAGTTATCCATTTACTACCAGTGCAGAACAACATGCTGGTATATTAATTGTGTAATAATGCCTGCCAAGACTGGTACAAGATTAAATAAGATATGTACAAGGGCAGTCACTATGCAAAAAGGAGCAAATATCTCAAGGTGTGAGTTTTAATTATGGCAGTTGTGAGAGAGGGTCTCGTATAATTGTCTTAATGCAGTACCTCCAGTGAGTTTAAACGCTCAGGGCATTTATTTTAATGATCTAAATACCACAGTTGAACTCTGTATATGTCTGTCTTGTGTTTTACTCAAAAGATCTTTTGACCTACTTCTTAACATTGCAATAAAAAAGGCAGTGGAATAAGGTTTACGTTGGATCGTAAAAATACACACAGAGCTATAAGAAACTGGGTCAAGTAGGCAAATGTTTTGACAGAAATGCTTTTTTTCCATCTGTAGTGTCAGCAATACGTCTGGTAACACTTAAAAACAAGTGGTGATTCATATCAGTTGAGAGTTAGAATAATGCTGTTAACCAATGACGAAAATAAATAAGGAATGTACTGCATGTGAAGAGGGTCCTATTTTTTTTTTTTTTTTTTTTAAAGAACGTCTTCAAAATGAATCTAAGGTGGCATTCTGAAACCTGATACCGAGCCCTGTTCACAAAACCATGAGGACTTTAAGGAATGTTTTGGGAAGGACTGTCTTATTGGTTTTTTTTCTCATTTTAAAGTCCTGTTTAACCAAAGAGAACATTATTAAACACACAAAAAAAAAAACATTCCTTCAAACAGTCTTTAGTTTTGTGAAAAGAGAGTCCAATATACTCTAAAACCTCTTCTGAGCCCAATTTTGTAATGGATATCATACTAAGCCTCTTTTATTCTGTCATGCAATGATTCTCAGTAGGGTAAGTTATTCTACACATGGGATAATACTTGGTGTGCACTGAAGCTGCAGTGCAAAACTTCCACAGTGTATCACAAACTGAGGATTACTTAAGTACATTTCATTAGGAAACACTATTTTAGTTAAGTGTAATTGAATTTGAAATCATTTCCACTAATTGTGTATTGTTAATGTATATATCTTTTGGGAAAGAATCATAACAAGCTACAGGAAGGACAATGCAAGAAAACTCAGGACACATTCAGCTTATCATTCAAATATGTGTGGAATTGTGATGTGTCAGAATATAACACATAGATCCAACTTTCATCCCATTTCTTTGACCATAAAAATGGTGCCTCTAATTAATTGGATTAACTTGAATCCAACCTGAATCTCATTTCGTTGACTGTGAGGACAAGGCAGAATCTTGATTTCTGGACAGCATCAGTCAACTGGGAAATGAACAAGGACATGCTGAGGAAAGGAAGATAGACTTGGAATGTGGGCTACAGCGAACTAACAACAGGGAAAGATGGAGACAGAATTAACAAATCCTTGCAAACACAGAAACATTTAAGAAGTGAAATACAATGCATCTGAATCCAAGCAGCAAAAACAATTTCCAGAATTAAGACATTTACCCTAAGTTTCTATATCCCTATAGTTTGTATAGTATACATGTTTATGTACAGTTGATCCTTATGGTATAAGAGTGTCTTATGTTTTCTGTCGCCCAAAGTGTTCCTATACTATAAGAGATAGGGTCTGCGCATTATACAGAACGTTTAATTCAAAAGAACAATATACATAGTTAATGCTGTTAGCCATGTCTTTAGAATTTCTCAGCTGGCACTGCTGCTAATGATCTAAGCACACCTATTATTTGATAAACTGTAGTTACAAAATGGTACATAGAGACCATACCATAATAATAAGGACATAAATACAACATGCATGACTGACTGGAGATATCTCACACTGGAAATGTACATTATCATGCAGAACCATATACATTTCTATAAGCATTTCCCATTCACAGGCTATTTGCCAATCTCACACATTGTTGGTTTTTAAAAGCGACATAGTATAGCAGGACCACCTTGCTAGACCACCAGGTACACATTCCCCATGTTAAATCACTTCAGACTCGAAGATAGTCCCTTGAGTGGATAAGCAGGACTGACTGCTTGTTATGTTTAGGCAAACATTCATTTCTCACCTGGGGCTCTCTTAAAGAAACATAAGAAAGGTGTGAAGGTCTGTATTTCCTTTCCTCTTTCCAAAACACTTCAACAAAATGCAGTAGATTTGCAGTAGACATGTTATTAGGTGTAAAATACTGGAATGATACACAAATTAGGAACACCTACCATAACACTGTCAATAGGGTGCACGTGAGTCTCTAGGGTGATGGAGGGATATGAGACTGATCCTTGTGAAATATCAGTAATTTGTATTGCCTTTCGAAATAATTAAGTGTTTGGAATAATAGCCCTACCCCCACTAAGTGTATCGAATTTAACAAGACAGGGTCTGATTGTTTTGGATCCTACAGCTTCCCCTGGTAGGCTATTCCATGCAATTATAACTAAAAAAATAAGTGCTTTCTACTTTCTCTTTCGGACTTTTTTACTCAGCTTCCATGTATGCTCTCTCGTCCTACTTTCTGTGCTATGCTTGAAGTAGTCGCTTGGGTTTATCTATGTCATTGAGGATTTTATAAACTAATTAATTCCTCTCTCATCCTCTCTAAGCTGAAGAGAATTGTTTTTAAAAAGAAATTGGAAATGGAATTGAAAATCAAATATTGACCACAACCCTGCGGAGAGATTTCATTCTTTTAACCTGTCCGCATAGCTCATTCCATTAAATCCTGGGAGCAGCTTTGCTGTCTTTCTGTATGACCTCTCAAGTACTGTGTACCTGCCTACTATCCGCCCCCTATCAAGATTGTCAGATCTGTTTTGTCAGGTTTTAGTCACATCTTGCTGATCTTGACTAAAACCGACTTAGAATAGAGAGATACATCTTTTATGCATGTCAGGTATTTGCATAACAAATTAATCGGTGAAGCGAGGGACAGACCAAAAAGTGTGTACTACATATCAAGCATTTCAAAATACTTTGTCCGGCTCTAGTTGGTCAGTTAGGAAACTAGCCTCAGTTATTCAGAAATTAAACTACCACAAGAGGGCAGTAGTTAGAATGTAGGTAGTATTTTGCTAATTCATATTTAGAATGGTATTGTTTAACAACTAAGTTTCATCTATAATATAAAAGACCCCTAAAAAAAGTTTACCACAGTACGTTTACACAGTAATGTTATAGTTTTACCACGGCTATACTATGCATTTATTATAGTAATATGCTTTACCATACATCTCTGGGCTTTGCAGTGCTTATGTATCCTTTACAGTGTATTAATACACTTTGCTATGATTTTACTATTGGAAACATGTGTGTTTTTCTTTGTTTATAGTATGCATTTACCATAATGTACTATGTTTTCAAATGTTTATTAATATGCTTTATAATACACCTCTGGGCATCACGGTACTTATGCTTTACAATGCTTTATTACACTTTACTATGGTTTTACTATGGGAAACGTTTGTTTGGTTTTGCAATGTAATGGTACAAAAATGAAATGTGGAAAATGTCACCACAAATACCAAACCTTATTTACATTTTTTAAAAAACAAGCTTTAAAAAGTCTGCAATAAAAGTGCGAGTTAATTTTGTGAAATGTTTTGACAGTATGTATTTTAATTAATACAAAAAAATGAGAAAAGCACTGTATTAAAATACTGTTTAATTTAAAAACCTTAACATGTTCCTCCATTACCAAAATGTACCTTTACATGTCTGTTATAAAGTAAATGCAGCATTCACATTTTGCATACACCCTCAGCTTTGAACAAAATTACACAATATATAACATCTAGTCTTGTTGTAAGCTCTGAAGAAACACACTGTAATTGAAGCTCAGACAACTGATGAAGCGTCTGAAGGCATGTATTAACAGTGAAGTCAAGGCTATGTACTGTAAACAGAATTTAATGACATACCTTTTCTCCATGGAGTCAGACTAGTGAATGTTTTATGCCAGCCAAACATCACGCTGGCTTTTTTGTGTCTCCGGTTCATTTGTATAATCCTTTCAAACTTGGTTCTCTGCAATATTAGTACAATTTAGTGACAGCAAACTCTTCAGCAACACAGAGCCTTTCTCTAATGTAAGGGGATAATCTCAATCACTTTAATATCTTCTGCAAAAAGATTCAACTCTGTTTAGCCAGCTCCTTAGAATTCTAAAGCCCTCCCAGTCACGTCAAAACAGTATGTTTTTACTGTTGTCCAAATACAAATATTTAATTGCATTCTGTATCCTCCAGCAGTCCACAGGCTTGTCAGCTTCCAGTCCCTGCAGTGTCCTGCCCTGTGCTGTTTGAGAGTCTGAGGGAACTGAGCCCTCTGCTGCTCAGTTCTGCTTTTCTGAGGTTGCTTGCTGAACTGAATGGCAAACAGCCAGTAGGGATTTATAAAGGGAGCAGCCCTGTGGAATGCTGGTTAATAAGCAAAGGTGAAAAACCAGGGTGGATAGTGGAAGGGCTTGATGGGTTGCAGTTACCTAAATGATTAGCCTCCCAAATTCGGATTTCAAATGTATTCAGGGTAGAACCCTTGAGATATACATCTCATTTTCAGACAAATGTTTGTCTGTAAAAATCATCATGTGCTGAATTAAAATATTTATAGGGGAGGTTGAATCTCCAAATCGTAAGAACACGCTGGATACTAGAAGCTTGGATTAAGCAGTGCTCTGTATGTGAATGCTGTGTTGAGAATGTTTTAGGATATAATAGGGATCAAATTATTAATATAGGGCTATTTAAAAAAAAAAAAGGGAATATATTCTTTTGCTGTCTGTTCACTTTGTAACATTTTTGCATCCAAAAATGATGTTGTATTTGGCCTGACTCAGATACTGTGATACACTATGTGTCACAGGAGAAGAGGTGATAGAAAGCAAAGAGCCGCTGGAGGTGTCAGGCTAAAATGCTGGTTAGGCACAATTTTTGTTAATTATAACCTAGATATTCCAGATCATGCAGGCTATGTTTCGTAGCAACAATGGTAATATAAAAAGAAAAGATAAAACAGGAATGTGAAACAGTATCAAAACAAAAGATAAATGTGTCTTGGTCTAAAAATAAATAACCAGCCCACACAGCAAATAAAGCCCTTTCATCACTATACTCGTTTACAACAAAAAACCTTTCCCTATGTACAGGTACAGCAATCTTCACAATGCTATTAATACAGCTGTGTAGGTTTACATTTCCAGACCATTCACTCAACTACCTCAGTCTTCATGGATTTTCAGCAAATGTCCAAGTAATATGTCTGAACATGATGATTGATTAATTCAATTTTCCTCCCTCTTCCCCACTGAAAGCAAGAGAGTTTCAGGAATTATCAATCAACCAATTACCCTCTGCACATTTTCTACCAACACAAATCCGCTCCCTGCAGCTCTTCTTCAGATTCCTAACAACGGACAAGTTTAGTTCCTGGTCCTTTTTATTTGACCTGTAAGTACCACTGCCTGCTTTGCTGATACATCATGGTAAAAGCATAGTAAAGTGTACTAGCACTTTTTAAAAGGTATTGCAAATGGCAAACTAACTAAAAGCTTCATGTAAAAACTCACATTTAAGGTGTTTTAAGAGAAACACTTAAGCCAAAGCCAAACCATTTTAAGACAAATGCCAAAGACTTTTAAATCAGTTTATTATTTTATATCAATATTGTGAACACATTTTAATTATATTTTGTTTGTTTGATTTTTAACTCAGACTATAAAGATTATTTAAGTACTGGTACACGACAATAGATAAAAACAACAGAAATGCTGTTTTACAGGTATGTCTGCTTGTTTACGTCATCGAAACAAAATGACAGTAGGGCTTTAAAGGAGTATCAAGGTTTAATTAGCTCTCTGAGATCTTTTAAATCTGGAATGTGAAGATATTTCAAACTAAAAGTCGCTGCTACTTCCTGCTCCAAATTTACATCCTGTGCCACAACTGCAGTCAGGTCATGTGACAGGAAGTGATGATACCAGGAGAAAAATGTCATTATTTTGTTTCTCTACAGCAGTGGTACTCAACTTGAGACCCAATCTAGTCCAGGTTTTTACTCCAAGTAGGTTCTAATGTAGTTAATTTAAGAGGCAATTAACTAATTTAGGACCTGCTTGGAATAAAGACCAAGACTGGAATGGCTCTCAAAGGCCAGAGTTGAGTACCAGTGTTCTACAGCGTGCTTGAAAAGTATAAAAAAAAAATGTAATTAATGAAGGAACTTCAACACAAGAGAGGGGAGCAGCAACAATGCTGAAACCCTTATTAAAATGTAAGAATTGCTTTTGAAAACCTTCGTACTGATTTAAGGTGGAGGCCTGTGTGCCTGCAGTTAAAGTACTAAATTATTCCAGTAAAGCTTATATGAATCACCATCTTTTTTTTAGCCTCACATTTTCTTTTTATAAAAAGTTTTGAAGCTATTAGTGAAGAAAATTCAGTGCTACACCTCCAGATCACCATATTATTACATATTAGGCAAGAGTTACTCCAATTATTTTTGTTATCTACCTTCACAGATTGCAATAATAAATCTGGCTTGTGCACAGAACAATGCATTCAAGTTAGTAATATTGTTGATGCTGAATGACTGGAACACTTTAAGATCTGACCAGTTAGATAAACCAGGCTTATCTTTTTAGCATACAATTGAAACATTTTAAATAGTGCTGGAATTAACTCTTTCCAGTAGCTGAGCAATATTCTATCTATCTATCTATGCCCCACAAAGTGATCTTAATATTTGTACCTTTTTTGCAGATTCTTAAAGTGGCACCTAATTGGTGAAGACAACAGCCGGTGGTGGTCATTGGCTGTAATTCCACTGTTAGACTTGTCTGCTGTTGTTTTAGTAAGGGGTAGGTAAGTGAGTGTCTCGTATTGGAACTCATCAAATAATGTGGAAAAGGTGCTTTGGCTATGAGTTCTTCAGTTCTAGTTGCCTGTCATAGATATAAGCTAGATCGGCCACATGCCGCTATGTTTAGTAAGTGCCAGCACCATCTACAGCACTGCTGTATAATGCCAGCAAAATAGAAGGAAACTTGATCCAAAGTCACTGAATTGTGCTGGCTCTTACGTCTATTAAAAAGCTGTATAACTTCTAACTTTACCTCTGAGGAAGGCACCATCACACGCCAAGCAAGTGCAACACACTATCTGAAAGCACTGATATCAGAGGTTTATTTGACAAATGTACCAGATGTTTTAAAAATACATGTTTACAGTAATGTGCTTCTTTAAAACCTGACATATGAGACATAAACAGGGTGGTTCAAGTAACATTTTGCATTGTTCTTACTTATTTACTTAAATGTTGACATAATTGAACAATCCTCTGGTGGCCACAGGGTGCCTGTCGTAGATGTTTTTCCTTTGCAAATCATCCCCCATGTGTTCATGATGCTCCACCAATGTTGAGTGAATTCTGAATCATCCTGTATAACAAATGGAAGTGTACAACAGGTAGGATTTAAGAAATATTTTGCCAGCTCCAATCACTTCAAGTGAAATGGTTTATCTCTGAATCTGGAAATTCGATTCTCATTCTCTATCGCTATACTGTATTGTGAATATGTCTAAATTCTAATCCAGATAAGTCTTGCAGTGCAGTTAAAAAAAAAAACAAACATACAAAGCAATAGCCCATTGAGCACTACTATAGCCACTGTTTGTATCTTCAGCTGCTTTCCTGACCTAAACCCATTAGATGAATTGAGCAGCACACCAGACATTAGGCACTAGCACCAGACGAAGTCTGCTAATGGGCAGACAGAGTTACATCCATTCTGCATTCCATCCCTTCCTACATCGCTGTGGTTTAAATCACTTTGATGAAGCTGCTGTTTAGTTTCAGAGCTGTCTTAACTGAAAACAACTCCCCTGGCATGCATGTTTGTTTTCCTACCTTGCTAGGTGTTACAGTGCTTAAGTAAAAAAAGTGGTTTATGGTTAGAGATCTGGGAAAACAGAGGTGCCAGCTTCAGACGAGCAAACCCTCCCATTTCTGATTCACTCTGAATTATAAACCAAACTGAATGCTTTCATCTTGTCCACAGTGGAAGGCAATAATTAAGCAAGAGAATTCTGATTAGATGGCATTACTGTTTTTGCCCAGTAATCAGGGTATTATTGCCATTAGAAACAGGATTTATTGTTAGTGTTTTACAGCTTGAAGGTTGTTTGGCCAAAATGTTGCTTTGGTTTTTACTCATTGGAGGAGATATGTTGTCTTGTTCAATATTGTTTCTCATCCATAACATGTTAAAACATGTTTGTCATTTAATTTACTATGTTTGTCATTAAAAGTTACTACGTTTATTTTAAAGACTACAATGCTAATGTTCATGAATATAGACGGTTTTGCCCATTTTGGGGTGAGATGGTCCAAAGGAAAGGAAATAGTTGGTTTTCATGACTCCACAAATAATTCCCATGATGTCATTTTTATATATATTGTGACAGCACTGGGTAAAGTCCTGAACGAGTACTGTGTCAGGGCTGAGATTTTGGATGGGCTATGTCCAATATGAAATGGCGGACATGAGAAAACATCTACAAGGCACAAAATGGTCGTGGTGCTCCAGGACACAGCTAAGCATACCTGCAAGTAATTAAGCTAATTAACAGCCCTTTATAAGAGGCAGCTTACACACCACATGGATGGGGGAGAAAGGGAGTGGTAGGTGTGGAAAAACTTTAGTAACATTTGAAAAACCTGTGTACATCTTTTCTGTTTGGCTTCTGTAACTTGGATTTCTGTACCCAACTACCCAATTACTGTTAAGGGACTTTTGGAACAGACATGGGCTCATGAGTGTTTAACTGTGGACTGAATTAAAGATACAGGTGCTGTCCTGTCTAAACAACAATAATTGTGTGGTGTCCAATGTGTTGTCCCCGCAGAATATTGTGACAAGACCAAACTGAGTAGAGGGTCAGTTTGACACTTGTGATGGAGAATGCAGGCATATTTATTTATTTCATTTAATTTATATAGACCCCAAGGTGCTTTACAGAAAACATAATACACACAGCATAATAAAACATTCTAGACATAAGCTATACAACACCAGTAAATGTTTTTTTTGGTACAAGGAAAAAAAAAATGCACGTGTGGTGCCAGACCTGTTGCAAGCTGTGAGAGCCCAGCAAGAAGCAACCAGGGTGCAACAGATTGCACAAGATGTGACATGAATGCATCAGGAAGCACTGTGGGTTCAGCATGCAATGAACCAACTGTTTCGAGAGGAACAAGAAATGGTAACCAGAGAGGTACGAGAGAGTATCCAGGAGCTGTCTAACAGAACTAGGACGAAATCCCAGATGTCGGTACAGCCAAAACATATAAACTGTTTACAAAAGTTGACAAAACATGATGTGGAAGCTTACTTGACCACTTTTGAATGAACGTCTGAAAGAGAAAAATGGCCAAAAGACCAGTGGGCAGGATTAATCGCTCCTTATTTGTGAGAAGCCCAAAAGGCTTATTTTGATTTGGAACCTGAAGTCGCGAAGGACTATGACCAACTAAAGGCAGATATAAACTGCTTTCACCAGTGGACATACCAGACAGGACAACCACCCTGCTTCCAGATGGTAGATCTCATTCTTCTTGCCAGGAAGTGGCTACGCCCAGAGACCAGTTCATCGACAGACAATGATGAAACCATGTCCTTGACCATTACCAGAGAAACCTTTCCAAGGAGGTACGTCGTTGGGTCAGACAGAATGAGGCCTGCACTACAGATCATCTTGTTGGGCTGGCTGAAACTCCACCTCTCTTGTTTATTTCCTGGCTCTGGTCTGACGCCACCCACTCCGGCCGTCTTTGTGACACCCCCAAATTGGAGAAGTGTCATAAATACCACCTGCATGGGAATGAGAGGGGGAGCCTGAGAAAGGGGGCTGCAGGTTCAAGTGGTGAGCGGACGAATGCGCTGAGATGTGACAATTAGAGTGAAATAGGGCCTGCGAGTGAGTCTGTGAGAACAAAGCCTCGGGGGGGGGGAGGGCATAGAATGAGAGTCTGAGAGAGGGAGAAAGTCTGAATAAGGGAAGGTGGGAGTCAGTGAGTAGAAAAGAGAGGGTCTTTATTATTTTTATGGCATGGTCTTGGCCCAAACAGGGACCGTGTTAATTCAACCAATAAATTGGTTATTCTTTGCACCTGGCAACGTCTCTGTCTGTTGCTTTATCCTCCAAGAGCACTGGTTATTACATTGATGTTTCAGAAGTGGGATCATGGAATCCATGCCATGGAGGGTGAAGCAGAGAAAGCGAACATAACAGAAATTAAACTGATATCTTGCTTGCAAGAAGATGCTCTGTGTAAACTGCAAACCACTGTATTACAAGTCACTGATTACACCGCGTAACAAATGTATTTTTTTTTTTGTTCCTAGGTAGTTAATATTATTTCCTAATTGCTTATGCCTCAAAAGTATAGAAAATGGCTATTATTCCCCACAAACTTTGCTTTTGTGACCAAGACAGTGATATTTCAAACTATCACTATTTCCAATGGGAAAACGGGCAAATGTGTGTCTTTTCTGTCTTTTTTCGTTCACATAGTTAGAAAAAAACAACATATGAATCCAAATTAACATGTATTTATACTAAAGTAATACAAAAATGACTACAAAAGATTTAGAAGTGAGTAGTTTTTTGAGATTTACGATTATACTGTATTTACAGTATAATCGTAAATCCCGAAAAATGACTACAAAAGATTTAGAAGTGAGTAGTTTTTCGAGATCCCGAAAAACTACTCACTTCTAAATCTTTTGTAGTCATTTTTTGAATGAAAAGACACACATTTGCCTGTTTTCCCACTGGAAATATCACTGTCCTGGTCACAAAAGCAAAGTTGCCGGTTCGGGAGAGTGTAGCCCGCTGTTTTGTTGCGCCAACGCTTGACCACTCGCTACCACAAGCCAGGAGAGGAACTGGCAGTGCTGATGGCACACATGAGATACCTGGTGCAGATAGGGTATCCCGACTTCCTGTCAACGGCCCATGAAGACCTGGCCGTGGAGGCCTTCGTCTGAAGCCTGACTCTCTGTCACAAGCTGAATGGGTGGAGGCGGTGCTTGGGGAAGGTGTGGGTAGTCGGACCTCTGGGGAAGATCAAGAAGGAGAAACAAAGCTGGAGGCCCACCAAGCTCAGGCCTGTGAAGAGTCAGCTTGGCCCACTGAGGTCGTTGCCCTTATCAGGGCTGCCCTTTCACCACCATTCCATGTGCCTGAGCCCCACATGCGGCTGTGTTGTAACTGAGTTAAGCAGGCCACATCCAGCACCAATGCCCCCAACGCTGGACTGCTACTGCCCATCCACCAGCACTGCTCCTGGGAAATGCCTCAGGCCGGTGTAAGTGTGACGCCTCCAGCCCCTCAACTTGTCCCTGAACCTCATCACTTTCATCACTTTCTTCTCCAACTGGCAACCGGGGCCCCGCTCTCCCCCTAAGTAGCCAAACCTAGCCCGTCAGGACCCATAAGAGCAGTGGGCAGGACCACTGCAGGAGACTACTGCCATGTGCCCATCCACATTGAGGGGGTCCCAAGCACTGCCCTGGTGGACACCAGGTCCACAGTGATGCTGGTTCGACCGGACGTGCTGCCAGCTGGAGCCCATCTGTCAGCTTGCGTACCATCACTGGAAAAATGGCACCGATGCTGGGGAAGGGAAAGCTGGCTATTGAAGTGACAGGATGGACAATCCATCACCCTGTGAGGATATAAAACAAGACAAAATGAGAAGTCCGCCGCAAAGTCGTAGAAGTAAAACAAATGTACAAGACCCAATGTATTGCATATGATAATTATTTGCATGCTATTTTAATGGTGGAAAAATATGTAACATTCAATTTAAAAAGATGAAACAACCTGAAAACAGCATAACAAACCAGATTTGACTAGGCACTTCTGTGTTTTCAAAGTGGAAGTTTTGCATGCGCGATCAAGACCAGTGTGCTGCTACCACTTTTTATCCGTGTACCTCGAAATAAGAACTAAAACACACCCTTGGTCACCACTGCTTTACACCTTAATGTGTATATACAGTCTGATTAGCAATGGAGCAGTAGGACGTAAATCCTGAAAGGGGGTGGGACAGGACAGTGGGAGCAAGAGAGAGAGGAAGTAGGAACTGAAACAAAACAAAAAGACAGTAATAAAAAACGTAGGAATTCGGCCTAAATTCAAATATGAGAATGTATTACTTAACAATTAGTAACCTTAAAAGAAAGGGCTTAGCTAGTTATTGAGCTGGGTGGATGTTCCCAGTTAAATTCATATCTGTATATCTAGGTTAAAACGCAACGGAAGATATTCGAGTATCAGATAAAATGACAGAGTGTTTTACTGTACTAGCCTAGTATCAACCAGAATAGAGCAGTGGGGATAGCGAACAGCTGCAGGGAAAGTCCAAAAATTCATCCAGTAAATAAATATGTATTAAAAAATCAGGGGGGAAATATTTATTTATTTCTGCCTTGAGCCTCGTTGTTACAGCAATACACAGTAGAGATGCCATTTAAGTGAAGGAGGAGCCAGCCCACTGAGTGAAACACCAGTCTACAGAAAGATAAACTGAAACGTAGCAGCAGCAGAAGCAGGTTCGAACCTTCGATGGTACTAATTTGCATAATTTACTGGTGACATCATCATAGCTACTTGTTTATATTTGATTGAAAATCAGATTATTTTACACGTAATCCATATAAATTGAATAAAACATTCATATGTAGTTTAAAAGTACTTTTACAAAATGGGATTAATCAAAACCGGTCACATGGGGGTGTGAATATTACAGCATATCTCGATGGGTTGGCACTTCTTTTCAAAAAGTGACGAATCACTTGTAGCTATCCATACGCCACTAGAATTTTGAAAAAAAAAAAACGATAGCCTGGGTGTCCTATTTGACCGGCTAAAACAAAAATCATTAAATATTGATTTAAAATTAATTCCTCTGTCTGATCTAAATAATTTGCTAAGGGAGTTTTATGCCACTGCATGTAGCTCAGAGGGACGGGAGTATTCATTCTCAAGCTATGTGACCCTACGAGCCGGCCTCTGGCATGGATACCTCCTGTCACTACCCCGGATCACAAAGGACTATTTAAAATAAATTAATTTAAAAAAAAAAGTCACCTGACACTGCCGAAGGTCTTGTGAGAGAGGTTTGATTTGAGGTGCCACTAAATATGGCCAGACGTGATAAAGAAGGTCTGGTGATTTAAAAGCAGACTTGTTTGTGCTTTGCCATGAAGAAAACGGCCAGAAATATTTCACTTGAAAATTGAATGAACAAACCAAGAAACAGAAGAATTATAATGAATAAAATAAAGAAAAATTCACAGGTTTCATTTACTCTATCCCCGGAAATCCTCTGCCCTGTTCTAAGTTTGAAAAAATATATTAGTAAAATCCCTGAAGCAGGTGCCCCGTGTTTTTTTTTTTTTTTTTCTAGATGTCCTTAGCGAAGCTAGTTTTACATTTAACCTTCAAAGGTTACAGGCAAGGATAGAACACATATGGTTTATATGTGTTCCATAGTAACCGTGACCCTGTCTGCACTTGTTATAAGCCAGTTTTGCATTTGAGTTTAAGGAGTGGTCAAAAGTCACAATCAGGGTAATTTTTGAATAGAGCATATATGGGTTCCTATATGTGTTGCATAGTAACCGTTACCCTAAATGCACTGTGTAAGGAATTATAAGCTAGTTTTACATTTGACTGAAGATTTTAAAAGGTTTTTAAAGAAATTTGTCAGGCGGCCATATTGGTTTACTCACAAACACAATTTTTGAAAAGGTCAATTGTATTGACACAGGGATGATGCTTGTTAACTTTGGAGTTAATCAAATAAACGGTTTTACAACTGAAGCAGTTTTAAATTTAACAAGAAAATGTAGGTCTGGTGGCCATTTTGTTTTACAAAAGAAAACCATTTTGCCCTATTTGAACTTTCAAGAAAAAAATGCGTCAGGCCAGTTGATGCAGGAGATGCAGACATATTTTTGTATCATTGTTGTATTAAACCCAGGATTATACTGCCAGTATTGATGTTGATTAGTTACACTGCGTTTGAGCAGGAGCAGTTTGAAATCTTCGGAAGAATAAAAAAAATAAAAATAATAATTTTTACAATAAAAATAGGCTTCGCCAGACATTATGGCTTGGAAACCTAATAATATTAACTTATGATGTGCCTCCATGACAGCAGAGGGGTTTTCGAGACATATCTTTCAATACAGTTTAAGCTGTAGAACGTTTTGTTGTCAAGATGGCGAATGAAGGAATGTGCCTCTGGTTCACACAAGCTGGAGTGGAGGGTAAACGGTACTCAGTTTTCAAAATTTAAATTATTACTGTTGGCGTATGTTTCAGACATATTCTACCATAGCACATCTCTTACACTGTCTTGTACACTAGGTATTCAGTACATAACTTACAACCGCTATACTTGTTGTTTCAGACTACAAGTGCATGTTTGCAGCACTGTTTTTTCTCTCCAGCTGAAGAAGGACTGATATAGATGTTTTAATAAATTATTCACATATGTGTGTTCCTGCATTACCTTTTTTATATATTCCATGGTAGTTGTTGTTATTACACAAACATTGCAAATGTGATTGTGGGTGGCACATAGCTTTTGCTGAAAGCATGTCAGTCAATAGAGGAAGAAGCTGATTGGTTATTAACAGGAAGAAGCCATTGAAGGGGTGAAGACCATTTCACCCTCCAGGTAAAATAACCAAACAAGTGCAACACTATCTGAAAGCATTGAAATCAAACAGAGGTTTCTTTAACCAAGCGTAGTACCAGATATCATGCTTACGATAGTATGTTGCTGCTTTCAAAACTAGACATTTGAGACCTCTATAGTGAATGGAACTACACAACAACAACAATAAGGGTGCATTACTAGGGGTGTCATATTTAAACTCCCAGAACCAGGAGATATTTTGAAAATCACTGCTCTGTTTTTTTGTAAACAGGTTAAAATAAATAAATAAAATAAAAAAGACTTCCATAACGCTGTTGAATCCTCGTTCAATGTGAAGGCATGTTCCTTCCTACATTCATTTCTGTTTGTAATTAATACATGCCTCTTTTTTCACTCACAAATTCAGTTCATTCTCAGGTAGGCCATATTTTACACTCCCCAAATTCACAGCTTTCTCTGCTTATTGTTAAAGTCTTGCCATTCCATTCGCTTCTGGTGGTTTTAACATGGCAGCCTTCCCATTAATCAGTCATCAAATGGGGTCACCAGCCCTTGACCCTCAGAAGCTGTACCAGTCTATCCCATGAACAGAGCTTCACAAAAGGTTAAAAGCTCTAACCATGAATGCAGAGCAGCCTGGCTTTTTTGCATAGTGGTTAAAATGCTCACTCTATCCTGGTTCTTAATTACAGGCATTGTGACATTCCATTCAGAATAATGGCAAACATCTTAAAAACAAATACAAAAAATGTAATGGGTAACCCTTTAAATGGAAAGCACTCACACAGCTCATAATTCAGCATGCATGTCTCAAGCCTATGCCTCTATGATTGTTTTATTTTTATGTTGTGGCTTCTCCCCTTACAGAACAAAGACTGGTTTACTTGCTTACTGTTTTGGTCATATTTCAGGGGCCTTTACGAAAGGCTGAAGTGTTAAAAGAGGATTTAAAATCTACGGTCTTACCACTTGTTAGTTGTAAAAACATTATCGCCACTCCCCTTTGCTCAATTTCTTACATTGATCTTTTGTGCAGGTTTATCAAGTAACTAGACTGTGTTAAGGGGCTTGAATCAGGACCTACTCTTCAGTTCTGGTTGCCAGCCTTACACTTGCACAGCACAACTAGAGCTTGTGATAATTTTCACAGTGAAGTTAATGAAAACCTATTTTCTTTACTGTTTCTAGTTCAGACAGTTTCAGAAGCTATTTTGCCCATTTCTGGAATGTAACAGTTGCGTTGGTTTAGAGATGGTACTAGTCTATCTATACTTATGAACGGCTAGCTTAGCTCCAGTGTGATAAAGGGAGCTGCATGTTTGGTTGAGAGGGACTGGGAGTTAAATATCATCAGGAAAGTGTCTTACTCACCCTGTGCTGGTAGATGAATCAGCTTCCTTTACTCACTGCGCCCTCCTTCAGCAGAACAGCTCAGCTCTTCTATTCCAGGCATTGTGTGGACAGCTGCATCCTCCAGGGTACCTTTCAAAATGCACAAGTGGAAACAACTAGGAATAATGCAGCACCCACACACAGGCTGTGTGGCCATATGGAAAAGTGCTATAGTGTATTAGAGAGTCGACATTGGAACATGTTAGCCAAAGGAAAAGCATATCTAGCTTACTGACTAAGTACCAATCACAGCATTTTTCTATCAGCAAAACTACAGGCTGATAAAAATATGGTAGTATTAAACTGTATACTAAAAACGAATAAGCGATGTCAATATTTAAATTGTATTTGGCTGTTTAACTTGAAATGGAAAGTCATTGTGAAGCGTGTGTTTTCAGATGGATGAAATAAGCGAGTAACATAAATGACATTTTATAGCATTAATTAATGATTTGTGTTGACAAGTCAACTAGTCAGCTGTTTTTTCTTGACTATTTGACTTATATATATATATAAGTAGAAATCTGTTAATATTACATAATATTGCTGTTGACCAAATGAATAAGAATATCAGGCTTTTGGTCAAATGACTGTATTCAAGAATTTAACGACAGGTATTTATCTTCAAAGATATCATCTAGGTACAGTGCGTACAGTAAAGTAAAGCAGGTGGACTTTTGAAATTCTGTCTGACTCATATACTTGCTAGCACAGGCAAGAGAAAAGTGTTGCACTATTGCACTATAATTTGTCTGAAAGAAAAACTGTTCATTGAGTTCTTATATGTAGTCATTTGGTAACTTGTCCTGTGTGTGCAAAGCTCTTCTGCACTGTTGTCATAGAACAGGTTCTTACCAGCCTTCAGGTCAAAGCATATTACTGGCTGAAAGCCTATTAGTCAACAGGGGTAGTGGCTGATTGTTATTGACAGGAAATAAGCCAGTGAAGGGGTGGGGACAATGTCACTCTCCAGGTGAAATGATCTAAGAAGTACAAGGCAGTCTAAAAGCATTGCTTGTAAACAGTGATTTCTTTGACCTGGTGTAGTACCAGATATCATGTTTTACAATAAAAATGCATGCATGTTAAAGCATGTTTTTCTTTCAAAAATGCACATTTGAGACCTATATATTGAATGGCTGTGTGTGATGGAGAAAATGTTTGGAACTATTTTCTTAGCTGCTTTAAAAGAAAATAATACAGTACTATTTTATATTACAGTGTGTCTTTTTAGTTTGAGATGAATATATTCATAGAACCCCCTAGGGCTCGTTGTAAAAGGGATGCTCAAGTCTCTTCTGTCTTCCATTTAAAGTACCAGAGAGTACCACGATACCAGCTGAAGTGGTTCTGAACCCTGAGGTGCTGATTAAGGAGAGTTTCAGAGACAGAACAAATCTAACTGTGAAGTAAACCGCACCTGTCAGATCGATGAGGACCAGCTGTCAGTGGCTTGTTCTGTGTCAGCTCTGGAAAGCGTTGCCATGGCTTGACTTCAAACCCTGAACACTCGAGCAGTATGACATGAGAGTGTGTGCAGACGTGTACACTACCTCCACACATAGGGTACATGGAGCTGCCTTACGTTTCATATTTGATATTGCTTTATGGTCACCTGCTGTTACCAACCACTAAAACATTTAGAATGAACAGCCACCAGACTTAAGCAGCCACAGATGTTCAGTTATTTTGGTGACTGGTTAATTCATGTTATACTTTCATTAAAAGTAGAAATATGTATTTTTATAATTGGTCAGCTTTAAATATACATATGAAATCTGTATTATTAAAGAAACGTTTATTAAAATGTTACATTTGAATGTAAGTATTTCATCTGGTTTATTTTTCAAATATCTGGATAAACAATGTATTTAGTAAGGTGGATTCTAAGAATATTATCAGAAGTAATAACTAGTAGGACGCCCCTGTAAAATCATCCATGTATGAATGAAGATGCACAAGAGGAATCTCTCTCAGAAGACAGAGCACAGAGCAGTGGGATGCACTGCCATTCTGAATTCTGACCTGTCGGTGAGATGTGATTAAAATCTCTAAAACCATGAATGCAGACAGGCACTGGTTTAGATGCCTGCTTGTGGTGTGCTTGTTAGCTAGTTCACACCCAGCCTCCACCCTGTTTCAATGGTGCCGTGACCCAGATCTCCTAGACTGGATGTAGAGATGAGATTAAAGGTTCTATAACCACAAATGCAGACAAGCCTGGCTCCACAGACAGTGGTTAAGTCGTTTACTCATATTGTTACAGAGGGAATAACAGAACAGATTTGAGCTCAGCAGCAGCTGCTCCAACACAGTCAGAGACAGCGGGTATGAAACTTTAGATGTGCCATGTTTCAACTGAACCAAGGCACATAAATGCTGGGTTTGTTGTATAACTATATGGCTATAATTACACATCGCACAGTACATTAATTGTGCAGTTGGTGCATAATAAATGCCTATCTGTGCTCTGATTAACTGCAGCTACTTGGAGTGTTATATAAATTTATATAATATGTAACTTATATAAATTTATAACTAATTGAATGAATTAAGAAGAAAGCACAATAAGCATCCAATAGATTGAGTTTTCATCAAGCACCGCTCTGCTTAGCTAGCCTGAGATCTGACTCAATGCAGGTTTTGTCTGGCTTTACCACACTTGACATGCTTGTCTTTAGCATGTTCACCCCTTTGAAATAATATATCATTATCCCAGACTGACCCAGGAAGTATAATTGAGATTGAAATCTAATTTACAAGAGGGACCTGGCAAAGAGGATAGACCAGATAAAACCCTAAAAAACAATCAACAGAACACATCAATCTGACCACACAGGTACAGATTAAAACACTGCAAAAATAGCACTCATGTCAAAGCAGGTCTCAGTACAAAGAGTTAGCTGGGATAGGATAAATAAAAGTGCAAACCTACAGTCAGCTAAAGAAATGTTACAAGAAACTAAAATGTAATGACAAATGTTTCAACACCTATTGTTTCCTATTTTTACTGTGTGAAATAAAGCAACATATTTTAACTTGATAATTGTTATGGTACAATACTGTACACAATTACTGAGTACTAAAAAATGACTGCATTCAAGACAAGCATCCACTACTGTAAATTACTGTAGGCCAATGTAGTCAGTAAGTACATTAATACCAGCCTTATTGAATGGTTATTTCTTTTTTGAAATCTTACAGACTGCTCATTTCCAGAATAAAATACACTTGTACTTCTTAAAACAGCAGACATAAGCATGCTGTTCTGCACGACCGCAGTGATTGGTGTTCAAGACTCTTTGCACAATAGCCTGCAAGGGTGTATCTTTAACTTCAGCACTTTGTATTCATTGCTGTTTAAAGCAAAATAAAGATATATCTACAACTTGGGAATAGCCACACAGGGATAGACCCCTACTTTGTCTTAATCAAATATATAAGATTTTCCATTGCACTGCTTTTTTAAAAAAAGTTTTTCCCCTGTTTGACCGAATGAACAAAAACATCCTGCTTTGTATATGGGCTTAACATCATAATTTCCTTTGGAGCATTCAGAAACAATTACTGGCATTAGTTTAAAGAAACAATGCGATAGCTAGCCCAAGAATAACCCATTAAGTATAATTTGCTTCTGGCATGCGTTGTAGAATTGATGGCAAGCACAAGCACAGAGCAACTGTAGTTGATGGTTTTTCAGTAACAAGCAAGCATTATCAATGTGGCTTCAAGTTTCAAACAGGGTGGAAAATAAAGTATTTAGAGAAAAAAAAGATGTGCAAATTGACACTCTGTCTTAACAGAAGAGCTTCAGAAATGTATTCTGAGGGAAGCGCTATTTAAATAATGAATATGACATTTATTTTGCTCTGTGGTTTTCCTTTCCATAACCCTCCTCCCAATTTTAATAGGAAAAAATACCAGCATGATTTCTTCAACAATGCCTATTTTCTGAGTGAACAAAAATATATAACATTCATTTATTCATATGATTTTTAATAATTACTAACATATGTAATCCTAAAAAAATAAACAGCAAATTCTTCACCAAGGTGCCTGTAGCTTGTCCTGGAGGATCCATCCTCTTAGGGAGTGAGATGGCCACTCAAAAGGGGCCCAGTCGAGCCAATTGTGTTGCTGACCACAGTAAAAATCAGACCACCAGGACCCAATACTACAGACCCCCAGCAACCAGCTTCATTAACAAAACACAGACCCAACCAGCCAACCTGGTCTTCCTTTTTATCCAACATAACCTTACGAAACAGAAAATGAAAAGTTGCCAGTTCTAGATAAAAATCTTTCAGAAAAGCAAGATGTGCGATTTACGTGCCAACTGTATTGAAATCCTATCTGCAATTATGCGTCACTGTTGGATCCCATATGACTGGGCAGCTATCTCCGGTATAAACATCCCCTCTTAAATCTCTTAAATTATACACAATTTACCTATCATGGAAAATGTGGTTTACAATTAAAATGCAACTGCAGCAAGTCAGTTCCTTGAATATAAACAAGCCAACTGGTTTTTTTTTGTTTGTTTTTTGTTACTATTTTAGTCACACAGCCAATGTAGCACTGCTTCCAAGATATATATACCAAATCATTCAACTTGAAGAGATGTCATCTGAGAAACAGAAAAAGAGATGTTCTGTACAAGTACTTTTTTTCCAAAATACATTTTTAATAGGGTCAGATAAATTTGTATAGAAAGACACTAGCTTTGAAAACCTTGGTGAGAAGTGGAAACTAAAGGTAAAGATTGTCCCTCTTCAGGTCTTTTCACACATTTTAAATACATTCAGCTGATCCTTTTAAAAGGTATAACCAAAAAAAAAAAAAAAAAAGAAAACAGTATTGAAGCTTTAGGTCTCAAAAATAGTGTAGGGCTACCATTTGACCTCATGTACACAAGGACAGTTTGGGACAGTTCAGGTTTTTCACACCCCAGTGCATCCTGGTAAAGGTATGTGGTGCCTAAAAGCCTGAACTGTGTACACAGAGTCATGTGGTAACCCTGAATGTATATTTAATTCAATTTTTCAATGAATTAAGCAATTCAGAAATAATTAGCTTAAATCAGTTATCCCTTATATGGAGTCCAGTTTGTTTGTCTTGAAGAGTAGTTTTAATCATTAATTTTCATCTATCGACTAAAAGATCAAGAAAGTTGAGAGCAGAGAGGGTGCATCAGTCAAAAGGGCCCCCTTCCTTTAATCTTTTGTTCCCTTACCAACTTCCCCTAAAGAGGTTAAAATAAAAGAAGCGACCCTTTTGTGTGCTGCACTATAGGCTCCTCATACATGTTATTCATATACCCAACATACAATGAAGTATTATAATGTTGGTTTCATGCAAAAGTATATAAAACTGAGCAAATTAGTGACTGGGCTACTACTGTACCAGCAGTAGTGCAACTCTATAACAGCACAGTGTAGTTCTGTTCTGAGGTTCCTACTAGGAGAACAAAAATAGTAATTCCAGATGTTTTATTAAAAATACATTACAGTTAAATTGAAACTCTTTAATAATGTTGATGTGAGTATTTGACTAAATGTCTTGCTAAAATGGTTTAGGAGACACCACATTCATAGGGAGGGAAAGGGTTAATCCCACAAAGATTCTTGGCATGTTTCAAGCTGTTCAGCCAAGAGACCTACAACTTGGGATTTTTTTATTTATTATTATTTTTTTGTATTTTGTTTTTTTTTATCAAATCTGTAACATTTTATTGAGAAGAGATGGAATGACAAAGTGAAAACTCATAACCAGGTTGGAAAAATAAATCTAGGCAGGTTCAGTCTCTTACAATTAGTTTCTATTACCAGTAACTCTTCCACACTGTACAGTACATTTAGTATGCACTGGTAAGTTATCCATAACTATTAAACACTGAATTTAGAAATACAAAAATAAACTTACATTCAATGACAAGTGTTTCAACTAGAAGTCTTCAAATGTTGGAAAGGTTTGAGATTAGCGGTATATATACTATTTTGCAGTGTGAAGGTTTTATTTTTCATATCTTTATTTTATGTTATTTATTTTTTACTATTTATTTTCCCTCCCCTTATCCATTCTAGTCAACATGGCTAACTTGCAACTCCCACCTCTGGAAGCTTAATTTCCCATCCTCTGATATTTAGTACACACATACTGTACATCTCTTAATGTGACCATTAAGAGACCATTCACACTATATAACTCAGGGGTGGAGTCTACACTCCAAAATAGTACACATGGTCTCAAACCATTTCAACATTTTTATTCATTGAAAAAGAAGCATTTGTCATGGAACTTAAGTTTAGTTCTAGTATTTCTAAGTACAGGTAAGTTAGTGGGTTCAAATAGTGCTCAGAAGTCTATGACATCCATAAAATGCATTGCAGTAAAGCATAAAAGAATTGAAGCTAGTAGTCTAAACAGTGACTGGTGCTCTAATCTCTCTATGATAGGCAATTTAGGCATGTCCTTCTTTAAAGTTAAAGATTGGAATCTATTACAAAGAGGTTTGCTACAGTACAGCATGAATCAGTGACTTCCTCTCAACTTCTAAGTGGCATGTGTTCCTTGTATTTATCTCTTGTATCTAGCTTGTATGAAACATGCAGCATTAACCAGTTTGATTTACAGCAGAGAATTCCCAAGATCTGAATTGGTACCAGTCTTGCTAGTCGCCAACACTTAGGAGAGTAAGGGGTTTTGAGATACCACTGTAGTCAAAATATTACAAAGCTGAGTAGTGAGTGTATGCGCGTATTACAAAATTTCAGTAAAGAAGGGTAAATAACCAAAAAAAGCTTTAGATATATATTTTTTTTTACTTAATAATATTGCAAATATTTGATTTATAACGTCTAAAAAGAAAAGAAAAAATCTGTACAGTAAAAGGAGCTACAATACACCGAAGGTAACAAAAAAAAAATTAAATTACAGCTACTTATTGTAATTATGACACATAAATTCCATTTAACCTAAATAGATATTTACAGTTTAAAAATTTCCTTTAAAAACATGATTTTACAGTTAAAAAAAAGTAAAGTACATTATACACAGTTGACGGTTAAATACTGTAGATATGACATCTAATTACATTAAAACTAGAATCCCACGATCCATCATGTAAATAGTTGTACTTTAACAGTGTTATTTGTGTTATTATGTGTTAAATGTGCTGCGCAGTTGCACGAGTATTTGTAAATGTGCTTGTTCTTTGTGTCCCCTCACCCTTTATGTTATGTGTGGTCACCCCTGTTATGGGAGTCAGGACCCAGAGTGGGCTACCCCTATCCCGTCTGTCTGTCCTTTGCCGAGTTCAGTGACGTAGACCTGCTGTAAGGGCATAAGTGGGAGTGCTGTTGTTTCAGTTCAATAAAGAGCATTCCAATTGCTAATTTGTGCAGTTCATCTCTCAATTATAATAGTTGTAGTCTAGTAAAACATCAAACTCTTATTTTTATGGTATTATATTGTAAAATTTATAGTAAACAGATTACCGCCATTTGATGTACTGTCAGACTGTAAACTTGTTTTAGTAATAAAGCACACCAGTCGTTTTTATGCTATGACCGTATATTGCTTTACAGTCATATACAGTGTGACTGTATTGCTTTATGGTTACTTTCTGTAACTCACTTTATAAAGTGTGACCGTATATTGCATTTAAGTCATTTGCTGTAATTCAGTTTATACGGTCACACCAGTTATTTTGAAGGTATTCGACTGGCAACTCTGCTGCCAATCATTTGACGGTTAAATTTATAGGGTTTTGTTTTACAATGTAGTGTATGCTTTTCAATATATGATGTATGTGCATAAGCAAGGATGAATTATGTCCCTAACGGCATCTCATACTGGTTCGCTACTAGTATAAACTTTAAGCATGCAAAAATGTTGCTAGTGCTGCATTGAAAATGAAGTGTACAATTAGTTTACTACCAGTTTCTGACGTCGACTATCACATTTTACTGTTTGGAGCTAACCCAGCTGTGTTTTTATCAAAATAAGAACTATGCAGTATTTGCGAAGAAGAAGAAGAAGAAGAAGAAGAAGAAGAAGAAGAAGAAGAAGAAGAAGAAGAAGAAGAAGAATAAGAAGAATTCACGGTTGCTGATTGGATTTCAGCGCTGACTGAAAAATGTCTTCTGGTTGCCAGTGGGGGTATTAGCACAGCCCCGGATATCTGTTCAACAAACCCCCAGTTAGTTGGAAAGTATAAAGTAAATACATGCATTAATAAATAGGTAAATATCTAAAATTTCAGTTGTTTAGGTAAAATATGTTCTCTGGCTCAAATGTTATTGATAATAATTCCAAAAGTAGTTATAGCAATAATAAAAAAGAACTATTCAAATTTAATGTTTCAGTTAGAAGTATTTCTCAATATCATCAAGTGTTTAGTTCTTGAATGTGTGTTTATGTGTTAAACGCGGCACCCTTTGCTGTGTCAGTCATACAAACAGTGCAAGAGAAAATACACTCTCAACTTGATAAGAGGTAGCCACTGAACAAGCAGATTTTTAATTAATTTAATCTGTCTATACAGCACCTGTTGTAGTTAAACATTTAGAATGCTTTATCACTGACATTCTGAATGTGATATCAGAATTATAAGTGTCGTATCTGCTAATAGGTTGAATAAGGACTTATAAATGTTCTATAAATGTCTGTTCAGTAAGGATATGTTATTTGTATTATTACATATATAGTGAATTATGGAAAACAGTTTATACAATCTACATTTTCACCCAACGGATTCTAAGAACAACTATAGAGGATTATACAGATAACCCAAAATTAAACAGGGAAAACAAAAAGAATATTCTGAAAATGTAGTTTGAAACTTTCCTCTGCTGGTAGAGCCAAGGAGGCAGTCTGACTGCTCTCCTCTTCCAGACAGTGAGGCCAGCCAAACGCAAAACAAGACAAAGATTCGTTGAGAAAGTTTATATAGTATATATATATATATATTTATTTGCGTATTGCTATTTCATTGTTAACTCTAGTTGGTTAACAGGTTTAGGGAAGCCTGGCTTTAATATGTATTTATTTATTTAGCTTTATTTATCCACAAAAGAATCTCATTGGAAACTAAACATTTTAACACAGTGTCTTGACCATTCCAATACTGATGATGAAAGTATACATTTAACAAACTCAGAGCACTTACAAATGTACCATAAGAAAACATTCAAAATGTTGGAACAAGCATTAAAACAATTCCACAATATATCCTGATAATCAAATAGAAGAATCCCAATTTTCCTAATCTATCTCATCATCTTCAGGTCAACTTGTGGCAGATTCAATGTGCAAAGAGCCAACTAACTAAAAGATCTTCTAATTAGTTCATTACTAATCTTAGGAGCACTACAATGCTGAATAGGTTTTATTTCTCAAACTGTGCATTGGTTGAAAGCACTAGGGGTTTTCTGTCTGTACAGGAGTTGCTTCACTGCTGTGTCGGGTTTAAAAGAGTTTCTGATCAATGCTTTGTTGTTTTACATTCTTTACACTATTTATTGAAATGATCATGTTTTAAATATAGCAGGTGTCCCTGTTTGTTAAGTAAAACTCCCAGTTTATTATTGTACATCTGCATGATAATGTTGCTCACATTACAATTACTGTAAAGATAAGGACATCTAAATGAAAGTCAATTAAACTTATGTTTCAGTGTGGTGTTGGTACAGTCTGTTTGTACAGCATGTTCTCTAGCACTACTCATTGCCTGTTATTCTGTGTGTGGTCCTAATTGCACGTTTTTGTTCTTGAAAACAAGGGTGTTGATTGATAGACTGGACTAAATGCCCAAATGCCTGTCATTGCCCACTACAGTAATAATAGCATCACTACTGTAGCAGCGACAGCAGGAAAGATACAGTCACCCCAAGAATGTCGTCTGGTAGTTTTTCAGCAAGTGAACAAACAAATCTCATGAAAGGAACAAACAAGACTCGGGCGACGCTGACCTGGGGTTAAAGTACCACTTTTTTTTTTTTTCTAATCTCATGAAAACGGGCCCTTTTTATATTTCTCTGTGCATTTTGCCCTTATAAAAATGTACTATTGTAAATAGTAGCTCAGTGTAATAAAGCATAATGGGGTATGGTAATGAATATATTAAAAAAACAAAAAAAACATGTCAAATCTGAGTATAACCATGGCAAAATTATTGTGCAAATCTACAGTGGTAAACTTTTATAAGGTCCAGTGGCCTAAACAACAAAAACGCCTGGAAATTTGCATTCATTATAAACTCGAATCACAGTATATCTCCAATGGTTCCATTCACCTACACACCAACCTCAAACAAACATCTATTTCTGTTTTTATACACCTGCAGCTGGAGCCTAATTAATCATCAATTATTCCATTATGACCCTAGCCACATTCCCACACGTATTCTGGCAGGGAGAATTTAACCCCCTCCCCCCCAAACCTACCCTTACCCTAACTCCCTAACTCTAACTCCCCCCCCCCACACACACACACACACACACACACACACACATTACACCGGCGGGGCTTTCACCCTGCTACACAGCTTTTAAAATCTGTGTCCTGGCTTGTTGAAATGTAGGCCTAACATTTTTTTATTTTAGATTATACTGGACCTGTATTTTCTGGTTCAACTCCGGTTCCTATTACACTAACATCAAGAGGGATCAGGGCAGTCTCTTATCAAGTGTTTTATGAAGGATCTTTCATGTTTCTTAGTGAAATAAAGTCCTGCCAGTAAGGATTTGGCATCTGCAGCAATTTGTCCTGTCTGGCCCTAACTGTGGCACTCTCTGAGGAAAGCTGAGTATCCTTAGCTGTTTCTAGACAACAGGAATTGTTCTAAATAAATCTCACATCCTCCCCGATCTTAAAAGACTAATTAATAGCTCCTCAGAGGAAGAAGCTTCCTTATCAGAGAATACTGGAGCTAAGGCAAGCTATTGGCTTTGTAGATTACAAACGTACTGTACTGGTTACATGGATGTTAAAACACATCTGAAGTATATTTTAAATAACGACCCCTTTTATACTTTCAGTTGTACCCTCCAAAATGAGTCTGTGGATGCACACAGTCTTTGAACAGGTTTTTAACCATCAAGAAGGTTTCTCTGTCGTTTCACATGCTGTATATACAAAGACACAAGAAGTGGGGGTGAGGTGGAGCAGAAATGTACGCAGATTTTCTAGTTATGATTAGTTTATGCAAGAACAAGGTTGAAATAATTTGCCTGCAGTAATGTAAGACTGTGGTACAAACCATTTGCACAACCCAATTAGCACTTAGTATTGCCATGTTTGGGTGGGCCATGGCTTTCACCCATCCAATGGATAGTCAAAGATTCTCTTCTACTAATGTTACACAGTTAGAGTAAAGCTTGTGACTGGAAATCTGATTGAATTGGTAAACCTTTAAAAGACAGTCAATGGTAAGCATGGGTGTTTTTTTTTTTTTTTAATAAATAAAACATAAATAAATATACATTTCTTTGTTGTAGTTCCGGATACATACACTGGCTGCAAAAGTTTCTTACATAAACTCCAGACTGTAAAAGACCAATGACATTGGTAATGCATACCTCACATATTTCCACACACAAATACTAGCAAGGACACCAACTTAAAAAAAACAAACAAACAGGAACTTATTTTATTTTGTGTAAGAATCTGCCTCTGCAAAGTTTCAATGACACTCAAAGCAACAGTAAATGGTGAGTTTGCAGTTGGGTGCTGATAAAAAGATGATAAGAATTGCAACATGAACAACAGTTACAGAGGTTGCAGAAAATCAAGTCAGCAAGGTCTTGTCTCTGCAAAAGCTATTTGAAAATGGATCCATTGTTATCAAGTTTGAGGGATTTCAAAAGGACCCTAGGTCAAGACCCCTGCCCAGACTGAAAAAACTAAGAAAAGGAATGTAGCCCACAGCTGGGAAAGCATTAAGACCTCAGCTGTATCTCAAAATAAGAACAAAGGCGGTTATAATAAAAACAATTTTGCATCATTTCACCAGCATTCCAATAATTTTAAATATATCTCAATCAAACCTTTTCCATTTAAAGATTAATCTTCTAAATATAATCCCAGCTATAGGGCACAATAACTAATATTATTAGTTTACAGACTCTGCTTTCTCTATTTGGTGTAATACCTATGAAACTCTGTTGTCCCAGGCTACAATCAAATATCCTGGTCTTTGGAACTTTGTTTGCTAGACGTGGTCCTACCATCATACATTCAATGGATTAGGGTCTGTGATGGGATGTGAAACCACAAACCATCACAGACACTTTTAACATTTAACTCAGGGCCAGTCAGGAAATCTTTACACAGAATGTCTGCTGTGTTGTGTTTAATTCCCTGACTGTTGTGTACAAAGCAGGTGAATCTAAGTATGCCTGAAACAATATATCATGTTTGTTTTTGTCAGAAGGAATGTCCTGGCAAGGAAACAGAGCTGCGCTGGTCCGCTCTAGGCAATATAGGACATTATCATGAATGTCGTCAAACTGCAGTTCACGGGAAATTGATGTGCCTTGTCTTGATTTGTTATATATATATATATATATATATATATATATATATATATATATATATACAGCTCTGGAATAGGTTGTCCTGGAAGAAAACTTGCTTTTTTCTGCTCTGACAATGTTCCCCAACTCTAAGGATTGGTTTTTCCAGCAGGACAATGCTCCATGCCACACAACCAGGTCAATCAAGGTGTGGATGGAGGACCACCAGATCAAGACCCTGTCATGGCCAGCCCAATCTTCAGACCTGAACCCCATTGAAAACCTTTGGAATGTGATCAAGAGGAAGACGGATGGTCACAAGCCATCAAACAAAGCCGAGCTGCTTGAATTTTTGCGCCAGGAGTGGCATAAAGTCACCCAACATCAATGTGAAAGACTGGTGGAGAGCATGCCAAGACGCATGAAAGCTGTGATTGAAAATCAGGGTTATTCCACCAAATATTGATTTCTGAACTCTTCCTAAGTTAAAACATTAGTATTGTGTTGTTTAAAAATGAATCTGAACTTATTTTCTTTGCATTATTTGAGGTCCGACAGCACTGCATCTTTTTTGTTATTTTGACCAGTTGTCATTTTCTGCAAATAAATGCTCTAAATGACAATATTTTTATTTGGAATTTGGGAGAAATGTTGTCAGTAGTTTATAGAATAAAACAAAAATGTTCATTTTACCCAAACACATACCTATAAATAGTAAAACCAGAGAAACTGATAATTTTGCAGTGGTCTCTTAATTTTTTCCAGAGCTGTATATATATATATATATATATATATATATATATATATATATATATATATATATATATATATATATGTGTTTGTGTGTGTGTGTGTGTGTGTGTGTGTGTGTGTGTGTGTGTGTACTGTTTTTGATTTCCTGTTTCAAAGTCATAAGTAATTACAATTTATGTTTTAACAGTGTGGAAAAACTTTCTTGATTACTGTCAATGAGGTGCACAGTCCTCGTGTGCCAGAGAAATACCCTCACAGGTATAAGCAGCTGTGGTTATACATCTCTTGAAATATATTTCTACATATCTTACACATCCCAGTTAACTCATACATTATTTCCAGTTTGTATCCTGTTGCTATGTGTAGCTACAATATATAACTGTACACAGTTATTGTCCCGTGACTGCAGTGGCTGATTACACTATGGCAGTTTACTGCTGTAAGGAAGATAGAAAAAGTATCTTTTTATAGAACAGTACAATAGCGTTATTCATTTAGTAAGTCACAAGTATTTTTAATCAGTAGTTTAGCCACATTATAATTTTATTACTTGCAAGTGTCAGCATTTTGGTTATCGTGTTGTGTTGTGCATCATATATAATCTTTATTTAAGTTCTGTGATTGCTAAAACAAATAATGTTGTCTCAAGATTCTTGTCCCCTGAATTTTAGCCCTTTGTGGATGTAAAGAAGATACCGCAGCACACACGTTGTATTTTGTTCGTCCACTAGGGGCAGAGTGTTGCAAGGGCACAGGTTAATGATTATGCTCTAGTATACCAGCTGTACTTCAAGAAGAGAAAGGTTTGATAGCCTTAAAGAGGCCAAAGGGGTACACTTGATGACTGAAACAGAAAATGATCTACAAAGTAAATCTAAACAGCAAGACGAATATGTTAGTTAAGATAACTGTGATATACTAGTATAAAATTGCTATTATCAACTAATAAAAAAATGTTCTCATTAATACAAAAATATGTGTACAACAGAAAGACATTTTCCTGATAATAACCTGCTTCCCAAATGGCTATCAATTATGAATAATGGTCCTACTTATGTCTCTGATTTATCTGTGGGTTGTGTGCTTGTGCAACAGGACAGAGACTGGTCATGAATCGGAGACCCTGCACACTGCAAGCGTGTATCTTAACTACTATGCAAAAGATCCAGGCTCATCTGCATTCATGGTTATAGAGCTTTTAAACCCATCTAATCTCACAGGAGTGGATAGAATCTGTAAACAGCAGAACATTGCTTGTTACAATTGTGTTGCCCTGTCTGTGCTGGAAACAGGAAAAAAAATCAGAAAGGTTCATAAATGGTATAGTACATTATATATCTTAATTAACAGGACTGTCTCACTCTTTAGCGCAATTTATGAAGATTATTAGAATCTGGGTATATATGGAGGCAAAATATAGATTTTACCCCGCTTTTCTACCAATTTGAAATGGCCAATTGCATGTCATTTTTAGGCTCAGCTCACCACTACCTCCCCCCCACTGACTTGGGAGCAGCGAAGATGAACGCACACTGTCCTACTAAATGTGTGCCTTCAGCTGACCGCTTTTTTTCACCCCACAGGCCTACCATGCAGCCACTTTGGAGCTACAGCTTCGGAGGACAACACACCTCTGGGCAGCTTGCAGGCAAGCCCGCAGGTGCCCGGCCAGTCTGCAGGGGTCACTGGTGCGTGGTGAGCTGAGGACACCCTGGCCAACCTAGCCCTCCCTCTCCCCAGACGGCGATTGGCCAATTGTGTACCACCCCTTGGGAGCTCTTGTCTACGGTTGGCCGTGGAATAGGGTGGACTCGAACTGGCGACCACCAGACTATAGGGTATCTTCTGCGCTCCACGTGGAGCTCCTTTACAGGGTTCGCCACTCAGGAGCTCTTGCCCAAATTGTTTTTCAAATGCCATTAGTTGGGTGTCATGTCATTAGTAGTGAATACTGTTTCAACTAATTTATCTTACAACTCTTTAATTAATCGGAAGTATAAAATGAAACTGACCAACAGGCATTGCAGATCACCATGGCTGAAAACCAGCAGGGACGTTATATATATCTCCCCTTCATTCAGGCAATACAGCATATAGTGGATCAGGTGATGCTGCATATACTACTTCCCTGGCTTATGAAACCCTACCCATCCAGATGACTGACAGCTGCTGAGGAAGCATTCAACACCACGCTTGTGCAAATGCGGGTCGTGGGCACTTGAAAGGGAGGTGACAGATATTGATGAAACAGACTGAAGTGCATCATGAGTTAATTCCCAAAATTGTGACTGCCTGCTGTACCCTGCACAAACTCTTGTCAACAATAAAATGAGGTGTTCAGGAATCAGTGGCTGCTTGTGAGACAGACTGGTGGAAGGTTCCCAGCCGCCAGTTTCAGTTAAACAGCAGCAATCTGAGGAGGATCATGCTGTCAGAGATTCTCTCCTTTCTTTTAAGCTATGTTGAATTTACAGTTGTGTTAAATGTTAATGATGCATACAAATAAAACAATCAATACGTTAATTTGCAATTTTATTTGGTCAGTTGTGAGAGGTCGTCAACAACTTATTGTTATATATGTTTGTTGCGCTGTTTTGGGCGATCGAGCTGGCTCATGACATCCAGTTCACCAACTATATTTAACAACTTGGAGGGCAGACACGCGTTGTCTTCGGACATTGCTGGGGTAAAAAAAAAGCACAGGAATTAATTCAGTTACAAACATTTAAGCAGCTCATTTGTTCTTTGTGTTTAACTTTAGTGTAGTTTTTACAGCAAGGGTATTCTCAAAAAGCTGCTTTAATACTATAACAAGTGTACACCACAGTTCATGGTATGTAAGTGGTTTTATGAAGAACTATAAACCCACTTGAGATATACAGCATGGCAGGACGGACACACAGCCAAAAAACAATAAAAAATGTTGCCCGCCTTATCATTAAGCTAAAATAAACCACTGCTAACCATAAAACCGCCCACTTTCTGCTGTCTTGGAAGCCACAGTAACTACTGGCCTGCCCTTGCAATATTTAGATCTGTGTCACATAAGAACAAACCAGCTCATTTACATTTTCACATGATATGCGAGTTTCCATGTGAAAATGGGTACGGTTTTCCCATGTTTTTCGTCAAGTAAATGAGATTTACCATAATTCTCCCAAACACGCGCACGCATCGCCACTTCACGTGTAAATAGCCCTGCATGGAAACTGGCCCAATGAAACTTGGTCTGGACCTTCTTTATCACAAGTTATATAATGTATCATAACCTCTGAGTATTTGGAGATCTGACTGGTTGTATGTCAAACTTATATTTGTACAGGTGTATAGTGGTTATGGTAATTCCAACATTTTTTGTGTTACAATGGAACAAATACAAATTACAAATTCCGCCACAAAACCCTGAGCCTGACATTTCTGTGTTGGTCTCAGATTCTCCGCAATCTGTTCCGATCCTTGTCTCCCCAACACAGAAAGATTAGGTCCTAGGTCTGGGACGTCATCTGTTTGCACCACTAACAATGCCTCCTGTTGCAACCAGGGCTTCAGGAGGTTTATATAATAAATGTGTTTCTCTCTCCATCGCTCTGGCTGGTAGATCTCATAGTCCACCCTCCCAATTTGGTGTGTAACCTCAAAGGGTCCTTGCCATTTAGCGAGAAGTTTTGACTTGGAACTAGGTAATAATAGAAGTACTTTATCCCCCGACTGAAATGTGTGCAACCTGGCTCCTCGGTTGTATTGTGTCTCCTGTCTGTGCTCAGCCTGCTGCAAATTGTCATGCGCCCATTTTCCTACAGACTCAGACAGAGGAATAGCATGAGCCAGCTGCAACAAATTCTCCTTAAAGGGCTGAGGAATGAGCAACTGATGACGCATTTCCCCTGTCTGGGGTAATTTTTCAACACGGTACAGAAGGTCTCGATCAATTTCAAAGTGTGGGTACGTGGCAGCACGTCTGTGCTCAACCACACGACCATTAACCACAGTTGCTTGGTCAAAGAGCCTGTCCAGCACATCGTCACACCCTTGCTCAAGCCAGAACTCACAGGAATGAGCTAAAAAATCAGCTCCCATGGCCTCCAGGTCGGGATCGGGTCGGTCTCGAGCGGAGACAGCCGAGCCAGACTCTTCCTCCCACCTAGACTCTTCACCAATCACCCCCACCTGAAGCCGGACTTCCTCCATTGCCAGCCCTCATTCTTAGGGGCCCGGCGTTCCCATTTAGTTTTCCGGGGTCTAAATCTATGACAAAACCAAGTCGGGTCACGGAGGGGAATATCTCTCCAATTACTTCCTCCTTCTTAGCCAATAGGGAAGACAGGGCTGTCAGGGCAGCTAATCAATCGTTGAACTGCCCACAGTCCCATCCCAGAACTACTGGTACTGGCAATCAAGGACACAATCCTACCTGCACTTGCATCACCTGCTGGCCAATGGTTATATTTACACTGATCTTGGGATAACATGCACCCGTCCCAATATTTGTTTATGCCCTGGTGAGATTAGGCTCTCCTGTATTAGTGACCACACCCTGAATCCAGGAGAGCCTGGGTTTTTGTAACATCCACTGTCACAGGAATAACAAAACCTGTCTGCTGAAGTGACTGAGGTAATTGAACATGCTTACCTGGTCGTCTAAGGTCACACTCCATCACGGGGCAATCCAGAGTGATGTGGCCCACCTCCCTGCATGTCCAACACTGCAGTGGGCTAGTTTCTCGCCCTGGTGCCTCTGCAAGAGATGGAAACACAGGAGCCATTAAAGGGGTTCGTCAGTAAGGTGACCGCATGAGACCAAGGTACGACACTGCAACAGCCCATCCAAAAACTTGTCTACTCCTTCCCCCCAGTACCTTCGCCCTATCCGGGGCCAGTGAAGGGGGTGATCCCGTAGTGCTTCGCCCAGGCAGCCTAGCTGCTGTCAGTTCCGCTGCCTGGTACTGCTCTGCCAGTGCAACCACCTGGGCTAGAGTGGGCGGTGCCTGCCGCCATACCCCACAGCCATAGTACTCATTCCTGAATGGATGGTGCAAAGTACAGGCGAATCCTTGAGGAAAATCTGTTTGAGTCAGCCAAGACTCTGAAACCTGGAGGAAATTCGCATTTCAGCAGGACAATGACCTGAAGCACAAAGCCAAAGCCACACTGGAGTGGTTGAACAAGAAGAGAATTAATGATCTTGAGTGGCCCAGTCAAAGTCCTGACTTGAATCCAATCGAAAATTTATGGCGAGACTTGGGGTGGATTGCGTACACTGAGATTGAGATTCGACCCAATCTAGGATTGACTAATCCAAGATTGGATCCTGGATTCTTTTCTGTTGCGCAGATCAAGACTGGTGGCAGATCTGTGGATCCGAGATTGAATCTACAATTCACCCGTTAATCCTGGATTCACAGTGTCTGTGACGCTGGTTGATTGCGACACATCGCCTCGTGAAGTTGTACATTAGAGCATAACCACGGCTACAACAAGTAAAACCGTTGTGTTTTCTTTATTTGAGAAAAACCTGTTATCAAATTGAATTCTTGATTACAAAAATTACAAAGAAATTATAGAAAATAAAAAAGATGGATAACGTAACCTGGGCAAAGATCAGTGCAGAATTCAATTCCCACAGTGGGGTAAACTGTCGGGAACTAAAGCAGTTAAAACTATTATATAAAAATGTAAAGGCTAAAGCAGAAAAAGATCAAAATCCTTACGATGATGATGCCTGTTTCAACAAGGAAGCTTCCACCGGGGTAAGCTTCGGACAGTTGTAGAAAACAAACAAAAAAAAAACATTTATTGTATTCCGTATCAATATAGCCTAGATTATACATTTACAACTAAATATTGTTATTTACCTTGACAGCAAGTCCATGTGCTGATTGACTCCTTTATGATTGTGTTATTAATTAGGATAACCAATCAAGAACTGAATTAACTAAAACATTTAATTATTTACAACACATTTTCTTAGGTAGTTGACGATCTGCAAGATAGCCTGGCTCCTGACACCGCTGTCTGTACTGCTACTAGCTCAGCCGCTAGCTCGCCTCCGGTAGAACAAGGCCCGCCCACTGTCACTTCGCCGCCTGTAACAAAGTGCTATTTTATAATAAATATAATAAATACCGCACCAGTAAATCGCTACTACAATAGTTACAATCCATTGGTATCTACTCATGGTGAAATAGTAATCAGTTAGGCTGAAAAACTGCTGAAAAACTGTGCTAGCAGCTTCTGTCTCATCACCTGTCCACCTTGATAACTTTCGTGCACAGGAGGCGCAAACCTCCAATCTCCTTATTTTCAAACTTGGCACAAACAAAACTGTTATCAAATATTCAAGAATCGTGTGTGGATCCAGGCCATCGAGCAACTGCGTTGGTAATAATTAGCTCTGTATTACAAATCATTTGCACATTGATTGAAAAAAACCCTTTACGATTCCGAAAGATTTCACCACTACGCCCCCTGGTGAATTTATTGTGCAGTCTATAGCACCTACTACAGTTGGAAAACCTGCTTTAGCAAAAAACAATTGCTGTATACAATGGCTTGAAATGCGTTCTCTCGTTGGAAGTGTAATATATTGCTCATGTAAATTTTCTCTAGCTTCAGTGATCCTGTGAATTACTCTACACACAGTCAAAGCATTGACATGAAACAGGTCCCCGATTACTTTCTGAAATGACCCGGTGGCATAAAATCTCAGAGTAAGTAACACTTGAATGAGTGGAGGAAGAGAGTCTATTTTGTCTCTGTATCTAACTATTTGTGGTTTTAATATATTAACCAGTTCATTATGCTTTCTTTTCTCATTCTGAATCGCTGTGTAAAACGTTCTTCACTAAATTCAATAAAATGATTGCTAAGATCATGAACAACGTGATATCTAACCATTCTTGCATCCCGAATTTGCCTAACACGTTCAAAATAACCAGCCATCGTCTCACAAATTCAGACTAAATCCACCTAACACCAGGATTGGAATGTAATCTAGGATTGAATTTGAATCTCGATCTGCGCAACGGAAAAAGTGTATCAATCCAGGATTCAATCTGGGATTGAGTCTGATCCAGGCAGAATCTCGACGTACGCAATCCACCCTTGAAGACTGCAGTCCATCGACGATCCCCAACAAACTTAGAACTAGAGCAATTTTCCTGTGAAGAATGGGCAAAAAGTATAAAAAGTAGGAATACAGGCACTTGTAGTCCTATTGTAAGAGTGGTTTATACTACAGCCTGTCCCTTTAAGAGACCTCATATGCCCTTAAACTGGTCGACATCGTTAGGTCATGCTTAGCCCCGACACCAAGCCACGTGAGGGGCCTTGATCATGAACGTGCTGAAGCACAGCACTGGGCCTTTTGCCCTTAACCCTGGCTCTGTACATGTCGATCGAGATATCTTTATGTAGTGTGCGTTTAATTCTGTAGTGGTAATATTTGTTGTCCTACTGTTAAACCTGGTTCTGTACACATCTATCGAGATATCTTTCTGGAGTGTTTGTTTATTTCTGTAGTGGTAATATTTGTTGTCCTACTGTTAAACCTGGCTCTGTACACATCTATCACGGTATCTTTCTGGAGTATATGTTTATTTCCATATGGTAATATTCGTTGTCTTATACACAAGATGTATTTAATATTATAGATAGTATTGGAATGTGTATGTTTTGAATATGTAAAGGTTGAGATATAGCTCCCCCTGAATCTTACATACACTATAATTATATGATATCCTGCTTTATTATTAGATACAAATGAAAGAAATCCAGCTGTGTTTTGTGATGCAAAACATTTGACCACAGCTGTACTGCTAAACTTCAGGAAAACCTACGCAAACTCTGCAGGGCCTGTTTTTTTTTTGATAAAGTGCAAAAGGTTAAACTATGTACATACACTGATGAGCACAAGTTTAGTAAAATACTTGTCTGGATTGCAGAACAGTTTTAAAAGGTATTCCAGTAGGTTTGTTCTTTGGAAAGCCTGTGTGGTCTACTGCCGTGACAAGAATCAGCTGTTGAGATGAAGCCAAGGTGCTGTATCGAGAGTGGAGAAGGTGCAGTTAACATTAAAGGGAACTAATTATCTTAGTGAGTTGGAACCTACAGCCGTGTACCTTGCATGCTTTGCTTGTTTGCTTTACTACTGTATGAGTACAAACACTATTTATCAAATTCAGACTGGAATGAGAGCATCCAACAGAAATGCTGCTCAGTGTTCATTTTTATAAATAACACATTTTTAACAGAGTTACCTGAAACATGTTTATATTGTTGATCTATCTTGATCTATGGAACTGGGAATGATGACGCACATTCACTGATGTCAATGAGGACGCTGTGAGTTAAACACATGTTCTCAATAAACCTGTTTGTATGGGATCGACTAGTGGGAGTTTGGAAGTAGTCCTTAAATCACAAAGCTTCCACAACTGACAGTGTCAAAGTGGAACATCTTTGATGCGTCATTGAAGGCTACAGCAAGCCCTTATCATCGCTTGCAGGGGGTGAAATCATTTGTCCATCTGTATGTCATATTTTTACATGTTTTTAAAAAATCACTTCTCTAATGGTGGTGACATTTGGTGCACACATTGTTTGGCATAATGTTTTGAGAGTAACACAATCTGGGAACATATGATTGTTGTAAGTATAGTATTTCTATGCTTTTTAAAAGTTTGTCGACTATTCATTGCTACCCCTAGTATGTAGGGTATCTGAAACAAAAACATTGGAAATGTGAAAAAATGTCAAGTTATCAAAAGTGCCCAGCCATTTAAAGTGGAGATATTGAAAACACAAGCTAAGTTAGAAGAAACAATTGAGGCAACTTTGGCCTGCACCAAATCAATAGGCACAACTGTGAAAGAGGCACAAGCACAACAAAAGTGGATCAAACACACGAAAAATACAAGTCAAGTTAGTAGAAACAATTTGGGCAACCTTGGCCCCCATCGGTTTGACTAGTCCAGAAAAACCAGAAAACCGTCTCTGTGAGAGACAGGCCACATCCTGGAAGGCAGAGGGTCACCACACCGGCCCGGGACCGTTATGCTGACTGTTGCATTGTTCAAGACAAATGGTAGGGCAACCATGACCAGCCAGTCTTCACTAGCTGGCTGAAGTGCGGCAGAACATCCCACAGCAGTCTATCCAGATGCTGATCGGGTCTATGCGTCAATGCTGCCAGGATTGTGTTAATGCTCAGGGAAGTCATACCTGATACTAATTTTGTAATGTTTTCATTTTGACAGTGTGTCACGTTTTATACTGAAAACGTTCTTCTGTTGATCTGTGTTTTTGTTCACATTTTCTGTGATTTTGTCTAATATCTCTGTTAAATATTTGATTAAATCCATTAGACTTGAGTGTTGCGTTTCTTTTGTGTATCAGTGTGTGTGTCTGTGTGTGTGTATAAGGAACCAGTATTATGGAACCGAATAAAATCACATTAAATCCTGTTTAAATTCTTCTTTTAGTATGTACTCTGATAATGCATACTTCCTGTTATTAGGCACTCACCACAATGGCACGCAGTGATCTGTGCTGCGCATATTGCGTACTGGTAGGCCTAATCCTTGCTGTTTGAACTTGACCTTGCTCTCTAGTATCGTAATTTATGCAGTATTATCATGGCCAGAGCTAAATGATCGTCAATTTCAATTAAGGACAAACTGTACATTATTGGAGAAATCTTAAAGGGACTAAAGCAGTCAGAATTATGTTTTCAAAGAGCAGCTCAAGTTTAAAAAGCAGCAGTCGCTGAGGCAGTCGTTTAAAGCCCTGCCCACATTAGAGCAAAAAAATTGGCACCCAAGTTCAAAACCGATTTACCGGAACCATAGCCCAACACAGTGTTAGAGCGTCCAGATTGCTGTAATGAAACTGGGTTAGTTTAACCCAGCTGTTGTTGAAAAAATACACTTCGCTGGATGACTGTATCCCAGAAACCACTGTAATGTAGTACACGTTCTTCTTTCTTTTTTCCCCCTCATAAATATTGTTGTTTATTTTCATTGAACACGGGAGCAGAACGGAGGAGCTATGAGAAAGTGCCTAAGTAATCAAAAGGGGACTAATTTTAATGGGGGAAAAATGGCCATGCCATAGTAAAAATATTAGATGGGCATTTGAACAAAGAGAAAATCTGGGGTGGATAAGACGTTCTTTAATTTAATTAAAAGTCGAAATAAAGACCTTTAACTTGCTAATAACGGTTCTAAAACGTGGCCAGGGCCTAAAGACTTCTTAAAATAGGCAATGATTACTGTACTATACCTGAACTGACAATTTGTATAGTAATGTTTATTGACTTATATATTTTTATTATTATCAGTTTTATTATTTCTATAATGTATTATTACTGTACTACATATTTTTTTATTAATTGGTTTATTTTACTAATTACAGTACAGTATTATTCCTCACATTAGTTACATGTTTTTTGTTATTTTTTATAATTTATTTAGCTGACCATCTTTATCCAAGGTAACATAGAATTACTGTATTACATAAATAAACTACAGAATGTCACATACTGTATAGTAATGTACAGTACTAGTTACATGTTACATTGTTTTATATTGTTTCTTCTGTAATAAGCCTGTATACTACATACATTGTATATGTACATTAATTAATTACTACTGTTCTAGGTTTTGATTTTTGTGCTGATTTGGCGTATATGTGCATGTATCTGGTTATTACATATCTCGGTTATAACATACTTTTTTTACAGTCCCAAGGCAGTACGTTGTATCAGAGTTTCACTGTGTGTGTGTGTGTGTGTGTGTGTGTGTGTGTGTGTGTGTGTGTGTGTATATATATATATATATATATATATATATATATATATATATATATATATATATATATATATATTTATATAGTAGCGATCTCAGTTCCCACAGGCAGGCTCATCACACAGGGCGAGGCAATCCACACACAGGCGGAGGGCAGGCGCGAACCCAGGACCTCTCGTACTGAAACATAGCACAGATATCACTGTACAAAAGAGATGGCCCGAGATCGAAACATTGGTGTCAGAAGTGGACGCATGTACCCCGGCACGCACTCATCCAACTGTAGCCTGGCGAGCAAGTCCGGGGCCGACTTGAGGCTGGCAAGGGAGAGTGTAGCGTGCACGGGGGAAGGCAGTAGCAGGGTTGGTAGATGACGTAATCACATACAAAGACATAAGCCCAATATACGCTCCTTGCAAAGGAGCCAGCTCTTTTGTACAGCGGTATCGGCACTATGCTTTAGTGAGAGAGGTCTACTTACAGCAATACACAAACACTAACACTCCCGCGCCTCCTCCCAGTGTCCAGTCCCAAGCAGTACCAAATTGACCCGCCGTTACACTGCCCCCCACTCAAACGCTTCCCGGGCCGGGAAACACTGACCTGGTCCCAGTGTGGCAGCTTGTGTTTGCCAGGGCGGAGGACAGCAACAGACAGGTCCTGGCTGCACGTTTGAGGACGACGCAATGTGACGATCACTTCAGGGGCTGGGACGCATCACGGTAAGCACTGCCCCAGTTGTGTGACTACACGTAGTCCAGGCTAGACACCGCTGTCCAGTTACTGCGCTGTGTTTACTCTTTTTCTGTGTAACAGCCTACATTGTTTTGTGATTGCAGTCTTCTTAAAATCTTACAGTACTCGCTGTTTTGTGTTTTCCTCTGCTATTGCAGCTTAAAAAGGAAGAGGTGCGTGACCCTCTGCCTTGCCCCGCTGTGGAGTTGACTCTGCTGGACTGCATCAGCCCTCCCTCTCGTGCGCTCCCCTGTACTGCTCTTCCTCTGCCCAGTGCAGGCATTGAGATGCTACATGCATAGGACAACAGCTCTGTGTCAATCTGACCAGATCTTCGTTTGTCACTGGACACGAACCCTAGGGCAGCCCCTCTCTAAGCAGCGTCTGTCGCACTGGATTGTGGACACAGTCTCGACTGCGTTTAATGGTGCTGGATTGCCCCCACCTGGTACGGTAGCCGTACACTTCACTAGAGGGTTGGCTACATCTTGGGCCTCGATGTCCGATATTTGTACTGCGGCTAGCTGGGCTACACTGCACACTTTCTCCAGGTTCTACCACCTTAAAGTGGTAGATCCTGCCTTGCTTTCTGTAGGCACAAGGGTCCTTGAGGGTGTAAGTTCACACCGCTAACCTCTGGGTTAGACAGTGTTGTGCGTCCCTCATATGCTGCCGTTCCTTCTCCTTTGTGATGGCTTTGGTTTACATTATCCCATACCTTATGTAGTGGTGGTCATCTTTCAATTGAAAGGGAATGTTAGGTTACTTACTGTAACCCTGGTTCCCTGAAGGAGAAGACCACCACCACCCCCTTCGGTCGCTTCAGGCCCTCACGGGTTCGATGGAAAAAGAGGAGGATCTTCCTTTGGGTGACAATTTTATCCCCTTGGTGGGCGGGACCGTGTGCAATCCTAGGAAGGGGCCTGTCGGCAGCTCTGGTATAGAGAGCTCAGCAATACCTACCCGGAGGGCAGGAATATCCCATAGCTAATGTAGTGGTGGTCCCCTTCTCTTTCAGGGAACCAAGGTTACGGTAAGTAACCTAAGGTTATGCACATACCTTGCATATTGTTAATGCTGTGCTCCTTTCTACACAGCATTGTCCTTTTAGTACAGTCTCCTGAGCTTAACCGTTTAGCTGTCACTCGCTGAAGTTGATTTTACAGCAAATAATATTACAGATTCTAGTTACTGACGCTTCATAGAACAAGTTTTATTGTTTTTTTTTTTTTTGTTTTTTTTTTATCCCCGTACAAAGTTATGATACACTTACACCAAATATGTTATATACATTGTTCTAATTGTGAGTCAATTTAACGGAAGACGTTAAACATTTATATACGAACAACATAAATACTGTACTTTGTAACAAAAATGAAAACGTACGTTTTCTTAGCTGGTAACATGTGTCGGTAAGTACTGTACATTTTCTTAAAAGACAAAAAAGAAACTTGGTCAAATCACATGAAAGTGTGCTCCCTCACCGGTTGTGCACAGTAAGAATCACAAATTCCAAGTACCTGGCACATCATACATTACATCTTTCTAATTCCTGTGACTGGGGGTAAGAGGTATGCTCTGTGGGTGCAAATACCACTTTTGGTATGTAGCCTGCTGGAGTCACGTGACTGCAACCCCTTGGATTATTTACATCACGTAGATAGTCGTTGTCCTCAGCATTTTTCAAATGCAGGGCACAAAGTAGAATGTACAGGCAGGGTTGGGTAAAATACTCAGGAAATGTATTTTCAATACAAAATACTCAGACAACAATGTATCAAAATACAAATTACTTTGGAATCACTGTATTTGCAATACAAAATACAATTGTATTTGGAGAATACAATTTGAAATTGCAAAATACATTTAATAAACAAACTTTTTAGAACTTTTTCAAGTTTTAGAACTTTTTCTTTTTTAGTGGGGGTAGAAGAGTAATTCTATAGCAAGCAAAAATCTTTGAATATTCAGACAGTATTTATTTAATGTCTAACATTAGTGTAGTTTTCAGTACCCAGTGATGTACTACTAGACTGATGTGTGGCACTGTATAGTTCAGCAAAACAAGTTTCTGGAAGAGTTCACCCGACAGCCGATTTCTTTGGGAGCTGAAAATCAATGCTATATATCTATCTATCTAATAATAACCCGTCTCTCTCAAACTTTCGCCAACATCTGCGATTTCGCTAGACCGTCTTGTTGATTTAAAGTTACTCCGAAGGCGAACCGACGCGTGCGTGTGCAATTTTGTTTTTCAAATGCGCGATTACTATAATTAAACCTGCAACCCCATAAACAACACACACTCTCCCCATTCACTCACTCCGTTCCCATGCTAACAGCGTGACCCATTCACCTTACAATACATGTAACACGAGACAAACTGAACAGACAACACTTCCTGCAACAAAGCATAGTCATACTATATATATATATATATATATATATATATATATATATATATATATATATATATATATATATTATATATATTGAAAGTAAAAATAAAATATAAAAGCATGACGACCTTTATGTACAAAAATCTTCAGTAATATACAATTGAACAAGAACTGCTGAGTGTTTATATGATAGTGAAAAATAAATAAATACATATCAAAATAGGGGTGGCACGATGGCGTGTGGTTGGCGCTGCTGTCCTGCACCCGGCATCTGCCGGCCGGGTTAGGATCCGGCTCATCGAGACCCTGTGAACGATTAAGCGGTTAATGATAATGGACGGATGGATGAATGGACATATCAGGGTAAATAAATAAATGTACATTAATTTATGTATTCATTTACTTAAATATGTATATGAATGTGTTTATGTTTTACTTTTACCAAACATATAGGCTATCCTCAGAGGCACTGGAACAATTTTTACAGTGAGGGTGCTGAAAGCCATTGAACAAAACTGTAACTCCTGTATATGACGGAAACCATGCAAAGCCAGGGTGTGCTGCCGCACCCCCAACACCGCTGGTTCCAGCGCCCTTGGCGATCCTTCGGCATAGTTTATACTCAGAAATTAATGTTCCTTTTTGTCCACTGGGGACCACAAATAGCGTTACTCTCGTCAACCAGTTTCGAGAGAGGAAACCGTACTTTCTCGTGTCAATAGGGACCACAATAAGTGTTACACTGACAGGAAACCAAACATTTTACATTTATATAGAATTGGAGCGCATGAGAATGGGGTATGTATGGAGTGTGGGGCTATGGAAACTGTGGGATATATGATGGTTGAATGTGCTAGATATAGAGAAGTGAGATTAGAGTTAGGGGAAGAGGGCGTTAAATGTGCAAAATAGTTTCTTTAGGGACGGTATAATAGGTAGGGAAATTGGTTAGAAAATTAATTTTAAAAAGGGTGTAAAATTCCAGTAAAAGAGTTGTGCCCATAATAATGAGTTAAAAAAAAAAAAAAAAAAAAGTACACACAAACACTCAGTAGGTGGCGACAGTAAGCTTTGTTAAAGCTTGGTGGCCATTGACAAAACAAGAAGAACCAAACATTTTCTGAATCTCACATGACGAAGACGAATGTTGATCGATCGATCGAAAAAGCACAGGCACATCTGGGCAATTTTAGATAACTGTAAGTAATCTATATCTGGAAAACCCTGCACTTAATGATACTTGATGATTTTCGTAAATGCTACAAATTGAACTTGGATGAATGGTAGCAATCCCATGGCCTAGGAGGTAACTGCTTATGAAAGACTCAATATTTATCTAGGCTGCTTTAGAAATCCGTTCTAATTGTCCTTTACAATCCATTGCGGACTAGGATTTATACAGTTGTGATGTCAGCTTTTGGCCGAGTGCCGCCTGGGGGTGCTGAGGGTTTTCTGTGCGGTGATTGTATTTTGTTTTATTTCTCTGTCCTCAGTTGATCATGGTAAAAAATATCTTGGTTCCAGTTTAATATTGGTGGTGTTGTTTTTTAACTGCTTGCGCTAGAGGTTACATTGTAATGTGACATCACTTCCATGTGGTACAAATGATCTGATACCAAGAAATGGCAGGTGCATATGTCACATCATGGTCTACCATATAGGAACGTCCGGTACTTAGTAGCTGATTCACTTGTCAAGTTGGGTCATAAAGGACCCCAGTGATTCAACCTCAACAACATGACTATGTGACCCATTCCATACCCTCAGCACTCTGTCTGTGCGTAGATTTTAAAATAGAAATATTTAATGTTTTGATGAAAACAGATGTAAAATACACAATATTAATAGTCTTTTTTGTTTGTGTATTTTTCGAAATGTTAAAAAAAAATAGCCTTTTGTTGATATTCCTCCCCCTTTACGAGTTGTGGTCGATTGATCCACTGTGGCGTGAAATGCATTGGCAGCCAATTCGAAACAGAAGAACACATTGCTGCAGACTGTCATAGATAACCTGTCACAGGTAGAATTATCGGTCGTTCAGATACAAAGTGCTATTAGCAGGACAGTGGCCAGATGCGTATTATAGTCACATACACAAAGACAGGTATTTGTTTTTTCTGTAGGCTTGTATATCATTTTTGTCCACGTTGTGTAACCCATACTGCAGTTTTCAATTCTGTGTCATCGCGGCTGTATATAAACAGATTTATTTTTATTTTTAAAAATCGTTTTTTGATGCGCTTTAATTTTAGATCATTATTCAGAAGTCCTCCGTTGATTAGAAGACCGGGTGGTAAAAATTAGCAGGTATGTTCGTTTATTATTATTATTATTATTATTATTATTATTATTAATAATAATAATAATAATATAATAATAATAATAATAATAATAATAATAATAATAATAATAATAATAATAGTAAATGCAATAGTACGGAGTTTTGTATTTTGTATAGAGGAAATCATAGTTGAACAATATCTTATTTTCTGCTTAAAATTATTATTGCGTAAACGTGTTTGGGTTATGCTGGACTGGCATTTTATATTTCTTTCTTTCTTTATTAGCCCTGTTATGCAACTGATTAATCAGATTCACTTTGTTTTAGTAAGCCAATGCCTGTTGTGTTCAATACTCTCTTACGTGCAATTGAAACGTGTGTATCATTATGTCACTTAAGACTTGCTGCAGTAGTTGCTGCTGCAAACTCACTGTGTGAATATCGCTATTTGTGTCTGCATCGCCTCTGTTCTGTACATTTTTTAGTTAGTGGACATTAATACCACATGTATTCTGTTTAATTAAGTTTTTTCTTGTCTCAGCATGGTGAACGGCGGGAGGAGTGTGTCTCCCCAGTGCCCTAAACCCAATGAGCCTGGCCATCCCGAGGGGACAGCAGTGGAGCAGAGTGGCTCTGGGAGAGGTGAGAAAATTGGTATCTGCGTCTATATACAATATGTTGTGTGTTGTTTTTTGTTTTACTATTACTACCCTATGATAAGGTATCACTATTGTAGTTCGTGAATGTCATTTCTTTTGGCGAACGCCTACTATAATCAATTGACTAAGTAAAGTTTAATTGGTGAGTGTGAAGAATTGGATAAAATATAGCTGTTAACAATTAAGGCTTCAGAAATGCTTTAGTCGATGTCATGTGATTTTGTTGCTGTTTTTGTATACCGTGGAATATGTAGATTGTATAGTTGTGCCAAACAGTATTGGAATATACTGTAAAACATGCAAGTATTTAGTCAAACTAGGGAGACTTTACTGGTCAGATATTACTTTTAAAGACAATTCAGCATCCCATGAATTCCTGTTATTTACAGGTACACTATGTTCTTGAAGCAGCTCTCCAGTTCCATCTTAGACAGAACCTCTCTCCCTACCAGTCTTGGCTCAAGTGTTTTATAGAGCTGTCTGCATAATATGTTTAGCAACTGTTGAATAATATGTTCAACACGTGTTGATTGTGCATGATTTAATTTGTGTGGATGGGGTACGTGAATTGTGACCTTTTTGGTCGAGGATATTGCTCCTATTGTTCCTATTATTTTATTTCAGAGAGCCCTACAATGGAAATCTCAAGAGTGGATGGGAGACCTTATAATGCCTGAATTGCTGGAAGAGGAGAAACAGTTGATGAAAGAAGGAGAGGAAAAAGAGAAGGCAATGATGGAAAAAGTAAGACTATTACTGCACTATTACTGACTATTACTATAGAATTGCATTATGCAGCGTTCCTACCCATGTTGTGGTTTTACTGGCGAGTATACTTCTAACTAGCTTCAGTGTATTTGCCTGGTTGAAGATTACATTTCAATAATAATTTCATTGCATGTTCTGTAAGAACAGTAAGGAATGTGTTGTAACAATCTGGGGATGAATTGAGTTTCTGTAACAGTCTGCTGTTAATTGGCAGGACTTCAAATAGCCATGGATAGCGCTTGTGAAGCGGATGTCATATGATTTTTATTTGTTTTAATATTTAGAACTTATTTGCTATTCATAGCTCTTTTCCCTGTAAACTTGGCTGCAGTCTGTTCTGTGTATTTATTTTCTACTTGTTTAACCCACAAACTTTTATGTGGACATTTTTAAAAAGATTGCCTGACAGACTCCTTGACTGAAGCTCATGTTGAGCCTTTCCCTAAGTGAGCTTATGTGTTTTAATTGTATAATATAGCATGACTGCCAAATAACCAACATTCTGATTCAACTAGCAAAGAATGTGCAAGCGCAGAGCTGAGTTGAGCAACTTGGATCACATTATTAAGGAGTTTGGTGATAAAACAAGTTATCAGGAGAGGATTTATCAGTATGCACGTCTATAAAGAGGTGTGTGAAAAATACAGCGAATAAGGTGTGGGGCTTGGCTGGCGATGCAATACTGAGTGTCCTTTTGCGATTCAGTGCCTTTTTAAACCTGTTTTACTCTGAAAAAAGATTATTTTAAACAGCGCGTGTAAAATAAACAGAGCGTGTGAAAATAAATTGGACCTGACGTGCCTGACAAGCGCTGAGTAAGTGGACCGTTAAGGGTTAAAGCAGGGAAAAAAACAGGGAAAAACAGGTGGCAAAACACCTTTGTGACTCCAGATGAGTTGCAAAATATATTTGAGTCGTATAAGTCAGTGGCGCAATAGAATTTTAGGCTTTGCACTTTTTTGAAAATACACTCGCGTTGAGCTTGTTAAGCAATTGAAATTCATAATTGGTTCTATTTTGCAAATAACACCTTATTTTCAAACTGTGCAAAATACACTCGCTAATTAAGACATGCCTCTGCTTCTAATTCTTCGACTGCAGCTCGAGAGGGAAGGGATGAAGAAAAAACGGCCCTACACTAAACACAGAATATTTCGTTCCCGTCAGACACTTCTAGATCTAACTATAAAACAAGTTATGTGTAGATACAGATTGGATATAGGCACTGTAACAGAGCTGTGTGATTTTCATGCAACGGATGCCATCCAGACAACAGCTGGGGACAGATGAGGCATCTGTCAGTCTTCTATGTCAAAGACACTGACTGATGTCACAGATGCACTTTTCCATAGGGCAAGGGTATAAACTATTTCCAATTGGGGATATAGAACCAAACACAGATATTATCGGTTGTCTGGCTTCCCAGACATGCTAGGTGTAATAGATTGCACACATGTTGCAGCATCTCCAGATTCAAGGAATGAAAACATCATTCTTTAACACTGCAAATTTTATATGATGCTCAATGTATTATCACGGATTTAGCTGCTAAGTACTCTGGCTTATGTCACAATTCATTTATTGTGGAGAACAGTGCCTTGTTCAGAAAATTCAAACAGGAGCTTGTAAGTGGAGGCTGGCTAATTTTATAATATATTAAATACATCATTAGCATATGACTATTCAAAAACATAATTAACAAAAGCATATTAATGGTTTAACATTTTTTTTCAGATTTTTCACAAACATACATAAACATTCAGATATTGCATGTAAAGAATATGAATATTAACATTGCGTCCGAGAATATGTTGTGATATTGAAATAAATTAAGGATTTTATTTTTCTAAAGGCGTGCTGTATTTAATAATAATAATAATAATAATAATAATAATAATAATAATAATAATAATATTCATTTAGCAGATGCTTTTGTTCAAAATGACTTAAGGATCCTAGCGGTTGCACACAACTTTAGGTCCTAGATTCCTTTTTGGACTTTTTTACCTTTTTGTGGAAGAGTTTGCGGTTATTTTTTCGGTTATATCCTTCTGTATTTTAAATTTAGCAGTGGCTCCGAATCTTTTGCTGAAAATAACAGTTTGATTTTCTAAAATTATCATCGAGCAAAAGCTCAACTTGGGTGGCTGAGAATTTTTCCTTTTTTTCCCCATTGTTGTGACCGCATTTGATCTGCCTCGTTGTTTTCCAGTTAAATTGAAGTCCAGACTATTGAAATGTGTCTAAATTCGCTAGTTAATGAACCTGAAAATCAATTGTCATTTCAATTAAATCAGTCATACGCGGGAGTCGCAAAGGGCTTTGTGGGTAGGAGAAATTAACCTGACCTTGTCAAATCGAGACGTATAATTAGGTGGCAAAAAAACTTTGCAACGTCTATTTTCTCTCTAAAATTCACCCTCTGAAAACAGGCTGGAAGTGTCCTGTTTTTTTAGTTCACCATCTAAACTTTTGTCCCCCCATCCCCCCCCCCCCCCCCCCCCCCCCAGCTTTGAGGACTGGTTTGATATAACCAATGTCACTACTGATGCAGAAAATATTATCATCAAAGAACGAGAGCAGAGTGTTTTGCACATGCTTCACTAGGAAAAATATTATTTTTGTAAATGTGTAATTTGTATGAAACATGTAGTGTTTCTTTGTCCACTCCTGTTTTGGCTTATTGCCGAAATGCTTCTATGCTGTCTTGATCCCTGTGATTTCAGATTCTAACCCCATCTTTTTTCTTCCCAAAACTTTAAACTGCTGCTGCTGCAACGCTGTGTGACTGATCAGGTTCTGACCTGGCAGTTAACAAGCTGGATACACTGGCTGTCAGATGCTGAAAATTTTTTGCTGCAACATCCTTGCAATTGGCGCCATGACGCATTTTTCGATAAAACCTTTTGAAATCTTCTTCGTGGGAACCGGTCAAGTGATTGATATGAAAGTGGCATATATATGTCGGCATCCAAACACGCATCAAGTTTGCGAAGCACAAGTTGCTGTGATAAATTTTCATGTCAAAATGGCAGCCACAAATCTTATCGAAACGCGCCCCTAACAGCAAACAGCTGCTGTTTGAATACTGTTTGTCCAACAAACTCCAAACTTGGTAGTTATCGTCCCAGTAACAATGGGATACGAATATGTGAAAATGTTGATGTTTTATAAAACAAGATGGTCACCACTTATACGTTTACATTTGAAATTTAAATCTGTGTCCGTTGACAAACGATTTACTTGACTAACTCCAAACCCCACAATCATCTTCCCTGAAACTGTATCAATACAACTGCGCTGGATGCAGAAGCAGCTATATTCTTAGTTTATGTCTTTGTGGTGCATGGGGCTATCAGATATGCCCTTTTTTATGGCTTCATTCGGCACCTATTGGTCTCTAAAAAACTACTAGAGATCTGTGCTTTACATCTTTTTGATGATGTCGGACAAGGTCTGATATCAGATTGGAAAGAGAAAATTGTAATGTCGGACCTGGTCTGACATAGGACCGTAAAGGGTTAAACTTGAATTGCTGAGCCTACAAAACTCCTGATAAGATATTGTAACACTATGTTTCTGTAACCCGGATATGATTTATTTGTGATAATTTTGCTCTCACTCTCGATTTCTCCCTCTAGTTCAGAAGACAGAAAAAAAAAAAAAAAAACTTGCACCCTTAGGACCGGCAGTTCATTTTAGAACTCGCCACTCAAAAGGTTAAACCAGACCTTTTTGGATATCGTTTTGTGCGATTTCAAGACAGAGGCCTGAATTATACGTAGTTGCTGCAGTGATCTAAGATTATGATCTATTCTCCTGATCATCTGTTTCTCCTGAACCTGTAATTTATTTTCATTAACATCCTGACAACTCTCTACACGTATAACTTTAAAGTCTGTTTCAAAGCTGTTTTCAAAATGTGATTTCTACTACACTGGTGTTTGAGATCTGTTCTGTATAAATCTCTGCAGGAAGAGCAATAATAAAAACACACACACACAAACACATACACACACACACACCCCATACGTGCTCTGGTTTTTTTGTTCCATACCACATCATGTATCATTATTGCTGTGTTATCTGTGGGCAATAATCTTACACTATTCTTTTTGAAAATAGCTTTGAAACAGACTTTAAAGTTTAAAGTGCAGAGATGCCAACTGCTACAGTTTGGTTGTAGCAGCTAGGGCTTTGAGGCTCTGCTACGATGATACGGGCCAAGTTAAAAAACCTACGTCTTTTTTAATTAGGCTCGCATCAGTGCAACAAGACGGGTGCTTCTGTTTCGTTTTTTTGGGGGGTCTTTTGTGCTTCTATGTTATGATTGTGTGAGTTTCCGCGTTCCCATTTTTGTATTTTGGTGTGTGTTCACATCTGATTCACACGCTGTGATTGTCTTGTGGTTTAAAAAAAAAAAAAAAAAAAAAACATACAGTACCCGAGACCAGTTACAATGGGACGTGCACTGTGGTCCAGGCTTTGACACAATGAAAAAAACAAAACAAAAAACAAAAGATCAGTGATTGGATGGCCAAAATATATTAAAAATAAATAAATAAATAGCGCCTCGGCTGCAAGCAAATGGTAAAATATTAGCAGCGGTAACTTTTGCATTCAATGTTTTAATAAAGAAAATGGTAACACAAAAAAGACTTCTGCTGAATGCACAAAGGTTCAAAGAAGATAACACCAAGATGTATACATTCATAGAAAAAGTAAGATATCAAAACATCATGCTTACTGTAAGTACTGCAGGTGCGATTTAACTGTCAAGCATGGGGTAATAAATGATCTTGATTAACACGTCAGAACCCCGAAACACGAGAGAAATGCACAGGGAGCGCAGGAAAATAGATCATTGGACTTTTTTTTTTTTTAAAACAGATGGCGAAAATGACGTGATTAAAGCGGAGACTCTTTTTACAAACTTTGTTATAGAGCACAATTTACTAATTGCCGTTTCAGATCACATAGGCCCACTTGTGAAAGTGGCTTTTCCTGATAGTGAAATTGCTTCCAAGCAATCATTGAAACTTTAGCATCTGTTTCTGCTACCCACTCGGCTGCAAAGAAATTACTAGCAAGAATCGACAAACTCCTGATAGACGTATATTACTATCTAGACAAAAGTGGCAAGTAGCACAAGCAGTTGAAACAGTGCCAGGGCTTGTGTGGCACTGAAGCAAGGAAGGTTCTGAAAAATGTGAACACCAGGTTTGTGCTTAAGAATAACTTTATATATTATATATATATATATATATATATATATATATATATATATATATAATTCGACTATATATGCTCTCAAAAGATGAATCCGGGTCTGGTGACCAAAAAGAAACCGCTCTGGCAATACACAACAATGTGTAATGCGGGCACCAAACAAACGGGTTTACAGTCCCAAACTATAAGTGTTATCCACCCACAATACTAAAACACGGTCACCAGTCCAGTGCGTGTGTGTATTAGTGCTCGTGGTGGGTGATAACAGGCTATTTGGTGACAGTTCATGAAGTGTAGTTCCGGCTTGTGCTGGCCCA